>NC_054480.1:92845536-93177436 GCF_017639515.1 Carcharodon carcharias | reverse complement strand
TCTCACTCCCACACAAATGCACCTCTCTCAGTCCCACACAAATGCACCTTCTCTCTCACTCCCACACACATGCACCCTCTCTCTCACTCCCACACGCACCCTCTCTCTGTCACTCCCACACGTTCCCTCTCTCTCACTCCCAAACGCACCTTCTCTCTCACTCCCACACACACCTTCTCTCTCACTCCCACACACACCTTCTCTCTCACTCCCACACACACCTTCTCTCTCACTCCCACACACACCTCTCTCACTCCCACACACACCTCTCTCACTCCCACACACACCTTCTCTCTCACTCCCACAAACACCTTCTCTCTCACTCCCACAAACACCTTCTCTCTCACTCCCACACCCACACACACACCTTCTCTCTTACACCCACACGCACCTTCTCTCTCACTCGCACACACACATTCTCTCTCACTCCCACACACACATTCTCTCTCACTCCCACACACAGCTCTCTCACTCCCACACACACCCTCTCCCTCACTCCCACACACACCGTCTCCCTCATTCCCACACACACACACACACCCTCTCTCTCACTCCCCCAAACACCCTCTTTCTCATTCCCCACCAATACTCCCTCTTTTTCATTCCCCACACAGGCACCCGCTTTCTCATTCAACACACACGCACCCGCTTTTTCACTTCCACATAGACCTTCTCTCTCATTCCCACACAGGCACCCTCTTTCTCACTCCCACACACTCCTTCTCTCACATTCCAACATACACCTCTCACTCCCACACACACCTTCTCTCTCACTCCCACACGCTCCCCCTCTGTCACTCCCACACGCACCCTCTCTCACACTCCCACACAAACGCACCTTATCTCTCACTCCCACACAAACGCACCTTCTCTCTCAGTCCCACACAAACGCACCTTCTCTCTCAGTCCCACACAAACGCACCTTCTGTCTCACTCCCACACACACCTCTCTCACTCCCACACAAACCTTCTTTCTCACTCCCACACAAACCTTCTTTCTCACTCCCACACACAGCTTCTCTCTCACTCCCACACAAATGCAGATTCTCTCTCACTCCCACACAAACGCAACTTCTCTCTCAGTACCACACACTCGCACCCTCTCTCTCACTCCCACACGCACCCTCTCTCTCAATCCCACACGCACCTTCTCTCTCACTCCCACACGCACCCACTCTCTCACTCCCACACGCAACCTCTCTCTCACTCGCACACGCACCCTCTCTCTCACTCGCAACCTCTCTCTCACCCGCACACAAACGCACCTTCTCTCTCACTCCCACAAACAACTTATCTCTCACTCCCACACACACCTTCTCTCTCACTCCCGCACACACCTTCTCTCTCACTCCCGCACACACACTCACCCTCTCTCTCACTACCCCCACACACGCACCCTCTCTCTCACTCCCAAACACGCACACGCCCTCTCTCCTAAACACACACACGAATTCTCTCCCACACACACACGCCCCCTCTCTCTCTCACACACACACACACGCGCCCTCTCTCTCTCCCACACACACACGGGTCATCTCTCTTTCACACACACACACATACACCCTCTCTCACTCCCACACAAACACACCTTCTCACACACTCCCACACACACCTTCTCTCTCACTCCCACACACACCGTCTCTCTCACTCCCACATACACCTTCTCTCTCACTCCCACACCCACACACACACCTTCTCTCTCACACCCACACGCACCTTCTCTCTCACTCGCACACACACATTCTCTCTCACTCCCACACACACATTCTCTCTCACTCCCACACACACCGCTCTCCCTCCCACACACACCCTCTCCCTCACTCCCACACACACCGTCTCCCTCATTCCCACACACACACACACCCTCTCTCTCACTCCCCCACACACCCTCTTTCTCATTCCCCACCCATACACCCTCTTTTTCATTCCCCACACAGGCACCCGCTTTCTCATTCAACACACACGCACCCGCTTTTTCACTTCCACATAGACCTTCTCTCTCATTCCCACATAGACCTTCTCTCTCATTCCCACACAGGCACCCTCTTTCTCACTCCCACACACCTTCTCTCACATTCCAACATACACCTCTCACTCCCACACACACCTTCTCTCTCACTCCCACAAGCTGCCCCTCTGTCACTCCCACACGCACCCTCTCTCACACTCCCACACAAACGCACCTTATCTCTCACTCCCACACAAACGCACCTTCTCTTTCACTCCCACACAAACGCACCTTCTCTCTCACTCCCACACAAACGCACCTTCTCTCTCACTCCCACACAAACGCACCTTCTCTCTCAGTCCCACACAAACGCACCTTCTCTCTCACTCCCACACAAACACACGTTCTCTCTCACTCCCACACACACCTCTCTCACTCCCACACAAACCTTCTTTCTCACTCCCACACAAACCTTCTTTCTCACTCCCACACACAGCTTCTCTCTCACTCCCACACAAATGCAGATTCTCTCTCACTCCCACACAAACGCAAATTCTCTCTCAGTACCACACACACGCACCCTCTCTCTCACTCCCACACGCACCCTCTCTCTCACTCCCATATGCACCTTCTCTCTCACTCCCACACGCACCCACTCTCTCATTCCCACACGCATCCTCTCTCTGACTCCCACATGCACCCTCTCTCTCACTCCCACATGCACCCTCTCTCTCACTCGCACACGCACCCTCTCTCTCACTCGCACACAAACGCACCTTCTCTCTCACTCCCACAAACAACTTATCTCTCACTCCCACACACACCTTCTCTCTCACTCCCGCACACACCTTCTCTCTCACTCCCACACACACACTCACCCTCTCTCCTAAACACATACACGAATTCTCTCCCACACACACACGCCCCCTCTCTCTCTCACACACACACACACGTGCCCTCTCTCTCTCCCACACACACACGGGTCATCTCTCTTTCCCACACACACACACACACCCTCTCTCACTCCCACACAAATACACCTTCTCATTCACTCCCACACACACCTTCTCTCTCACTCCCACATACACCTTCTCTCTCACTCCCACATACAACTTCTCTCTCACTCCCACACCCACCTTCTCTCTCACTCCCACACCCACTCTCTCACTCCCACACCCACTCTCTCACTCCCACACCCACAACCTCTCTCTCACTCCACTTCACAAACACGCCCTCTCCTTCACTCCCACACACACACACACCCTCCCTCTCACTCCCAAACGCACCCTCTCTCTCACTCGCACACAAACGCAACTTCTCTCTCACTCCCTCAAACACCTTCTCTCTCACTCCCACACACACCTTCTCTCTCACTCCCACCTTCTCTCTCACTACCACAGCTACCTTCTCTCTCACTCCCACACCCACTCTCTCACTCCCACACCCACACACACACCCTCTCTCTCACTCCACTTCACAAAAACACCCTCTCCCTCACTGCCACACACACACACACCCTCTCTCTCACTCCCCCACACACCCTCTTTCTCACTCTCACACCACACACCCTCCTTCTCATTCCCCATCCTCACACCCTCTTTCTCATTCCCCATACACGCACCTGCTTTCTCATTCAACACACAAGCACGCGCTTTCTCACTTCCACACACACCTTCTCTCATTCCCACACAGGCACCCACTTTCTCACTCCCACACACACCTTCTCTCACATTCCAACATACACCTCTCACTCCCACACACACCTTATCTCTCACTCCCACATGCACCTTCTCTCTCACTCCCACACACACCCTCTCTCTCACTCCCACACGCACCCTCTCTCTCACTACCACACGCACCCTCTCTCTCAATCCCACACGCACCCTCTCTCTCAATCCCACATGCACCCTCTCACTCACTCCCACACGCACCCTCTCACTCCCACACGAACCATCTCTCTCACTCCCACACTCACCCGCTCTCTCACTCTCTCACTCACACACGCACCCCCTCGGTCACTCCCACATGCACACTCTCTCTCACTCCCACACAAACGCACCTCTCTCACTCCAACACAAACGCATCTGCTCTCTAACTCCCACACAAACGCACCTTCTCTCTCAATCCCACACACACCTTCTCTCTCACTCCCACACACACCTTCTCTCTTACTCGCACACACACATTCTCTCTCACTCCCTCAAACACCTCTCTCACTCCCACACACACCTTCTCTCTCACTCCCACAAACACCTTTTCTCTCAATCCCCCACCCACACACACACCCTCTCTCTCACTCCACTTCACAAACACACCCTCTCCCTCACTGCCACACACACGCACACCCTCTCTCTCAATTCCCCACACAACCTCTTACTCACTCTCACACCACACACCCTCTTTCTCATTCCCCACCCAAACACCCTCTTTCTCATTCCCCACACACGCACCCGATTTCTCATTCAACACACATGCAAGCGCTTTCTCACTTCCACATACACCTCTCTCATTGCCACACAGGCACCCGCTTTCTCACTCCCACACACACCTTCTCTCACATTCCAAAATACACCCCTCACTCCCACACACACCTTATCTCTCACTCCCACACGCACCCCCTCTGTCACTCCCACACACACCCTCTCTCTCACTCCCACACACACCCTCTCTCTCACTCCCACACGCAACCTCTCTCTCACTCGCACAAGCAACCTCTCTCACTCCCACACAAATGCACCTCTCTCAGTCCCACACAAATGCACCTTCTCTCCCACTCCCACACACATGGACCCTCTCTCTCACTCCCACACGCACCCTCTCTCTGTCACTCCCACACGTTCCCTCTCTCTCACTCCCAAATGCACCTTCTCTCTCACTCCCACACACACCTTCTCTCTCACTCCCACACACACCTTCTCTCTCACTCCCACACACACCTCTCTCACTCCCACACACACCTCTCTCACTCCCACACACACCTCTCTCACTCCCACACACACCTTCTCTCTCACTCCCACAAACACCTTCTCTCTCACTCCCACAAACACGTTCTCTCTCACTCCCACACCCACACACACACCTTCTCTCTTACACCCACACGCACCTTCTCTCTCACTCGCACACACACATTCTCTCTCACTCCCACACACACATTCTCTCTCACTCCCACACACAGCTCTCTCACTCCCACACACACCCTCTCCCTCACTCCCACACACACCGTCTCCCTCATTCCCACACACACACACACATCCTCTATCTCACTCCCCCACACACCCTCTTTCTCATTCCCCACCCATACTCCCTCTTTTTCATTCCCCACACAGGCACCCGCTTTCTCATTCAACACACACGCACCCGCTTTTTCACTTCCACATAGACCTTCTCTCTCATTCCCACACAGGCACCCTCTTTCTAATTCCCACACACACCTTCTCTCACATTCCAACATACACCTCTCACTCCCACACACACCTTCTCTCTCACTCCCACACGCTCCCCCTCTGTTCTTCCCACACGCACCCTCTCTCACACTCCCACACAAATGCACCTTCTCTCTCACTCCCACACAAACGCAACTTCTCTCTCACTCCCACACAAACGCACCTTCTCTCTCAGTCCCACACAAACGCACCTTCTCTCTCACTCCCACACACACCTCTCTCACTCCCACACAAACCTTCTTTCTCACTCCCACACAAACCTTCTTTCTCACTCCCACACACCTTCTCTCTCACTCCCACACAAATGCAGATTCTCTCTCACTCCCACACAAACGCAACTTCTCTCTCAGTACCACACACTCGCATCCTCTCTCTCACTCCCACACGCACCCTCTCTCTCACTCCCACACGCACCTTCTCTCTCACTCCCACACGCACCCACTCTCTCATTCCCACACGCACCCTCTCTCTGACTCCCACATGCACCCTCTCTCTCACTCCCACACACCTTCTCTAACATTCCAACATACACCTCTCACTCCCACACACACCTTCTCTCTCACTCCCACACGCTCCCCCTCTGTCACTCCCACACGCACCCTCTCTCACACTCCCACACAAACGCACCTTCTCTTTCACTCCCACACAAACGCACCTTCTCTCTCACTCCCACACAAACGCACTTTCTCTCTCAGTCCCACACAAACGCACCTTCTCTCTCACTCCCACACAAACACACGTTCTCTCTCACTCCCACACACACCTCTCTCACTCCCACACAAACCTTCTTTCTCACTCCCACACAAACCTTCTTTCTCACTCCCACACACAGCTTCTCTCTCACTCCCACACAAATGCAGATTCTCTCTCACTCCCACACAAACGCAAATTCTCTCTCAGTACCACACACACGCACCCTCTCTCTCACTCCCACACGCACCCTCTCTCTCACTCCCATATGCACCTTCTCTCTCACTCCCACACGCACCCACTCTCTCATTCCCACACGCATCCTCTCTCTGACTCCCACATGCACCCTCTCTCTCACTCCCACATGCACCCTCTCTCTCACTCCCACATGCACCCTCTCTCTCACTCGCACACGCACCCTCTCTCTCACTCGCACACAAACGCACCTTCTCTCTCACTCCCACAAACAACTTATCTCTCACTCCCACACACACCTTCTCTCTCACTCCCGCACACACCTTCTCTCTCACTCCCACACACACACTCACCCTCTCTCTCACTACCCCCACACACGCACCCTCTCTCTCACTCCCAAACACGCACACGCCCTCTCTCCTAAACACATACACGAATTCTCTCCCACACACACACGCCCCCTCTCTCTCTCACACACACGCGCCCTCTCTCTCTCCCACACACACACGGGTCATCTCTCTTTCCCACACACACACACACACCCTCTCTCACTCCCACACAAACACACCTTCTCATTCACTCCCACACACACCTTCTCTCTCACTCCCACATACACCTTCTCTCTCACTCCCACATACAACTTCTCTCTCACTCCCACACCCACCTTCTCTCTCACTCCCACACCCACTCTCTCACTCCCACACCCACTCTCTCACTCCCACACCCACAACCTCTCTCTCACTCCACTTCACAAACACGCCCTCTCCTTCACTCCCACACACACACACACCCTCCCTCTCACTCCCAAACGCACCCTCTCTCTCACTCGCACACAAACGCAACTTCTCTCTCACTCCCTCAAACACCTTCTCTCTCACTCCCACACACACCTTCTCTCTCACTCCCACCTTCTCTCTCACTACCACACCTACCTTCTCTCTCACTCCCACACCCACTCTCTCACTCCCACACCCCCCACACACACCCTCTCTCTCACTCCACTTCACAAACACACCCTCTCCCTCACTGCCACACACACACACACCCTCTCTCTCACTCCCCCACACGCCCTCTTTCTCACACTCACACCACACACCCTCCTTCTCATTCCCCATCCACACACCCTCTTTCTCATTCCCCATACACGCACCTGCTTTCTCATTCAACACACAAGCACGCGCTTTCTCACTTCCACACACACCTTCTCTCATTCCCACACAGGCACCCACTTTCTCACTCCCACACACACCTTCTCTCACATTCCAACATACACCTCTCACTCCCACACACACCTTATCTCTCACTCCCACATGCACCTTCTCTCTCACTCCCACACACACCCTCTCTCTCACTCCCACACGCACCCTCTCTCTCACTACCACACGCACCCTCTCTCTCAATCCCACACGCACCCTCTCTCTCAATCCCACATGCACCCTCTCACTCACTCCCACACGCACCCTCTCACTCCCACACGAACCATCTCTCTCACTCCCACACTCACCCGCTCTCTCACTCTCTCACTCACACACGCACCCCCTCGGTCACTCCCACATGCACACTCTCTCTCACTCCCACACAAACGCACCTCTCTCACTCCAACACAAACGCATCTGCTCTCTAACTCCCACACAAACGCACCTTCTCTCTCAATCCCACACACACCTTCTCTCTCACTCCCACACACACCTTCTCTCTTACTCGCACACACACATTCTCTCTCACTCCCTCAAACACCTCTCTCACTCCCACACACACCTTCTCTCTCACTCCCACAAACACCTTTTCTCTCAATCCCCCACCCACACACACACCCTCTCTCTCACTCCACTTCACAAACACACCCTCTCCCTCACTGCCACACACACGCACACCCTCTCTCTCAATTCCCCACACAACCTCTTACTCACTCTCACACCACACACCCTCTTTCTCATTCCCCACCCAAACACCCTCTTTCTCATTCCCCACACACGCACCCGATTTCTCATTCAACACACATGCAAGCGCTTTCTCACTTCCACATACACCTCTCTCATTGCCACACAGGCACCCGCTTTCTCACTCCCACACACACCTTCTCTCACATTCCAAAATACACCCCTCACTCCCACACACACCTTATCTCTCACTCCCACACGCACCCCCTCTGTCACTCCCACACACACCCTCTCTCTCACTCCCACACACACCCTCTCTCTCACTCCCACACGCAACCTCTCTCTCACTCGCACAAGCAACCTCTCTCACTCCCACACAAATGCACCTCTCTCAGTCCCACACAAATGCACCTTCTCTCCCACTCCCACACACATGGACCCTCTCTCTCACTCCCACACGCACCCTCTCTCTGTCACTCCCACACGTTCCCTCTCTCTCACTCCCAAATGCACCTTCTCTCTCACTCCCACACACACCTTCTCTCTCACTCCCACACACACCTTCTCTCTCACTCCCACACACACCTCTCTCACTCCCACACACACCTCTCTCACTCCCACACACACCTCTCTCACTCCCACACACACCTTCTCTCTCACTCCCACAAACACCTTCTCTCTCACTCCCACAAACACGTTCTCTCTCACTCCCACACCCACACACACACCTTCTCTCTTACACCCACACGCACCTTCTCTCTCACTCGCACACACACATTCTCTCTCACTCCCACACACACATTCTCTCTCACTCCCACACACAGCTCTCTCACTCCCACACACACCCTCTCCCTCACTCCCACACACACCGTCTCCCTCATTCCCACACACACACACACATCCTCTATCTCACTCCCCCACACACCCTCTTTCTCATTCCCCACCCATACTCCCTCTTTTTCATTCCCCACACAGGCACCCGCTTTCTCATTCAACACACACGCACCCGCTTTTTCACTTCCACATAGACCTTCTCTCTCATTCCCACACAGGCACCCTCTTTCTAATTCCCACACACACCTTCTCTCACATTCCAACATACACCTCTCACTCCCACACACACCTTCTCTCTCACTCCCACACGCTCCCCCTCTGTTCTTCCCACACGCACCCTCTCTCACACTCCCACACAAATGCACCTTCTCTCTCACTCCCACACAAACGCAACTTCTCTCTCACTCCCACACAAACGCACCTTCTCTCTCAGTCCCACACAAACGCACCTTCTCTCTCACTCCCACACACACCTCTCTCACTCCCACACAAACCTTCTTTCTCACTCCCACACAAACCTTCTTTCTCACTCCCACACACCTTCTCTCTCACTCCCACACAAATGCAGATTCTCTCTCACTCCCACACAAACGCAACTTCTCTCTCAGTACCACACACTCGCATCCTCTCTCTCACTCCCACACGCACCCTCTCTCTCACTCCCACACGCACCTTCTCTCTCACTCCCACACGCACCCACTCTCTCATTCCCACACGCACCCTCTCTCTGACTCCCACATGCACCCTCTCTCTCACTCCCACACACCTTCTCTAACATTCCAACATACACCTCTCACTCCCACACACACCTTCTCTCTCACTCCCACACGCTCCCCCTCTGTCACTCCCACACGCACCCTCTCTCACACTCCCACACAAACGCACCTTCTCTTTCACTCCCACACAAACGCACCTTCTCTCTCACTCCCACACAAACGCACTTTCTCTCTCAGTCCCACACAAACGCACCTTCTCTCTCACTCCCACACAAACACACGTTCTCTCTCACTCCCACACACACCTCTCTCACTCCCACACAAACCTTCTTTCTCACTCCCACACAAACCTTCTTTCTCACTCCCACACACAGCTTCTCTCTCACTCCCACACAAATGCAGATTCTCTCTCACTCCCACACAAACGCAAATTCTCTCTCAGTACCACACACACGCACCCTCTCTCTCACTCCCACACGCACCCTCTCTCTCACTCCCATATGCACCTTCTCTCTCACTCCCACACGCACCCACTCTCTCATTCCCACACGCATCCTCTCTCTGACTCCCACATGCACCCTCTCTCTCACTCCCACATGCACCCTCTCTCTCACTCCCACATGCACCCTCTCTCTCACTCGCACACGCACCCTCTCTCTCACTCGCACACAAACGCACCTTCTCTCTCACTCCCACAAACAACTTATCTCTCACTCCCACACACACCTTCTCTCTCACTCCCGCACACACCTTCTCTCTCACTCCCACACACACACTCACCCTCTCTCTCACTACCCCCACACACGCACCCTCTCTCTCACTCCCAAACACGCACACGCCCTCTCTCCTAAACACATACACGAATTCTCTCCCACACACACACGCCCCCTCTCTCTCTCACACACACACACACGCGCCCTCTCTCTCTCCCACACACACACGGGTCATCTCTCTTTCCCACACACACACACACACCCTCTCTCACTCCCACACAAACACACCTTCTCATTCACTCCCACACACACCTTCTCTCTCACTCCCACATACACCTTCTCTCTCACTCCCACATACAACTTCTCTCTCACTCCCACACCCACCTTCTCTCTCACTCCCACACCCACTCTCTCACTCCCACACCCACTCTCTCACTCCCACACCCACAACCTCTCTCTCACTCCACTTCACAAACACGCCCTCTCCTTCACTCCCACACACACACACACCCTCCCTCTCACTCCCAAACGCACCCTCTCTCTCACTCGCACACAAACGCAACTTCTCTCTCACTCCCTCAAACACCTTCTCTCTCACTCCCACACACACCTTCTCTCTCACTCCCACCTTCTCTCTCACTACCACACCTACCTTCTCTCTCACTCCCACACCCACTCTCTCACTCCCACACCCCCCACACACACCCTCTCTCTCACTCCACTTCACAAACACACCCTCTCCCTCACTGCCACACACACACACACCCTCTCTCTCACTCCCCCACACGCCCTCTTTCTCACACTCACACCACACACCCTCCTTCTCATTCCCCATCCACACACCCTCTTTCTCATTCCCCACACACGCACCCGCTTTCTCATTCAACACACAAGCACGCGCTTTCTCACTTCCACACACACCTTCTCTCTCATTCCCACACAGGCACGCACTTTCTCACTCCCACACACACCTTCTCTCACATTCCAACATACATCTCTCACTCCCACACACACCTTATCTCTCACTCCCACATGCACCTTCTCTCTCACTCCCACACACACCCTCTCTCTCACTCCCACACGCACCCTCTCTCTCACCACCACACGCACCCTGTCTCTCAATCCCACACGCACCCTCTCTCTCAATCCCACATGCACCTTCTCTCACATTCCAAAATACACCTCTCACTCCCACACACACCTTATCTCTCACTCCCACACGCACCCCATCTGTCACTCCCACACACACCCTCTCTCTCACTCCCACACACACCCTCTCTCTCACTCCCACACGCAACCTCTCTCTCACTCGCACAAGCAACCTCTCTCACTCCCACACAAATGCACCTCTCTCAGTCCCACACAAATGCACCTTCTCTCTCACTCCCACACACATGCACCCTCTCTCTCACTCCCACACGCACCCTCTCTCTGTCACTCCCACACGTTCCCTCTCTCTCACTCCCAAACGCACCTTCTCTCTCACTCCCACACACACCTTCTCTCTCACTCCCACACACAGCTTCTCTCTCACTCCCACACACACCTTCTCTCTCACTCCCACACACACCTTCTCTCTCACTCCCACAAACACCTCTCTCACTCCCACACACACCTTCTCTCTCACTCCCACAAACACCTTCTCTCTCACTCCCACAAACACCTTCTCTCTCACTCCCACACCCACACACACACCTTCTCTCTTACACCCACACGCACCTTCTCTCTCACTCCCACACACACATTCTCTCTCACTCCCACACACACCTCTCTCACTCCCACACACACCCTCTCCCTCACTCCCACACACACCGTCTCCCTCATTCCCACACACACACACACCCTCTCTCTCACTCCCCCACACACCCTCTTTCTCATTCCCCACCCATACACCCTCTTTTTCATTCCCCACACAGGCACCCCGCTTTCTCATTCAACACACACGCACCCGCTTTTTCACTTCCACATACACCTTCTCTCTCATTCCCACACAGGCACCCTCTTTCTCACTCCCACACACACCTTCTCTCACATTCCAACATACACCTCTCACTCCCACACACACCTTCTCTCTCACTCCCACACGCTCCCCCTCTGTCACTCCCACACGCACCCTCTCTCACACTCCCACACAAACGCACCTTATCTCTCACTCCCACACAAACGCACCTTCTCTTTCACTCCCACACAAACGCACCTTCTCTCTCACTCCCACACAAACGCACCTTCTCTCTCACTCCCACACAAACGCACCTTCTCTCTCAGTCCCACACAAACACACCTTCTCTCTCACTCCCACACAAACACACGTTCTCTCTCACTCCCACACACACCTCTCTCACTCCCACACAAACCTTCTTTCTCACTCCCACACAAACCTTCTTTCTCACTCCCACACACAGCTTCTCTCTCACTCCCACACAAATGCAGATTCTCTCTCACTCCCACACAAACGCAACTTCTCTCTCAGTACCACACACATGCACCCTCTCTCTCACTCCCACACGCACCCTCTCTCTCACTCCCATACGCACCTTCTCTCTCACTCCCACACGCACCCACTCTCTCATTCCCACACGCATCCTCTCTCTGACTCCCACATGCACCCTCTCTCTCACTCCCACACGCACCCTCTCTCTCACTCGCACACGCGCCCTCTCTCTCACTCCCACACAAACGCACGTTCTCTCTCACTCCCACACAAACGCACCTTCTCTCTCAGTCCCACACAAACACACCTTCTCTCTCACTCCCACACAAACACACGTTCTCTCTCACTCCCACACACACCTCTCTCACTACCACACAAACCTTCTTTCTCACTCCCACACAAACCTTCTTTCTCACTCCCACACACAGCTTCTCTCTCACTCCCACACAAATGCAGATTCTCTCTCACTCCCACACAAACGCAACTTCTCTCTCAGTACCACACACATGCACCCTCTCTCTCACTCCCACACGCACCCTCTCTCTCACTCCCATACGCACCTTCTCTCTCACTCCCACACGCACCCACTCTCTCATTCCCACACGCATCCTCTCTCTGACTCCCACATGCACGCTCTCTCTCACTCCCACACGCACCCTCTCTCTCACTCGCACACGCACCCTCTCTCTCACTCGCCAACAAACGCACCTTCTCTCTCACTCCCACAAACAACTTATCTCTCACTCCCACACACACCTTCTCTCTCACTCCCGCACACACCTTCTCTCTCACTCCCACACACACACTCACCCTCTCTCTCACTACCCCCACACACGCACCCTCTCTCTCACTCCCAAACACGCACACGCCCTCTCTCCTAAACACATACACGAATTCTCTCCCACACACACACGCCCCCTCTCTCTCTCACACACACACACACACACGCGCCCTCTCTCTCTCCCACACACACACGGGTCATCTCTCTTTCCCACACACACACACACACCCTCTCTCACTCCCACACAAACACACCTTCTCATTCACTCCCACACACACCTTCTCTCTCACTCCCACATACACCTTCTCTCTCACTCCCACATACAACTTCTCTCTCACTCCCACACCCACTCTCTCACTCCCACACCCACTCTCTCACTCCCACACCCACAACCTCTCTCTCACTCCACTTCACAAACACGCCCTCTCCTTCACTCCCACACACACACACACCCTCCCTCTCACTCCCAAATGCACCCTCTCTCTCACTCGCACACAAACGCAACTTCTCTCTCACTCCCTCAAACACCTCTCTCACTCCCACACACACCTTCTCTCTCACTCCCACCTTCTCTCTCACTACCACACCTACCTTCTCTCTCACTCCCACACCCACTCTCTCACTCCCACACCCCCACACAGACCCTATCTCTCACTCCACTTCACAAACACACCCTCTCCCTCACTGCCACACACACACACACCTTCTCTCTCACTCCCCCACACACCCTCTTTCTCACTCTCACACCACACACCCTCCTTCTCATTCCCCATCCACACACCCTCTTTCTCATTCCCCACACACGCACCCGCTTTCTCATTCAACACACAAGCACGCGCTTTCTCACTTCCACACACACCTTCTCTCTCATTCCCACACAGGCACCCACTTTCTCACTCCCACACACACCTTCTCTCACATTCCAACATACACCTCTCACTCCCACACACACCTTATCTCTCACTCCCACATGCACCTTCTCTCTCACTCCCACACACACCCTCTCTCTCACTCCCACACGCACCCTCTCTCTCACTCCCACACGCACCCTCTCTCTCAATCCCACACGCACCCTCTCTCTCAATCCCACATGCACCCTCTCACTCACTCCCACACGCACGCTCTTACTCCCACACGAACCATCTCTCTCACTCCCACACTCACCCGCTCTCTCACTCTCTCACTCACACACGCACCCCCTCGGTCACTCCCACATGCACACTTTCTCTCACTCCCACACAAACGCACCTCTCTCACTCCCACACAAACGCATCTGCTCTCTAACTCCCACACAAACGCACCTTCTCTCTCAATCCCACACACACCTTCTCTCTCACTCCCACACACACCTTCTCTCTTACTCCCACACACACATTCTCTCTCACTCCCTCACACACCTCTCTCACTCCCACACACACCTTCTCTCTCACTCCCACAAACACCTTTTCTCTCAATCCCCCACCCACACACACACCCTCTCTCTCACTCCACTTCACAAACACACCCTCTCCCTCACTGCCACACACACGCACACCCTCTCTCTCAATTCCCCACACAACCTCTTACTCACTCTCACACCACACACCCTCTTTCTCATTCCCTACCCACACACCCTCTTTCTCATTCCCCACACACGCACCCGATTTCTCATTCAACACACACGCACGCGCTTTCTCACTTCCACATACACCTCTCTCATTGCCACACAGGCACCCGCTTTCTCACTTCCACACACACCTTCTCTCACATTCCAAAATACACCTCTCACTCCCACACACACCTTA
The DNA here is from genome assembly GCF_017639515.1 of Carcharodon carcharias. Classification (NCBI taxonomy): domain Eukaryota; kingdom Metazoa; phylum Chordata; class Chondrichthyes; order Lamniformes; family Lamnidae; genus Carcharodon; species Carcharodon carcharias. Next base: position 93,162,021 of record NC_054480.1, on the reverse strand, counting down.
TCTCTCACTCCCACATGCACCTTCTCTCTCACTCCCACACACACCCTCTCTCTCACTCCCACACGCACCCTCTCTCTCACTCCCACACGCACCCTCTCTCTCAATCCCACACGCACCCTCTCTCTCAATCCCACATGCACCCTCTCACTCACTCCCACACGCACCCTCTTACTCCCACACGAACCATCTCTCTCACTCCCACACTCACCCGCTCTCTCACTCTCTCACTCACACACGCACCCCCTCGGTCACTCCCACATGCACACTTTCTCTCACTCCCACACAAACGCACCTCTCTCACTCCCACACAAACGCATCTGCTCTCTAACTCCCACACAAACGCACCTTCTCTCTCAATCCCACACACACCTTCTCTCTCACTCCCACACACACCTTCTCTCTTACTCCCACACACACATTCTCTCTCACTCCCTCACACACCTCTCTCACTCCCACACACACCTTCTCTCTCACTCCCACAAACACCTTTTCTCTCAATCCCCCACCCACACACACACCCTCTCTCTCACTCCACTTCACAAACACACCCTCTCCCTCACTGCCACACACACGCACACCCTCTCTCTCAATTCCCCACACAACCTCTTACTCACTCTCACACCACACACCCTCTTTCTCATTCCCTACCCACACACCCTCTTTCTCATTCCCCACACACGCACCCGATTTCTCATTCAACACACACGCACGCGCTTTCTCACTTCCACATACACCTCTCTCATTGCCACACAGGCACCCGCTTTCTCACTTCCACACACACCTTCTCTCACATTCCAAAATACACCTCTCACTCCCACACACACCTTATCTCTCACTCCCACACGCACCCCCTCTGTCACTCCCACACACACCCTCTCTCTCACTCCCACACACAGCCTCTCTCTCATTCCCACACGCACCCTGTCTCTCACTACCACACGTACCCTCTCTCTCAGTCCCACATGCACCCTCTCTCTCACTCCCACACGCACCCTCTCTCTCACTCCCAGACGCACCCTCACTCTCACTCCCAGACGCACCCTCACTCTCACTCCCACACGCACCCTCTCTCTCCCTCCCACACACACCCTCTCTCTCACTCCCACACACACCCTCTCTCTCACTGCCACACGCAACCTCTCTCTCACTCGCACAAGCAACCTCTCTCACTCCCACACAAATGCACCTCTCTCAGTCCCACACAAATGCACCTTCTCTCTCACTCCCACACACATGCACCCTCTCTCTCACTCCCACACGCACCCTCTCTCTGTCACTCCCACACGTTCCCTCTCTCTCACTCCCAAACGCACCTTCTCTCTCACTCCCACACACACCTTCTCTCTCACTCCCACACACACCTTCTCTCTCACTCCCACACACACCTTCTCTCTCACTCCCACACACACCTTCTCTCTCACTCCCACATACACCTCTCTCACTCCCACACACACCTCTCTCACTCCCACACACACCTTCTCTCTCACTCCCACAAACACCTTCTCTCTCACTCCCACAAACACCTTCTCTCTCACTCCCACACCCACACACACACCTTCTCTCTTACACCCACACGCACCTTCTCTCTCACTCGCACACACACATTCTCTCTCACTCCCACACACACATTCTCTCTCACTCCCACACACACCTCTCTCTCTCCCACACACACCCTCTCCCTCACTCCCACACACACCGTCTCCCTCATTCCCACACACACACACACACCCTCTCTCTCACTCCCCCAAACACCCTCTTTCTCATTCCCCACCAATACTCCCTCTTTTTCATTCCCCACACAGGCACCCGCTTTCTCATTCAACACACACGCACCCGCTTTTTCACTTCCACATAGACCTTCTCTCTCATTCCCACACAGGCACCCTCTTTCTCACTCCCACACACTCCTTCTCTCACATTCCAACATACACCTCTCACTCCCACACACACCTTCTCTCTCACTCCCACACGCTCCCCCTCTGTCACTCCCACACGCACCCTCTCTCACACTCCACACAAACGCACCTTATCTCTCACTCCCACACAAACGCACCTTCTCTCTCAGTCCCACACAAACGCACCTTCTCTCTCAGTCCCACACAAACGCACCTTCTGTCTCACTCCCACACACACCTCTCTCACTCCCACACAAACCTTCTTTCTCACTCCCACACAAACCTTCTTTCTCACTCCCACACACAGCTTCTCTCTCACTCCCACACAAATGCAGATTCTCTCTCACTCCCACACAAACGCAACTTCTCTCTCAGTACCACACACTCGCACCCTCTCTCTCACTCCCACACGCACCCTCTCTCTCACTCCCACACGCACCTTCTCTCTCACTCCCACACGCACCCACTCTCTCACTCCCACACGCAACCTCTCTCTCACTCGCACACGCACCCTCTCTCTCACTCGCAACCTCTCTCTCACCCGCACACAAACGCACCTTCTCTCTCACTCCCACAAACAACTTATCTCTCACTCCCACACACACCTTCTCTCTCACTCCCGCACACACCTTCTCTCTCACTCCCGCACACACACTCACCCTCTCTCTCACTACCCCCACACACGCACCCTCTCTCTCACTCCCAAACACGCACACGCCCTCTCTCCTAAACACACACACGAATTCTCTCCCACACACACACGCCCCCTCTCTCTCTCACACACACACACACGCGCCCTCTCTCTCTCCCACACACACACGGGTCATCTCTCTTTCACACACACACACATACACCCTCTCTCACTCCCACACAAACACACCTTCTCACACACTCCCACACACACCTTCTCTCTCACTCCCACACACACCTTCTCTCTCACTCCCACATACACCTTCTCTCTCACTCCCACACCCACACACACACCTTCTCTCTCACACCCACACGCACCTTCTCTCTCACTCGCACACACACATTCTCTCTCACTCCCACACACACATTCTCTCTCACTCCCACACACACCTCTCTCACTCCCACACACACCCTCTCCCTCACTCCCACACACACCGTCTCCCTCATTCCCACACACACACACACCCTCTCTCTCACTCCCCCACACACCCTCTTTCTCATTCCCCACCCATACACCCTCTTTTTCATTCCCCACACAGGCACCCGCTTTCTCATTCAACACATACGCACCCGCTTTTTCACTTCCACATAGACCTTCTCTCTCATTCCCACACAGGCACCCTCTTTCTCACTCCCACACACCTTCTCTCACATTCCAACATACACCTCTCACTCCCACACACACCTTCTCTCTCACTCCCACACGCTCCCCCTCTGTCACTCCCACACGCACCCTCTCTCACACTCCCACACAAACGCACCTTATCTCTCACTCCCACACAAACGCACCTTCTCTTTCACTCCCACACAAACGCACCTTCTCTCTCACTCCCACACAAACACACCTTCTCTCTCACTCCCACACAAACGCACCTTCTCTCTCAGTCCCACACAAACGCACCTTCTCTCTCACTCCCACACAAACACACGTTCTCTCTCACTCCCACACACACCTCTCTCACTCCCACACAAACCTTCTTTCTCACTCCCACACAAACCTTCTTTCTCACTCCCACACACAGCTTCTCTCTCACTCCCACACAAATGCAGATTCTCTCTCACTCCCACACAAACGCAAATTCTCTCTCAGTACCACACACACGCACCCTCTCTCTCACTCCCACACGCACCCTCTCTCTCACTCCCATATGCACCTTCTCTCTCACTCCCACACGCACCCACTCTCTCATTCCCACACGCATCCTCTCTCTGACTCCCACATGCACCCTCTCTCTCACTCCCACATGCACCCTCTCTCTCACTCGCACACGCACCCTCTCTCTCACTCGCACACAAACGCACCTTCTCTCTCACTCCCACAAACAACTTATCTCTCACTCCCACACACACCTTCTCTCTCACTCCCGCACACACCTTCTCTCTCACTCCCACACACACACTCACCCTCTCTCCTAAACACATACACGAATTCTCTCCCACACACACACGCCCCCTCTCTCTCTCACACACACACACACGCGCCCTCTCTCTCCCACACACACACGGGTCATCTCTCTTTCCCACACACACACACACACCCTCTCTCACTCCCACACAAATACACCTTCTCATTCACTCCCACACACACCTTCTCTCTCACTCCCACATACACCTTCTCTCTCACTCCCACATACAACTTCTCTCTCACTCCCACACCCACCTTCTCTCTCACTCCCACACCCACTCTCTCACTCCCACACCCACTCTCTCACTCCCACACCCACAACCTCTCTCTCACTCCACTTCACAAACACGCCCTCTCCTTCACTCCCACACACACACACACCCTCCCTCTCACTCCCAAACGCACCCTCTCTCTCACTCGCACACAAATGCAACTTCTCTCTCACTCCCTCAAACACCTTCTCTCTCACTCCCACACACACCTTCTCTCTCACTCCCACCTTCTCTCTCACTACCACAGCTACCTTCTCTCTCACTCCCACACCCACTCTCTCACTCCCACACCCACACACAGACCCTCTCTCTCACTCCACTTCACAAACACACCCTCTCCCTCACTGCCACACACACACACACCCTCTCTCTCACTCCCCCACACACCCTCTTTCTCACTCTCACACCACACACCCTCCTTCTCATTCCCCATCCTCACACCCTCTTTCTCATTCCCCATACACGCACCTGCTTTCTCATTCAACACACAAGCACGCGCTTTCTCACTTCCACACACACCTTCTCTCATTCCCACACAGGCACCCACTTTCTCACTCCCACACACACCTTCTCTCACATTCCAACATACACCTCTCACTCCCACACACACCTTATCTCTCACTCCCACATGCACCTTCTCTCTCACTCCCACACACACCCTCTCTCTCACTCCCACACGCACCCTCTCTCTCACTACCACACGCACCCTCTCTCTCAATCCCACACGCACCCTCTCTCTCAATCCCACATGCACCCTCTCACTCACTCCCACACGCACCCTCTCACTCCCACACAAACGCACCTCTCTCACTCCAACACAAACGCATCTGCTCTCTAACTCCCACACAAACGCACCTTCTCTCTCAATCCCACACACACCTTCTCTCTCACTCCCACACACACCTTCTCTCTTACTCGCACACACACATTCTCTCTCACTCCCTCAAACACCTCTCTCACTCCCACACACACCTTCTCTCTCACTCCCACAAACACCTTTTCTCTCAATCCCCCACCCACACACACACCCTCTCTCTCACTCCACTTCACAAACACACCCTCTCCCTCACTGCCACACACACGCACACCCTCTCTCTCAATTCCCCACACAACCTCTTACTCACTCTCACACCACACACCCTCTTTCTCATTCCCCACCCAAACACCCTCTTTCTCATTCCCCACACACGCACCCGATTTCTCATTCAACACACATGCACGCGCTTTCTCACTTCCACATACACCTCTCTCATTGCCACACAGGCACCCGCTTTCTCACTCCCACACACACCTTCTCTCACATTCCAAAATACACCCCTCACTCCCACACACACCTTATCTCTCACTCCCACACGCACCCCCTCTGTCACTCCCACACACACCCTCTCTCTCACTCCCACACACACCCTCTCTCTCACTCCCACACGCAACCTCTCTCTCACTCGCACAAGCAACCTCTCTCACTCCCACACAAATGCACCTCTCTCAGTCCCACACAAATGCACCTTCTCTCCCACTCACACACACATGGACCCTCTCTCTCACTCCCACAGGCACCCTCTCTCTGTCACTCCCACACGTTCCCTCTCTCTCACTCCCAAACGCACCTTCTCTCTCACTCCCACACACACCTTCTCTCTCACTCCCACACACACCTTCTCTCTCACTCCCACACACACCTCTCTCACTCCCACACACACCTCTCTCACTCCCACACACACCTCTCTCACTCCCACACACACCTTCTCTCTCACTCCCACAAACACCTTCTCTCTCACTCCCACAAACACCTTCTCTCTCACTCCCACACCCACACACACACCTTCTCTCTTACACCCACACGCACCTTCTCTCTCACTCGCACACACACATTCTCTCTCACTCCCACACACACATTCTCTCTCACTCCCACACACAGCTCTCTCACTCCCACACACACCCTCTCCCTCACTCCCACACACACCGTCTCCCTCATTCCCACACACACACACACATCCTCTCTCTCACTCCCCCACACACCCTCTTTCTCATTCCCCACCCATACTCCCTCTTTTTCATTCCCCACACAGGCACCCGCTTTCTCATTCAACACACACGCACCCGCTTTTTCACTTCCACATAGACCTTCTCTCTCATTCCCACACAGGCACCCTCTTTCTCACTCCCACACACACCTTCTCTCACATTCCAACATACACCTCTCACTCCCACACACACCTTCTCTCTCACTCCCACACGCTCCCCCTCTGTCACTCCCACACGCACCCTCTCTCACACTCCCACACAAATGCACCTTCTCTCTCACTCCCACACAAACGCAACTTCTCTCTCACTCCCACACAAACGCACCTTCTCTCTCAGTCCCACACAAACGCACCTTCTCTCTCACTCCCACACACACCTCTCTCACTCCCACACAAACCTTCTTTCTCACTCCCACACAAACCTTCTTTCTCACTCCCACACACCTTCTCTCTCACTCCCACACAAATGCAGATTCTCTCTCACTCCCACACAAACGCAACTTCTCTCTCAGTACCACACACTCGCATCCTCTCTCTCACTCCCACACGCACCCTCTCTCTCACTCCCACACGCACCTTCTCTCTCACTCCCACACGCACCCACTCTCTCATTCCCACACGCACCCTCTCTCTGACTCCCACATGCACCCTCTCTCTCACTCCCACACACCTTCTCTCACATTCCAACATACACCTCTCACTCTCACTCGCACCCTCTCTCTCACTCCCACACGCTCCCCCTCTGTCACTCCCACACGCACCCTCTCTCACACTCCCACACAAACGCACCTTATCTCTCACTCCCACACAAACGCACCTTCTCTTTCAATCCCACACAAACGCACCTTCTCTCTCACTCCCACATAAACGCACCTTCTCTCTCACTCCCACACAAACGCACTTTCTCTCTCAGTCCCACACAAACGCACCTTCTCTCTCACTCCCACACAAACACACGTTCTCTCTCACTCCCACACACACCTCTCTCACTCCCACACAAACCTTCTTTCTCACTCCCACACAAACCTTCTTTCTCACTCCCACACACAGCTTCTCTCTCACTCCCACACAAATGCAGATTCTCTCTCACTCCCACACAAACGCAAATTCTCTCTCAGTACCACACACACGCACCCTCTCTCTCACTCCCACACGCACCCTCTCTCTCACTCCCATATGCACCTTCTCTCTCACTCCCACACGCACCCACTCTCTCATTCCCACACGCATCCTCTCTCTGACTCCCACATGCACCCTCTCTCTCACTCCCACATGCACCCTCTCTCTCACTCCCACATGCACCCTCTCTCTCACTCGCACACGCACCCTCTCTCTCACTCGCACACAAACGCACCTTCTCTCTCACTCCCACAAACAACTTATCTCTCACTCCCACACACACCTTCTCTCTCACTCCCGCACACACCTTCTCTCTCACTCCCACACACACACTCACCCTCTCTCTCACTACCCCCACACACGCACCCTCTCTCTCACTCCCAAACACGCACACGCCCTCTCTCCTAAACACATACATGAATTCTCTCCCACACACACACGCCCCCTCTCTCTCTCACACACACACACACGCGCCCACTCTCTCTCCCACACACACACGGGTCATCTCTCTTTCCCACACACACACACACACCCTCTCTCACTCCCACACAAACACACCTTCTCATTCACTCCCACACACACCTTCTCTCTCACTCCCACATACACCTTCTCTCTCACTCCCACATACAACTTCTCTCTCACTCCCACACCCACCTTCTCTCTCACTCCCACACCCACTCTCTCACTCCCACACCCACTCTCTCACTCCCACACCCACAACCTCTCTCTCACTCCACTTCACAAACATGCCCTCTCCTTCACTCCCACACACACACACACCCTCCCTCTCACTCCCAAACGCACCCTCTCTCTCACTCGCACACAAACGCAACTTCTCTCTCACTCCATCAAACACCTTCCCTCTCACTCCCACACACACCTTCTCTCTCACTCCCACCTTCTCTCTCACTACCACAGCTACCTTCTCTCTCACTCCCACACCCACTCTCTCACTCCCACACCCCCACACACACCCTCTCTCTCACTCCACTTCACAAACACACCCTCTCCCTCACTGCCACACACACACACACCCTCTCTCTCACTCCCCCACACACCCTCTTTCTCACTCTCACACCACACACCCTCCTTCTCATTCCCCATCCTCACACCCTCTTTCTCATTCCCCACACACGCACCTGCTTTCTCATTCAACACACAAGCACGCGCTTTCTCACTTCCACACACACCTTCTCTCATTCCCACACAGGCACCCACTTTCTCACTCCCACACACACCTTCTCTCACATTCCAACATACACCTCTCACTCCCACACACACCTTATCTCTCACTCCCACATGCACCTTCTCTCTCACTCCCACACACACCCTCTCTCTCACTCCCACACGCACCCTCTCTCTCACTACCACACGCACCCTCTCTCAATCCCACACGCACCCTCTCTCTCAATCCCACATGCACCCTCACACTCACTCCCACACGCACCCTCTCACTCCCACACGAACCATCTCTCTCACTCCCACACTCACCCGCTCTCTCACTCTCTCACTCACACACGCACCCCCTCGGTCACTCCCACATGCACACTCTCTCTCACTGCCACACAAACGCACCTCTCTCACTCCAACACAAACGCATCTGCTCTCTAACTCCCACACAAACGCACCTTCTCTCTCAATCCCACACACACCTTCTCTCTCACTCCCACACACACCTTCTCTCTTACTCCCACACACACATTCTCTCTCACTCCCTCAAACACCTCTCTCACTCCCACACACACCTTCTCTCTCACTCCCACAAACACCTTTTCTCTCAATCCCCCACCCACACACACACCCTCTCTCTCACTCCACTTCACAAACACAGCCTCTCCCTCACTGCCACACACACGCACACCCTCTCTCTCAATTCCCCATACAACCTCTTACTCACTCTCACACCACACACCCTCTTTCTCATTCCCCACCCACACACCCTCTTTCTCATTCCCCACACACGCACCCGATTTCTCATTCAACACACATGCACGCGCTTTCTCACTTCCACATACACCTCTCTCATTGCCACACAGGCACCCGCTTTCTCACTCCCACACACACCTTCTCTCACATTCCAAAATACACCCCTCACTCCCACACACACCTTATCTCTCACTCCCACACGCACCCCCTCTGTCACTCCCACACACACCCTCTCTCTCACTCCCACACACACCCTCTCTCTCACTCCCACACGCAACCTCTCTCTCACTCGCACAAGCAACCTCTCTCACTCCCACACAAATGCACCTCTCTCAGTCCCACACAAATGCACCTACTCTCCCACTCCCACACACATGGACCCTCTCTCTCACTCCCACACGCACCCTCTCTCTGTCACTCCCACACGTTCCCTCTCTCTCACTCCCAAACGCACCTTCTCTCTCACTCCCACACACACCTTCTCTCTCACTCCCACACACACCTTCTCTCTCACTCCCACACACACCTCTCTCACTCCCACACACACCTCTCTCACTCCCACACACACCTCTCTCACTCCCACACACACCTTCTCTCTCACTCCCACAAACACCTTCTCTCTCACTCCCACAAACATCTTCTCTCTCACTCCCACACCCACACAAACACCTTCTCTCTTATACCCACACGCACCTTCTCTCTCACTCGCACACACACATTCTCTCTCACTCCCACACACACATTCTCTCTCACTCCCACACACAGCTCTCTCACTCCCACACACACCCTCTCCCTCACTCCCACACACACCGTCTCCCTCATTCCCACACACACACACACATCCTCTCTCTCACTCCCCCACACACCCTCTTTCTCATTCCCCACCCATACTCCCTCTTTTTCATTCCCCACACAGGCACCCGCTTTCTCATTCAACACACACGCACCCGCTTTTTCACTTCCACATAGACCTTCTCTCTCATTCCCACACAGGCACCCTCTTTCTCACTCCCACACACACCTTCTCTCACATTCCAACATACACCTCTCACTCCCACACACACCTTCTCTCTCACTCCCACAAGCTCCCCCTCTGTCACTCCCACACGCACCCTCTCTCACACTCCCACACAAACGCACCTTCTCTCTCACTCCCACACAAACGCAACTTCTCTCTCACTCCCACACAAACGCACCTTCTCTCTCAGTCCCACACAAACGCACCTTCTCTCTCACTCCCACACACACCTCTCTCACTCCCACACAAACCTTCTTTCTCACTCCCACACAAACCTTCTTTCTCACTCCCACACACCTTCTCTCTCACTCCCACACAAATGCAGATTCTCTCTCACTCCCACACAAACGCAACTTCTCTCTCAGTACCACACACTCGCACCCTCTCTCTCACTCCCACACGCACCCTCTCTCTCACTCCCACACGCACCTTCTCTCTCACTCCCACACGCACCCACTCTCTCATTCCCACACGCACCCTCTCTCTGACTCCCACATGCACCCTCTCTCTCACTCCCACACGCACCCTCTCTCTCACTCGTACACGCACCCTCTCTCTCACTCGCACCCTCTCTCTCACTCGCACACAAACGCACCTTCTCTCTCACTCCCACAAACAACTTATCTCTCACTCCCACACACACCTTCTCTCTCACTCCCGCACACACCTTCTCCCTCACTCCCACACACACACTCACCCTCTCTCTCACTACCCCCACACACGCACCCTCTCTCTCACTCCCAAACACGCACACGCCCTCTCTCCTAAACACACACACGAATTCTCTCCCACACACACACGCCCCCTCTCTCTCTCACACACACACACTCGCGCCCTCTCTCTCTCCCACACACACACGGGTCATCTCTCTTTCCCACACACACACATACACCCTCACTCACTCCCACACAAACACACCTTCTCACACACTCCCACACACACCTTCTCTCTCACTCCCACACACACCTTCTCTCTCACTCCCACAAACACCTTCTCTCTCACTCCCACACCCACACACGCACCTTCTCTCTCACTCGCACACACACATTCTCTCTCACTCCCACACACACATTCTCTCTCACTCCCACACACACCTCTCTCACTCGCACACACACGCTCTCCCTCACTCCCACACACACCGTCTCCCTCATTCCCACACACACACCCTCTCTCTCACTCCCCCACACACCCTCTTTCTCATTCCCTACCCATACACCCTCTTTTTCATTCCCCACACAGGCACCCGCTTTCTCATTCAACACACACGCACCCGCTTTTTCACTTCCACATACACCTTCTCTCTCATTCCCACACAGGCACCCTCTTTCTCACTCCCACACACACCTTCTCTCACATTCCAACATACACCTCTCACTCCCACATACACCTTCTCTCTCACTCCCACACGCTCCCCCTCTGTCACTCCCACACGCACCCTCTCTCACACTCCCACACAAACGCACCTTCTCTTTCACTCCCACACAAACGAACCTTCTCTCTCACTCCCACACAAACGCACCTTCTCTCTCACTCCCCCCGAAACGCACCTTCTCTCTCACTCCCACACAAACACACGTTCTCTCTCACTCCCACACACACCTTCTCTCTCACTCCCACACACACCTCTCTCACTCCCACTCAAACACACGTTCTCTCTCACTCCCACACACAGCTTCTCTCTCACTCCCACACAAATGCAGATTCTCTCTCACTCCCACACAAACGCAACTTCTCTCTTCAGTACCACACACACCCTCTCTCTCACTCCCACACGCACCTTCTCTCTCACTCCCACACGCACCCACTCTCTCATTCCCACACGCACCCTCTCTCTGACTCCCACATGCACCCTCTCTCTCACTCGCACATGCACCCTCTCTCTCACTCGCACACGCACCCTCTCTCTCACTCGCACACAAACGCACCTTCTCTCTCACTCCCACAAACAACTTATCTCTCACTCCCACACACACCTTCTCTCTCACTCCCGCACACACCTTCTCTCTCACTCCCATACACACACTCACCCTCTCTCTCACTACCCCCACACACGCACCCTCTCTCTCACTCCCAAACACGCACACGCCCTCTCTCCTAAACACACACACGAATTCTCTCCCACACACACACGCCCCCTCTCTCTCTCACACACACACACACGCGCCCTCTCTCTCTCCCACACACACACGGGTCATCTCTCTTTCCCACACACACACATCCTCTCTCACTCCCACACAAACACACCTTCTCCCTCACTCCCACACACACCTTCTCTCTCACTCCCACACACACCTCTCTCACTCCCACACACACCTTCTCTCTCACTCCCACATACAACTTCTCTCTCACTCCCACACCCACCTTCTCTCTCACTCCCACACCCACTCTCTCACTCCAACACCCACAACCTCTCTCTCACTCCACTTCACAAACACGCCCTCTCCTTCACTCCCACACACACAAACACCCTCCCTCTCACTCCCAAATGCACCCTCTCTCTCACTCGCACACAAACGCAACTTCTCTCTCACTCCCACACATACCTTCTCTCTCACTCCCACACACAACTTCTCTCTCACTCCCACACACAACTTCTCTCTCACTCCCACACACTCTTTCTCTCTCATTCCCACACACACCTTCTCTCTCACTCCCACACACACCTTCTCTCTCACACCCACACACAACCTATCTCTCATTCCCACACACAACTCCTCTCTCATTCCCACACACACCTTCTCTCTCTTTCCCACACACACCTTCTCTCTCACTCCCACACATTCCTTCTCTATCACTCCCACACACACTTTCTCACTCACACACACATTTTCTCTCTCACTCCCACAAACACCTTCTCTCTCACTCCCACACACACCTCTCTCACTCCCACCTTCTCTCTCACTACCACAGCTACCTTCTCTCTCACTCCCACACCCACTCTCTCACTCCCACACCCCCACACACACCCTCTCTCTCACTCCACTTCACAAACACACCCTCTCCCTCACTGCCACACACACACACACCCTCTCTCTCACTCCCCCACACACCCTCTTTCTCACTGTCACACCACACACCCTCCTTCTCATTCCCCATCCTCACACCCTCTTTCTCATTCCCCACACACGCACCTGCTTTCTCATTCAACACACAAGCACGCACTTTCTCACTTCCACACACACCTTCTCTCATTCCCACACAGGCACCCACTTTCTCACTCCCACACACACCTTCTCTCACATTCCAACATACACCTCTCACTCCCACACACACCTTATCTCTCACTCCCACATGCACCTTCTCTCTCACTCCCACACACACCCTCTCTCTCACTCCCACACGCACCCTCTCTCTCACTACCACACGCACCCTCTCTCTCAATCCCACACGCACCCTCTCTCTCAATCCCACATGCACCCTCACACTCACTCCCACACGCACCCTCTCACTCCCACACGAACCATCTCTCTCACTCCCACACTCACCCGCTCTCTCACTCTCTCACTCACACACGCACCCCCTCGGTCACTCCCACATGCACACTCTCTCTCACTCCCACACAAACGCACCTCTCTCACTCCAACACAAACGCATCTGCTCTCTAACTCCCACACAAATGCACCTTCTCTCTCAATCCCACACACACCTTCTCTCTCACTCCCACACACACCTTCTCTCTTACTCCCACACACACATTCTCTCTCACTCCCTCAAACACCTCTCTCACTCCCACACACACCTTCTCTCTCACTCCCACAAACACCTTTTCTCTCAATCCCCCACCCACACACACACCCTCTCTCTCACTCCACTTCACAAACACAGCCTCTCCCTCACTGCCACACACACGCACACCCTCTCTCTCAATTCCCCACACAACCTCTTACTCACTCTCACACCACACACCCTCTTTCTCATTCCCCACCCACACACCCTCTTTCTCATTCCCCACACACGCACCCGATTTCTCATTCAACACACATGCACGCGCTTTCTCACTTCCACATACACCTCTCTCATTGCCACACAGGCACCCGCTTTCTCACTCCCACACACACCTTCTCTCACATTCCAAAATACACCCCTCACTCCCACACACACCTTATCTCTCACTCCCACACGCACCCCCTCTGTCACTCCCACACACACCCTCTCTCTCACTCCCACACACACCCTCTCTCTCACTCCCACACGCAACCTCTCTCTCACTCGCACAAGCAACCTCTCTCACTCCCACACAAATGCACCTCTCTCAGTCCCACACAAATGCACCTACTCTCCCACTCCCACACACATGGACCCTCTCTCTCACTCCCACACGCACCCTCTCTCTGTCACTCCCACACGTTCCCTCTCTCTCACTCCCAAACGCACCTTCTCTCTCACTCCCACACACACCTTCTCTCTCACTCCCACACACACCTTCTCTCTCACTCCCACACACACCTCTCTCACTCCCACACACACCTCTCTCACTCCCACACACACCTCTCTCACTCCCACACACACCTTCTCTCTCACTCCCACAAACACCTTGTCTCTCACTCCCACAAACACCTTCTCTCTCACTCCCACACCCACACACACACCTTCTCTCTTACACCCACACGCACCTTCTCTCTCACTCGCACACACACATTCTCTCTCACTCCCACACACACATTCTCTCTCACTCCCACACACAGCTCTCTCACTCCCACACACACCCTCTCCCTCACTCCCACACACACCGTCTCCCTCATTCCCACACACACACACACATCCTCTCTCTCACTCCCCCACACACCCTCTTTCTCATTCCCCACCCATACTCCCTCTTTTTCATTCCCCACACAGGCACCCGCTTTCTCATTCAACACACACGCACCCGCTTTTTCACTTCCACATAGACCTTCTCTCTCATTCCCACACAGGCACCCTCTTTCTCACTCCCACACACACCTTCTCTCACATTCCAACATACACCTCTCACTCCCACACACACCTTCTCTCTCACTCCCACACGCTCCCCCTCTGTCACTCCCACACGCACACTCTCTCACACTCCCACACAAACGCACCTTCTCTCTCACTCCCACACAAACGCAACTTCTCTCTCACTCCCACACAAACGCACCTTCTCTCACAGTCCCACACAAACGCACCTTCTCTCTCACTCCCACACACACCTCTCTCACTCCCACACAAACCTTCTTTCTCACTCCCACACAAACCTTCTTTCTCACTCCCACACACCTTCTCTCTCACTCCCACACAAATGCAGATTCTCTCTCACTCCCACACAAACGCAACTTCTCTCTCAGTACCACACACTCGCACCCTCTCTCTCACTCCCACACGCACCCTCTCTCTCACTCCCACACGCACCTTCTCTCTCACTCCCACACGCACCCACTCTCTCATTCCCACACGCAACCTCTCTCTGACTCCCACATGCACCCTCTCTCTCACTCCCACACGCACCCTCTCTCTCACTCGTACACGCACCCTCTCTCTCACTCGCACCCTCTCTCTCACTCGCACACAAACGCACCTTCTCTCTCACTCCCACAAACAACTTATCTCTCACTCCCACACACACCTTCTCTCTCACTCCCGCACACACCTTCTCTCTCACTCCCACACACACACTCACCCTCTCTCTCACTACCCCCACACACGCACCCTCTCTCTCACTCCCAAACACGCACACGCCCTCTCTCCTAAACACACACACGAATTCTCTCCCACACACACACGCCCCCTCTCTCTCTCACACACACACACTCGCGCCCTCTCTCTCTCCCACACACACACGGGTCATCTCTCTTTCCCACACACACACATACACCCTCTCTCACTCCCACACAAACACACCTTCTCACACACTCCCACACACACCTTCTCTCTCACTCCCACACACACCTTCTCTCTCACTCCCACAAACACCTTCTCTCTCACTCCCACACCCACACACGCACCTTCTCTCTCTCTCGCACACACACATTCTCTCTCACTCCCACACACACATTCTCTCTCACTCCCACACACACCTCTCTCACTCGCACACACACGCTCTCCCTCACTCCCACACACACCGTCTCCCTCATTCCCACACACACACCCTCTCTCTCACTCCCCCACACACCCTCTTTCTCATTCCCTACCCATACACCCTCTTTTTCATTCCCCACACAGGCACCCGCTTTCTCATTCAACACACACGCACCCGCTTTTTCACTTCCACATACACCTTCTCTCTCATTCCCACACAGGCACCCTCTTTCTCACTCCCACACACACCTTCTCTCACATTCCAACATACACCTCTCACTCCCACATACACCTTCTCTCTCACTCCCACACGCTCCCCCTCTGTCACTCCCACACGCACCCTCTCTCACACTCCCACACAAACGCACCTTATCTCTCACTCCCACACAAACGCACCTTCTCTTTCACTCCCACACAAACGCACCTTCTCTCTCACTCCCCCCGAAACGCACCTTCTCTCTCACTCCCACACAAACACACGTTCTCTCTCACTCCCACACACACCTTCTCTCTCACTCCCACACACACCTCTCTCACTCCCACACAAACACACGTTCTCTCTCACTCCCACACACAGCTTCTCTCTCACTCCCACACAAATGCAGATTCTCTCTCACTCCCACACAAACGCAACTTCTCTCTTCAGTACCACACACACCCTCTCTCTCACTCCCACACGCACCTTCTCTCTCACTCCCACACGCACCCACTCTCTCATTCCCACACGCACCCTCTCTCTGACTCCCACATGCACCCTCTCTCTCACTCGCACATGCACCCTCTCTCTCACTCGCACACGCACCCTCTCTCTCACTCGCACACAAACGCACCTTCTCTCTCACTCCCACAAACAACTTATCTCTCACTCCCACACACACCTTCTCTCTCACTCCCGCACACACCTTCTCTCTCACTCCCATACACACACTCACCCTCTCTCTCACTACCCCCACACACGCACCCTCTCTCTCACTCCCAAACACGCACACGCCCTCTCTCCTAAACACACACACGAATTCTCTCCCACACACACACGCCCCCTCTCTCTCTCACACACACACACACGCGCCCTCTCTCTCTCCCACACACACACGGGTCATCTCTCTTTCCCACACACACACACCCTCTCTCACTCCCACACAAACACACCTTCTCCCTCACTCCCACACACACCTTCTCTCTCACTCCCACACACACCTCTCTCACTCCCACACACACCTTCTCTCTCACTCCCACATACAACTTCTCTCTCACTCCCACACCCACCTTCTCTCTCACTCCCACACCCACTCTCTCACTCCCACACCCACAACCTCTCTCTCACTCCACTTCACAAACACGCCCTCTCCTTCACTCCCACACACACAAACACCCTCCCTCTCACTCCCAAATGCACCCTCTCTCTCACTCGCACACAAACGCAACTTCTCTCTCACTCCCACACATACCTTCTCTCTCACTCCCACACACAACTTCTCTCTCACTCCCACACACAACTTCTCTCTCACTCCCACACACTCTTTCTCTCTCATTCCCACACACACCTTCTCTCTCACTCCCACACACACCTTCTCTCTCACACCCACACACAACCTATCTCTCATTCCCACACACAACTCCTCTCTCATTCCCACACACACCTTCTCTCTCTTTCCCACACACACCTTCTCTCTCACTCCCACACATTCCTTCTCTATCACTCCCACACACACTTTCTCACTCACACACACATTTTCTCTCTCACTCCCACAAACACCTTCTCTCTCACTCCCACACACACCTCTCTCACTCCCACCTTCTCTCTCACTACCACAGCTACCTTCTCTCTCACTCCCACACCCACTCTCTCACTCCCACACCCCCACACACACCCTCTCTCTCACTCCACTTCACAAACACACCCTCTCCCTCACTGCCACACACACACACACCCTCTCTCTCACTCCCCCACACACCCTCTTTCTCACTCTCACACCACACACCCTCCTTCTCATTCCCCATCCTCACACCCTCTTTCTCATTCCCCACACACGCACCTGCTTTCTCATTCAACACACAAGCACGCGCTTTCTCACTTCCACACACACCTTCTCTCATTCCCACACAGGCACCCACTTTCTCACTCCCACACACACCTTCTCTCACATTCCAACATACACCTCTCACTCCCACACACACCTTATCTCTCACTCCCACATGCACCTTCTCTCTCACTCCCACACACACCCTCTCTCTCACTCCCACACGCACCCTCTCTCTCACTACCACACGCACCCTCTCTCTCAATCCCACACGCACCCTCTCTCTCAATCCCACATGCACCCTCACACTCACTCCCACACGCACCCTCTCACTCCCACACGAACCATCTCTCTCACTCCCACACTCACCCGCTCTCTCACTCTCTCACTCACACACGCACCCCCTCGGTCACTCCCACATGCACACTCTCTCTCACTCCCACACAAACGCACCTCTCTCACTCCAACACAAACGCATCTGCTCTCTAACTCCCACACAAATGCACCTTCTCTCTCAATCCCACACACACCTTCTCTCTCACTCCCACACACACCTTCTCTCTTACTCCCACACACACATTCTCTCTCACTCCCTCAAACACCTCTCTCACTCCCACACACACCTTCTCTCTCACTCCCACAAACACCTTTTCTCTCAATCCCCCACCCACACACACACCCTCTCTCTCACTCCACTTCACAAACACAGCCTCTCCCTCACTGCCACACACACGCACACCCTCTCTCTCAATTCCCCACACAACCTCTTACTCACTCTCACACCACACACCCTCTTTCTCATTCCCCACACACACACCCTCTTTCTCATTCCCCACACACGCACCCGATTTCTCATTCAACACACATGCACGCGCTTTCTCACTTCCACATACACCTCTCTCATTGCCACACAGGCACCCGCTTTCTCACTCCCACACACACCTTCTCTCACATTCCAAAATACACCCCTCACTCCCACACACACCTTATCTCTCACTCCCACACGCACCCCCTCTGTCACTCCCACACACACCCTCTCTCTCACTCCCACACACACCCTCTCTCTCACTCCCACACGCAACCTCTCTCTCACTCGCACAAGCAACCTCTCTCACTCCCACACAAATGCACCTCTCTCAGTCCCACACAAATGCACCTACTCTCCCACTCCCACACACATGGACCCTCTCTCTCACTCCCACACGCACCCTCTCTCTGTCACTCCCACACGTTCCCTCTCTCTCACTCCCAAACGCACCTTCTCTCTCACTCCCACACACACCTTCTCTCTCACTCCCACACACACCTTCTCTCTCACTCCCACACACACCTCTCTCACTCCCACACACACCTCTCTCACTCCCACACACACCTCTCTCACTCCCACACACACCTTCTCTCTCACTCCCACAAACACCTTGTCTCTCACTCCCACAAACACCTTCTCTCTCACTCCCACACCCACACACACACCTTCTCTCTTACACCCACACGCACCTTCTCTCTCACTCGCACACACACATTCTCTCTCACTCCCACACACACATTCTCTCTCACTCCCACACACAGCTCTCTCACTCCCACACACACCCTCTCCCTCACTCCCACACACACCGTCTCCCTCATTCCCACACACACACACACATCCTCTCTCTCACTCCCCCACACACCCTCTTTCTCATTCCCCACCCATACTCCCTCTTTTTCATTCCCCACACAGGCACCCGCTTTCTCATTCAACACACACGCACCCGCTTTTTCACTTCCACATAGACCTTCTCTCTCATTCCCACACAGGCACCCTCTTTCTCACTCCCACACACACCTTCTCTCACATTCCAACATACACCTCTCACTCCCACACACACCTTCTCTCTCACTCCCACACGCTCCCCCTCTGTCACTCCCACACGCACACTCTCTCACACTCCCACACAAACGCACCTTCTCTCTCACTCCCACACAAACGCAACTTCTCTCTCACTCCCACACAAACGCACCTTCTCTCACAGTCCCACACAAACGCACCTTCTCTCTCACTCCCACACACACCTCTCTCACTCCCACACAAACCTTCTTTCTCACTCCCACACAAACCTTCTTTCTCACTCCCACACACCTTCTCTCTCACTCCCACACAAATGCAGATTCTCTCTCACTCCCACACAAACGCAACTTCTCTCTCAGTACCACACACTCGCACCCTCTCTCTCACTCCCACACGCACCCTCTCTCTCACTCCCACACGCACCTTCTCTCTCACTCCCACACGCACCCACTCTCTCATTCCCACACGCACCCTCTCTCTGACTCCCACATGCACCCTCTCTCTCACTCCCACACGCACCCTCTCTCTCACTCGTACACGCACCCTCTCTCTCACTCGCACCCTCTCTCTCACTCGCACACAAACGCACCTTCTCTCTCACTCCCACAAACAACTTATCTCTCACTCCCACACACACCTTCTCTCTCACTCCCGCACACACCTTCTCTCTCACTCCCACACACACACTCACCCTCTCTCTCACTACCCCCACACACGCACCCTCTCTCTCACTCCCAAACACGCACACGCCCTCTCTCCTAAACACACACACGAATTCTCTCCCACACACACACGCCCCCTCTCTCTCTCACACACACACACTCGCGCCCTCTCTCTCTCCCACACACACACGGGTCATCTCTCTTTCCCACACACACACATACACCCTCTCTCACTCCCACACAAACACACCTTCTCACACACTCCCACACACACCTTCTCTCTCACTCCCACACACACCTTCTCTCTCACTCCCACAAACACCTTCTCTCTCACTCCCACACCCACACACGCACCTTCTCTCTCTCTCGCACACACACATTCTCTCTCACTCCCACACACACATTCTCTCTCACTCCCACACACACCTCTCTCACTCGCACACACACGCTCTCCCTCACTCCCACACACACCGTCTCCCTCATTCCCACACACACACCCTCTCTCTCACTCCCCCACACACCCTCTTTCTCATTCCCTACCCATACACCCTCTTTTTCATTCCCCACACAGGCACCCGCTTTCTCATTCAACACACACGCACCCGCTTTTTCACTTCCACATACACCTTCTCTCTCATTCCCACACAGGCACCCTCTTTCTCACTCCCACACACACCTTCTCTCACATTCCAACATACACCTCTCACTCCCACATACACCTTCTCTCTCACTCCCACACGCTCCCCCTCTGTCACTCCCACACGCACCCTCTCTCACACTCCCACACAAACGCACCTTATCTCTCACTCCCACACAAACGCACCTTCTCTTTCACTCCCACACAAACGAACCTTCTCTCTCACTCCCACACAAACGCACCTTCTCTCTCACTCCCCCCGAAACGCACCTTCTCTCTCACTCCCACACAAACACACGTTCTCTCTCACTCCCACACACACCTTCTCTCTCACTCCCACACACACCTCTCTCACTCCCACACAAACACACGTTCTCTCTCACTCCCACACACAGCTTCTCTCTCACTCCCACACAAATGCAGATTCTCTCTCACTCCCACACAAACGCAACTTCTCTCTCAGTACCACACACACCCTCTCTCTCACTCCCACACGCACCTTCTCTCTCACTCCCACACGCACCCACTCTCTCATTCCCACACGCACTCTCTCTCTGACTCCCACATGCACCCTCTCTCTCACTCGCACACGCACCCTCTCTCTCACTCGCACACGCACCCTCTCTCTCACTCGCACACAAACGCACCTTCTCTCTCACTCCCACAAACAACTTATCTCTCACTCCCACACACACCTTCTCTCTCACTCCCGCACACACCTTCTCTCTCACTCCCATACACACACTCACCCTCTCTCTCACTACCCCCACACACGCACCCTCTCTCTCACTCCCAAACACGCACACGCCCTCTCTCCTAAACACACACACGAATTCTCTCCCACACACACACGCCCCCTCTCTCTCTCACACACACACACACGCGCCCTCTCTCTCTCCCACACACACACGGGTCATCTCTCTTTCCCACACACACACACCCTCTCTCACTCCCACACAAACACACCTTCTCACTCACTCCCACACACACCTTCTCTCTCACTCCCACACACACCTCTCTCACTCCCACACACACCTTCTCTCTCACTCCCACATACAACTTCTCTCTCACTCCCACACCCACCTTCTCTCTCACTCCCACACCCACTCTCTCACTCCCACACCCACAACCTCTCTCTCACTCCACTTCACAAACACGCCCTCTCCTTCACTCCCACACACACAAACACCCTCCCTCTCACTCCCAAATGCACCCTCTCTCTCACTCGCACACAAACGCAACTTCTCTCTCACTCCCACACATACCTTCTCTCTCACTCCCACACACAACTTCTCTCTCACTCCCACACACAACTTCTCTCTCACTCCCACACACACTTTCTCTCTCATTCCCACACACACCTTCTCTCTCACTCCCACACACACCTTCTCTCTCACACCCACACACAACCTATCTCTCATTCCCACACACACCTCCTCTCTCATTCCCACACACACCTTCTCTCTCACTCCCACACACACCTTCTCTCTCACTCCCACACATTCCTTCTCTATCACTCCCACACACACTTTCTCACTCACACACACATTTTCTCTCTCACTCCCACAAACACCTTCTCTCTCACTCCCACACACACCTCTCTCATTCCCACCTTCTCTCTCACTACCACACCTACCTTCTCTCTCACTCCTACTCCCACTCTCTCACTCCCACACCCCCACACACAACCTTTCTGTCACTCCACTTCACAAACACACCCTCTCCCTCACTGCCACACACACACACACCCTCTCTCTCACTCCCCCACACACCCTCTTTCTCACTCTCACACCACACACCCTCCTTCTCATTCCCCATCCACACACCCTCTTTCTCATTCCCCACACACGCACACGCTTTCTCATTCAACACACAAGCACGTGCTTTCTCACTTCCACACACACCTTCTCTCTCATTCCCACACAGGCACCCACTTTCTCACTCCCACACACACCTTCTCTCACATTCCAACATACACCTCTCACTCCCACACACACCTTATCTCTCACTCCCACATGCACCTTCTCTCTCACTCCCACACGCACCCTCTCTCTCACTACCACACGCACCCTCTCTCTCAATCCCACACGCACCCTCTCTCTCAATCCCACATGCACCTTCACACTCACTCCCACACGCACCCTCTCACTCCCACACGAACCATCTCTCTCACTCCCACACTCACCCGCTCTCTCACTCTCTCACTCACACACGCACCCCCTCGGTCACTCCCACATGCACACTCTCTCTCACTCCCACACAAACGCACCTCTCTCACTCCAACACAAACGCATCTGCTCTCTAACTCCCACACAAACGCACCTTCTCTCTCAATCCCACACACACCTTCTCTCTCACTCCCACACACACCTTCTCTCTTACTCCCACACACACATTCTCTCTCACTCCCTCAAACACCTCTCTCACTCCCACACACACCTTCTCTCTCACTCCCACAAACACCTTTTCTCTCAATTCCCCACCCACACACACACCCTCTCTCTCACTCCACTTCACAAACACAGCCTCTCCCTCACTGCCACACACACGCACACCCTCTCTCTCAATTCCCCACACAACCTCTTACTCACTCTCACACCACACACCCTCTTTCTCATTCCCCACCCACACACCCTCTTTCTCATTCCCCACACACGCACCCGATTTCTCATTCAACACACATGCACCCGCTTTCTCACTCCCACACACACCTTCTCTCACATTCCAAAATACACCCCTCACTCCCACACACACCTTATCTCTCACTCCCACACGCACCCCCTCTGTCACTCCCACACACACCCTCTCTCTCACTCCCACACACACCCTCTCTCTCACTCCCACACGCAACCTCTCTCTCACTCGCACAAGCAACCTCTCTCACTCCCACACAAATGCACCTCTCTCAGTCCCACACAAATGCACCTACTCTCCCACTCCCACACACATGGACCCTCTCTCTCACTCCCACACGCACCCTCTCTCTGTCACTCCCACACGTTCCCTCTCTCTCACTCCCAAACGCACCTTCTCTCTCACTCCCACACACACCTCTCTCACTCCCACACACACCTTCTCTCTCACTCCCACACACACCTCTCTCACTCCCAAACACACCTCTCTCACTCCCACACACACCTCTCTCACTCCCACACACACCTTCTCTCTCACTCCCACAAACACCTTCACTCTCACTCCCACAAACACCTTCTCTCTCACTCCCACACCCACACACACACCTTCTCTCTTACACCCACACGCACCTTCTCTCTCACTCGCACACACACATTCTCTCTCACTCCCACACACACATTCTCTCTCACTCCCACACACAGCTCTCTCACTCCCACACACACCCTCTCCCTCACTCCCACACACACCGTCTCCCTCATTCCCACACACACACACACATCCTCTCTCTCACTCCCCCACACACCCTCTTTCTCATTCCCCACCCATACTCCCTCTTTTTCATTCCCCACACAGGCACCCGCTTTCTCATTCAACACACACGCACCCGCTTTTTCACTTCCACATAGACCTTCTCTCTCATTCCCACACAGGCACCCTCTTTCTCACTCCCACACACACCTTCTCTCACATTCCAACATACACCTCTCACTCCCACACACACCTTCTCTCTCACTCCCACACGCTCCCCCTCTGTCACTCCCACACGCACCCTCTCTCACACTCCCACACAAACGCACCTTCTCTCTCACTCCCACACAAACGCAACTTCTCTCTCACTCCCACACAAACGCACCTTCTCTCTCAGTCCCACTCAAACGCACCTTCTCTCTCACTCCCACACAAACGCAACTTCTCTCTCACTCCCACACAAACGCACCTTCTCTCTCAGTCCCACACAAACGCACCTTCTCTCTCACTCCCACACACACCTCTCTCAGTCCCACACAAACCTTCTTTCTCACTCCCACACAAACCTTCTTTCTCACTCCCACACACCTTCTCTCTCACTCCCACACAAATGCAGATTCTCTCTCACTCCCACACAAACGCAACTTCTCTCTCAGTACCACACACTCGCACCCTCTCTCTCACTCCCACACGCACCCTCTCTCTCACTCCCACACGCACCTTCTCTCTCACTCCCACACGCACCCACTCTCTCATTCCCACACGCACCCTCTCTCTGACTCCCACATGCACCCCCTCTGTCACTCCCACACGCACCCTCTCTCTCACTCGCACCCTCTCTCTCACTCGCACATAAACGCACCTTCTCTCTCACTCCCACAAACAACTTATCTCTCACTCCCACACACACCTTCTCTCTCACTCCCGCACACACCTTCTCTCTCACTCCCACACACACACTCACCCTCTCTCTCACTACCCCCACACACGCACCCTCTCTCTCACTCCCAAACACGCACACGCCCTCTCTCCTAAACACACACACGAATTCTCTCCCACACACACACGCCCCCTCTCTCTCTCACACACACACACTCGCGCCCTCTCTCTCTCCCACACACACACGGGTCATCTCTCTTTCCCACACACACACATACACCCTCTCTCACTCCCACACAAACACACCTTCTCACACACTCCCACACACACCTTCTCTCTCACTCCCACACACACCTTCTCTCTCACTCCCACAAACACCTTCTCTCTCACTCCCACACCCACACACGCACCTTCTCTCTCACTCGCACACACACATTCTCTCTCACTCCCACACACACATTCTCTCTCACTCCCACACACACCTCTCTCACTCGAACACACACGCTCTCCCTCACTCCCACACACACCGTCTCCCTCATTCCCACACACACACCCTCTCTCTCACTCCCCCACACACCCTCTTTCTCATTCCCTACCCATACACCCTCTTTTTCATTCCCCACACAGGCACCCGCTTTCTCATTCAACACACACGCACCCGCTTTTTCACTTCCACATACACCTTCTCTCTCATTCCCACACAGGCACCCTCTTTCTCACTCCCACACACACCTTCTCTCACATTCCAACATACACCTCTCACTCCCACATACACCTTCTCTCTCACTCCCACACGCTCCCCCTCTGTCACTCCCACACGCACCCTCTCTCACACTCCCACACAAACGCACCTTATCTCTCACTCCCACACAAACGCACCTTCTCTTTCACTCCCACACAAACGAACCTTCTCTCTCACTCCCACACAAACGCACCTTCTCTCTCACTCCCCCCGAAACGCACCTTCTCTCTCACTCCCACACAAACACACGTTCTCTCTCACTCCCACACACACCTTCTCTCTCACTCCCACACACACCTCTCTCACTCCCACACAAACACACGTTCTCTCTCACTCCCACACACAGCTTCTCTCTCACTCCCACACAAATGCAGATTCTCTCTCACTCCCACACAAACGCAACTTCTCTCTCAGTACCACACACACCCTCTCTCTCACTCCCACACGCACCTTCTCTCTCACTCCCACACGCACCCACTCTCTCATTCCCACACGCACCCTCTCTCTGACTCCCACATGCACCCTCTCTCTCACTCGCACACGCACCCTCTCTCTCACTCGCACACGCACCCTCTCTCTCACTCGCACACAAACGCACCTTCTCTCTCACTCCCACAAACAACTTATCTCTCACTCCCACACACACCTTCTCTCTCACTCCCGCACACACCTTCTCTCTCACTCCCATACACACACTCACCCTCTCTCTCACTACCCCCACACACGCACCCTCTCTCTCACTCCCAAACACGCACACGCCCTCTCTCCTAAACACACACACGAATTCTCTCCCACACACACACGCCCCCTCTCTCTCTCACACACACACACACGCGCCCTCTCTCTCTCCCACACACACACGGGTCATCTCTCTTTCCCACACACACACACCCTCTCTCACTCCCACACAAACACACCTTCTCACTCACTCCCACACACACCTTCTCTCTCACTCCCACACACACCTCTCTCACTCCCACACACACCTTCTCTCTCACTCCCACATACAACTTCTCTCTCACTCCCACACCCACCTTCTCTCTCACTCCCACACCCACTCTCTCACTCCCACACCCACAACCTCTCTCTCACTCCACTTCACAAACACGCCCTCTCCTTCACTCCCACACACACAAACACCCTCCCTCTCACTCCCAAATGCACCCTCTCTCTCACTCGCACACAAACGCAACTTCTCTCTCACTCCCACACATACCTTCTCTCTCACTCCCACACACAACTTCTCTCTCACTCCCACACACAACTTCTCTCTCACTCCCACACGCACTTTCTCTCTCATTCCCACACACACCTTCTCTCTCACTCCCACACACACCTTCTCTCTCACACCCACACACAACTTATCTCTCATTCCCACACACACCTCCTCTTTCATTCCCACACACACCTTCTCTCTCACTCCCACACACACCTTCTCTCTCACTCCCACACATTCCTTCTCTCTCACTCCCACACATTCCTTCTCTATCACTCCCACACACACTTTCTCACTCACACACACATTTTCTCTCTCACTCCCACAAACACCTTCTCTCTCACTCCCACACACACCTCTCTCACTCCCACCTTCTCTCTCACTACCACAGCTACCTTCTCTCTCACTCCCACACCCACTCTCTCACTCCCACACCCCCACACACACCCTCTCTCTCACTCCACTTCACAAACACACCCTCTCCCTCACTGCCACACACACACACACCCTCTCTCTCACTCCCCCACACACCCTCTTTCTCACTCTCACACCACACACCCTCCTTCTCATTCCCCATCCTCACACCCTCTTTCTCATTCCCCACACACGCACCTGCTTTCTCATTCAACACACAAGCACGCGCTTTCTCACTTCCACACACACCTTCTCTCATTCCCACACAGGCACCCACTTTCTCACTCCCACACACACCTTCTCTCACATTCCAACATACACCTCTCACTCCCACACACACCTTATCTCTCACTCCCACATGCACCTTCTCTCTCACTCCCACACACACCCTCTCTCTCACTCCCACACGCACCCTCTCTCTCACTACCACACGCACCCTCTCTCTCAATCCCACACGCACCCTCTCTCTCAATCCCACATGCACCCTCACACTCACTCCCACACGCACCCTCTCACTCCCACACGAACCATCTCTCTCACTCCCACACTCACCCGCTCTCTCACTCTCTCACTCACACACGCACCCCCTCGGTCACTCCCACATGCACACTCTCTCTCACTCCCACACAAACGCACCTCTCTCACTCCAACACAAACGCATCTGCTCTCTAACTCCCACACAAACGCACCTTCTCTCTCAATCCCACACACACCTTCTCTCTCACTCCCACACACACCTTCTCTCTTACTCCCACACACACATTCTCTCTCACTCCCTCAAACACCTCTCTCACTCCCACACACACCTTCTCTCTCACTCCCACAAACACCTTTTCTCTCAATCCCCCACCCACACACACACCCTCTCTCTCACTCCACTTCACAAACACAGCCTCTCCCTCACTGCCACACACACGCACACCCTCTCTCTCAATTCCCCACACAACCTCTTACTCACTCTCACACCACACACCCTCTTTCTCATTCCCCACCCACACACCCTCTTTCTCATTCCCCACACACGCACCCGATTTCTCATTCAACACACATGCACGCGCTTTCTCACTTCCACATACACCTCACTCATTGCCACACAGGCACCCGCTTTCTCACTCCCACACACACCTTCTCTCACATTCCAAAATACACCCCTCACTCCCACACACACCTTATCTCTCACTCCCACACGCACCCCCTCTGTCACTCCCACACACACCCTCTCTCTCACTCCCACACACACCCTCTCTCTCACTCCCACACGCAACCTCTCTCTCACTCGCACAAGCAACCTCTCTCACTCCCACACAAATGCACCTCTCTCAGTCCCACACAAATGCACCTACTCTCCCACTCCCACACACATGGACCCTCTCTCTCACTCCCACACGCACCCTCTCTCTGTCACTCCCACACGTTCCCTCTCTCTCACTCCCAAACGCACCTTCTCTCTCACTCCCACACACACCTTCTCTCTCACTCCCACACACACCTTCTCTCTCACTCCCACAAACACCTTCTCTCTCACTCCCACAAACACCTTCTCTCTCACTCCCACACCCACACACACACCTTCTCTCTTACACCCACACGCACCTTCTCTCTCACTCGCACACACACATTCTCTCTCACTCCCACACACACATTCTCTCTCACTCCCACACACAGCTCTCTCACTCCCACACACACCCTCTCCCTCACTCCCACACACACCGTCTCCCTCATTCCCACACACACACACACATCCTCTCTCTCACTCCCCCACACACCCTCTTTCTCATTCCCCACCCATACTCCCTCTTTTTCATTCCCCACACAGGCACCCGCTTTCTCATTCAACACACACGCACCCGCTTTTTCACTTCCACATAGACCTTCTCTCTCATTCCCACACAGGCACCCTCTTTCTCACTCCCACACACACCTTCTCTCACATTCCAACATACACCTCTCACTCCCACACACACCTTCTCTCTCACTCCCACACGCTCCCCCTCTGTCACTCCCACACGCACCCTCTCTCACACTCCCACACAAACGCACCTTCTCTCTCACTCCCACACAAACGCAACTTCTCTCTCACTCCCACACAAACGCACCTTCTCTCTCAGTCCCACACAAACGCACCTTCTCTCTCACTCCCACACACACCTCTCTCACTCCCAAACAAACCTTCTTTCTCACTCCCACACAAACCTTCTTTCTCACTCCCACACACCTTCTCTCTCACTCCCACACAAATGCAGATTCTCTCTCACTCCCACACAAACGCAACTTCTCTCTCAGTACCACACACTCGCACCCTCTCTCTCACTCCCACACGCACCCTCTCTCTCACTCCCACACGCACCTTCTCTCTCACTCCCACACGCACCCACTCTCTCATTCCCACACGCACCCTCTCTCTGACTCCCACATGCACCCTCTCTCTCACTCCCACACGCACCCTCTCTCTCACTCGTACACGCACCCTCTCTCTCACTCGCACCCTCTCTCTCACTCGCACACAAACGCACCTTCTCTCTCACTCCCACAAACAACTTATCTCTCACTCCCACACACACCTTCTCTCTCACTCCCGCACACACCTTCTCTCTCACTCCCACACACACACTCACCCTCTCTCTCACTACCCCCACACACGCACCCTCTCTCTCACTCCCAAACACGCACACGCCCTCTCTCCTAAACACACACACGAATTCTCTCCCACACACACACGCCCCCTCTCTCTCTCACACACACACACTCGCGCCCTCTCTCTCTCCCACACACACACGGGTCATCTCTCTTTCCCACACACACACATACACCCTCTCTCACTCCCACACAAACACACCTTCTCACACACTCCCACACACACCTTCTCTCTCACTCCCACACACACCTTCTCTCTCACTCCCACAAACACCTTCTCTCTCACTCCCACACCCACACACGCACCTTCTCTCTCACTCGCACACACACATTCTCTCTCACTCCCACACACACATTCTCTCTCACTCCCACACACACCTCTCTCACTCGCACACACACGCTCTTCCTCACTCCCACACACACCGTCTCCCTCATTCCCACACACACACCCTCTCTCTCACTCCCCCACACACCCTCTTTCTCATTCCCTACCCATACACCCTCTTTTTCATTCCCCACACAGGCACCCGCTTTCTCATTCAACACACACGCACCCGCTTTTTCACTTCCACATACACCTTCTCTCTCATTCCCACACAGGCACCCTCTTTCTCACTCCCACACACACCTTCTCTCACATTCCAACATACACCTCTCACTCCCACATACACCTTCTCTCTCACTCCCACACGCTCCCCCTCTGTCACTCCCACACGCACCCTCTCTCACACTCCCACACAAACGCACCTTATCTCTCACTCCCACACAAACGCACCTTCTCTTTCACTCCCACACAAACGAACCTTCTCTCTCACTCCCACACAAACGCACCTTCTCTCTCACTCCCCCCGAAACGCACCTTCTCTCTCACTCCCACACAAACACACGTTCTCTCTCACTCCCACACACACCTTCTCTCTCACTCCCACACACACCTCTCTCACTCCCACACAAACACACGTTCTCTCTCACTCCCACACACAGCTTCTCTCTCACTCCCACACAAATGCAGATTCTCTCTCACTCCCACACAAACGCAACTTCTCTCTCAGTACCACACACACCCTCTCTCTCACTCCCACACGCACCTTCTCTCTCACTCCCACACGCACCCACTCTCTCATTCCCACACGCACCCTCTCTCTGACTCCCACATGCACCCTCTCTCTCACTCGCACACGCACCCTCTCTCTCACTCGCACACGCACCCTCTCTCTCACTCGCACACAAACGCACCTTCTCTCTCACTCCCACAAACAACTTATCTCTCACTCCCACACACACCTTCTCTCTCACTCCCGCACACACCTTCTCTCTCACTCCCATACACACACTCACCCTCTCTCTCACTACCCCCACACACGCACCCTCTCTCTCACTCCCAAACACGCACACGCCCTCTCTCCTAAACACACACACGAATTCTCTCCCACACACACACGCCCCCTCTCTCTCACACACACACACACGCGCCCTCTCTCTCTCCCACACACACACGGGTCATCTCTCTTTCCCACACACACACACCCTCTCTCACTCCCACACAAACACACCTTCTCACTCACTCCCACACACACCTTCTCTCTCACTCCCACACACACCTCTCTCACTCCCACACACACCTTCTCTCTCACTCCCACACACAACTTCTCTCTCACTCCCACACACACTTTCTCTCTCATTCCCACACACACCTTCTCTCTCACTCCCACACACACCTTCTCTCTCACACCCACACACAACCTATCTCTCATTCCCACACACACCTTCTCTCTCACACCCACACACAACCTATCTCTCATTCCCACACACACCTCCTCTCTCATTCCCACACACACCTTCTCTCTCACTCCCACACACACCTTCTCTCTCACTCCCACACATTCCTTCTCTATCACTCCCACACACACTTTCTCACTCACACACACATTTTCTCTCTCACTCCCACAAACACCTTCTCTCTCACTCCCACACACACCTCTCTCATTCCCACCTTCTCTCTCACTACCACACCTACCTTCTCTCTCACTCCTACTCCCACTCTCTCACTCCCACACACACTTTCTCTCTCACTCCCACACACATCTCTCTCAGTCCCACGCACACCTTCTCTCTCACTCCCACACCAACTCTCTCACTCCCAAACCCACACACACCCCCTCTTTCTCACTCCAATTCACAAACATACCGTCTCCCTCACTCCCAGACGCACACACACCCTCTCTCTCACTCCCCCACACACACTCTTTCTCACTCTCACACCACACACCCTCTTTCTCATTCCCCACACCCTCCCGCATTTTGATTCAACACACACACACCCTCTTTCACACTTCCACACACACCTTCTCTCTCATTCCCACACAGGCACCTGCTTTCACACTCCCACATACACCTTCTCTCACATCCAACATACACCTCTCACTCCCACACACAACTTCTCTCCCACTCCCACACGCAACCCCTCTGTCACTCCCACACGCACCCCCTCTCTTACTCCCACATGCAAACTCTCTCACAGTCCCACACACACCCTCTCTCACAGTCCCACACGCACCCTCTCTCACACTCCCACACGCACCCTCACTCTCACTCCCACACGCACACTCTCCCTCACTCCCACACGCACCTTCTCTCTCTTTTCCCACACGCATCTTCTCTCTCACTCCCACACACAACTTCTCTCTCACTCCCACACACACTTTCTCTCTCACTCCCACAAATATCTCTCTCACTCCCACACACAAGTTCTCTCTCACTCCCACACCAACTCTCTCACTCCCACACCCACACCCACACACACACCCTCTTTCTCACGCCAATTCACAAACATACCCTCTCCCTCACTCCCAAACACGCACACACCCTCTCTCTGACTCCCCCACACACACTCTTTCTCACTCTCACACCACACACCCTCTTTCTCATTCCCCACACGCACCCACTTTTTCATTCAACACACACGCAACCGCTTTCTCACTTCCACACACACCTTCTCTCTCATTCCCACACAGGCACCCGCTTTCTCACTCCCACACACACCTTCTCTCTCACTCCCACACGCACCATCTCTCTCACACCCACACGCACCCTCTCTCTCACACCCACACGCACCCTCTCTCTCACTCCCACACACAATCTCTCTCTCACTCCCACACGGACCCTCTCTCTCACTCCCACAGGCACCCTCTGTCTCATTCCCACACGCACCCTCTCTCTCACTCCCACAAGCTCCCTCTCTCTCACTCCCACACGCACCATGTATCTCACGCCCACACGCACCCTCTCTCTCACGCCCACATGCACCCTCTCTCTCACGCCCACACGCACCCTCTCTCTAACTCCCGCATGCACCCCTCTCTCACTCCCACACGCACCCTCTCTCTCACGCCCACACACACCCTCTCTCTCACTCACACACGCACCCTCTCTCAAACTCCCACACCCACCCTCTCTCTCACTCCCACATGCACCCTCTCTCTCAATCCCACACGCACCCTCTCTCTCACTCCCACACGCATCCTCTCTCTCAGTCCCACATGCACCCTCTCTCTCACTCCCACACGCACCCTCTCTCTCACTCCCACACGCACCCTCACTCTCACTCCCACACGCACCCTCTCTCTCATTCCCACACGCACCCTGTCTCTCACTCCCACACGCACCCTGTCTCTCACTCCCACATGCACCCTCTCTCTCACTCCCACATGCACCCTCTCTCTCACTCCCACACCCACGAACCCTCTCTCTCACTCCCACATGCACCTTCTCTCTCTCACTCCAACACGCACCCTCTCTCTTAGTCCCACACGCACCCTCTCTCTCACTCCCACATGCGCCATCTGCCTCACTACCACACGCACCTTTTCTCTCATTCCCACACACATCTTCTCTCTCACTCCCACACACACCTTCTCTCACTCCCACACACACTTTCTCTCTAAATCCCACACACATCTCTTTCACTCCCACACACACCTTCTCTCTCACTCCCACACCAACTCTCTCTCTCCCACACCCACACACACACCCTCTTTCTCCCTCAAATTCACAAACATACCCTCTCCCTCACTCCAACATGCACGCACACCATCTCTCTCACTCTCCCTCACACACTTTTTCTCACTCTCACACCACACACCATCTTTCTCATTCCCCACACGCACCCGCTTTTTGATTCAACACACACGCACATGCTTTCTCACTTCCACACACACCTTCTCTCTCATTCCCACACAGACACCCGCTTTCTCACTCCCACACACACCTTCTCTCACATCCAACATAGACCTCTCACTCCCACACACACCTTCTCTCTCACTCCATTCGCAGCCCCTCTCTCACTCCCACATGCACATTCTCTCTCACTCCCACATGCAGCCTCTCTCTCACTCCCACACGCAAACTCTCTCTCATTCCCACACGCACCCTCTGTCTCTCTCCCACACCCACACACACACCCTCTCTCTCACTCCACTTGAAAAACACACGTTCTCCCTCACTGCCGCACACACACACACAACCTCTCTCTCACTCCCACACGCACTCCCTCTCTCACTTACACAGGCACCCTGCCTTTCACTCCCACACGCACCCTCT
The DNA here is from genome assembly GCF_017639515.1 of Carcharodon carcharias. Taxonomy (NCBI): domain Eukaryota; kingdom Metazoa; phylum Chordata; class Chondrichthyes; order Lamniformes; family Lamnidae; genus Carcharodon; species Carcharodon carcharias. The sequence goes on along the minus strand of NC_054480.1, from coordinate 93,126,626 downwards.
ATCACACTCTCACATGCAACCTCTCTCTCACTCCCACACGCACCCTCTCTCTCACTCCCACACGCACCCTCTCTCTCATTCCCACACGCAACCTCTCTCTCACTCCCACACGCACCCTTTCTCTCACTCCCAGACGCACAATCTCTCACACGCCCACACGCACGCTCTCTCTCACTCCCACACGCACCCACTCTCTCACTCCCACATGCACCCTTTCTCTCACTCCCACACGCACACTCTCCCTCACTCCCACATGCACCCTCGCTCTCAAGCCCACATGCACCCTCTCTCTCACTCCCACACGCAACCTCTCTCACTCCCACACACACCCTCTCTCTCATGCCCACACGCACCCTCTCTCTCACTCCCACACGCACCCTCTCTCTCTCTCCCACACGCACCCTCTCCCTCACTCCCACATGCACCCTCTCTCTCACTCCCACATGCACCCTCTTTCTCACTCCCACACACAACTTATCCCTCACTCCCAAACACAACTTACCTTTAACTCCCACACACACCTTCTCTCTCACTCCCACACACACCACCTCTCTCACTCCCACACACATCTTCTCTCTCACTCCGACACACACCTTCTCTCTCACTCCCACACACACCTCTCTCACTCCCACACGCACCTTCTCTCTCACTCCCACACACACCTTCTCTCTCACTCCCACACACACCTTCTCTCTCACTCCCACTCACACTTTCACTCTCACTCCCACACACACCTTCTCTCACTCACACACCCACCTTCTCTCTCACGCCCACACCCACTGTCTCTCTCCCACACCCACACACACACCCTCTCTCTCACTCCACTTGACAAACACACCTTCTCCCTCACTGGCGCACACACACACACACAACCTCTCTCTCACTCCCACACTCACCCCCTCTCTCACTTACACAGGCACCCTGCCTTTCACTCCCACACGCACCCTCTATCAGACTCCCACATGCAACCTCTCTCTCACTCCCACACGCACCCTCTCTCTCATTCCCACACGCACCCTGTCTCTCACTCCCACACGCACCCTGTCTCTCACTCCCACATGCACCCTCTCTCTCACTCCCACATGCACCCTCTCTCTCACTCCCACACCCACGAACCCTCTCTCTCACTCCCACATGCACCTTCTCTCTCTCACTCCAACACGCACCCTCTCTCTTAGTCCCACACGCACCCTCTCTCTCACTCCCACATGCGCCATCTGCCTCACTACCACACGCACCTTTTCTCTCATTCCCACACACATCTTCTCTCTCACTCCCACACACACCTTCTCTCACTCCCACACACACTTTCTCTCTAAATCCCACACACATCTCTTTCACTCCCACACACACCTTCTCTCTCACTCCCACACCAACTCTCTCTCTCCCACACCCACACACACACCCTCTTTCTCCCTCAAATTCACAAACATACCCTCTCCCTCACTCCAACATGCACGCACACCATCTCTCTCACTCTCCCTCACACACTTTTTCTCACTCTCACACCACACACCATCTTTCTCATTCCCCACACGCACCCGCTTTTTGATTCAACACACACGCACATGCTTTCTCACTTCCACACACACCTTCTCTCTCATTCCCACACAGACACCCGCTTTCTCACTCCCACACACACCTTCTCTCACATCCAACATAGACCTCTCACTCCCACACACACCTTCTCTCTCACTCCATTCGCACCCCCTCTCTCACTCCCACATGCACATTCTCTCTCACTCCCACATGCAGCCTCTCTCTCACTCCCACACGCAAACTCTCTCTCATTCCCACACGTACCCTCTGTCTCTCTCCCACACCCACACACACACCCTCTCTCTCACTCCACTTGAAAAACACACGTTCTCCCTCACTGCCGCACACACACACACAACCTCTCTCTCACTCCCACACGCACTCCCTCTCTCACTTACACAGGCACCCTGCCTTTCACTCCCACACGCACCCTCTATCACACTCTCACATGCAACCTCTCTCTCACTCCCACACGCACCCTCTCTCTCACTCCCACACGCACCCTCTCTCTCATTCCCACACGCAACCTCTCTCTCACTCCCACACGCACCCTTTCTCTCACTCCCAGACGCACAATCTCTCTCACGCCCACACGCACGCTCTCTCTCACTCCCACACGCACCCACTCTCTCACTCCCACATGCACCCTTTCTCTCACTCCCACACGCACACTCTCCCTCACTCCCACATGCACCCTCGCTCTCAAGCCCACATGCACCCTCTCTCTCACTCCCACACGCAACCTCTCTCACTCCCACACACACCCTCTCTCTCATGCCCACACGCACCCTCTCTCTCACTCCCACACGCACCCTCTCTCTCTCTCCCACACGCACCCTCTCCCTCACTCCCACACGCACCCTCTCTCTCACTCCCACATGCACCCTCTTTCTCACTCCCACACACAACTTATCCCTCACTCCCAAACACAACTTACCTTTAACTCCCACACACACCTTCTCTCTCACTCCCACACACACCACCTCTCTCACTCCCACACACATCTTCTCTCTCACTCCGACACACACCTTCTCTCTCACTCCCAAACACACCTCTCTCACTCCCACACGCACCTTCTCTCTCACTCCCACACACACCTTCTCTCTCACTCCCACACACACCTTCTCTCTCACTCCCACTCACACTTTCACTCTCACTCCCACACACACCTTCTCTCACTCACACACCCACCTTCTCTCTCACGCCCACACCCACTGTCTCTCTCCCACACCCACACACACACCCTCTCTCTCACTCCACTTGACAAACACACCTTCTCCCTCACTGGCGCACACACACACACACAACCTCTCTCTCACTCCCACACTCACCCCCTCTCTCACTTACACAGGCAACCTGCCTTTCACTCCCACACGCACCCTCTATCAGACTCCCACATGCAACCTCTCTCTCACTCCCACACGCACCCTCTCTCTCACTCCCACATGCACCCTCTCTCTCATTCCCACACGCAACCTCTCTCTCACTCCCACATTTACCCTCTCTCTCACGCCCACACGCAACCTCTCTCTTGCCCACACGCACCCTCACTCTCATTCCCACACGCACCGTCTCTCTCACTCACCCATGCACCTTCTCTCTCACTCCCACAAGCACCCTTTCTCTCACTCCCAGACGCACCCTCTCTCTCACTCCCACACACACCCTCTCTCACACACCCAAAAGCACCCTCACTCTTACTCCCACATGCACCCCCTCTGTCACTCCCACACGCACCTCCTCTCTCACTCCCACATGCACCCTCTCTCTCACACCCACCCGCACCCTCTCTCTCACTCCCACACGCAATCTCTCTCTCACTCCCACACGGACCCTCTCTCTCACTCCCACACGCACCCTCTGTCTCATTCCCACACGCACCCTCTCTCTCACTCCCACACACACCTTCTCTCTCACTCCGACACACACCTTCTCTCTCACTCCCACACACACCTCTCTCACTCAAACAAGCACCTTCTCTCTCACTCCCACACACACCTTCTCTCTCACTCCCACACACACCTTCTCTCACTCACACACCCACCTTCTCTCTCACTCCCACACCCACTGTCTCTCTCCCACACCAACACACACGCCCTCTCTCTCACTCCACTTGACAAACACACCTTCTCCCTCATTGCCGCACACACACACACACAACCTCGCTCTCACTCCCACACGCACCCCCTCTCTCACTTACACAGGCACCCTGCCTTTCACTCCCACACGCACCCTGTATCACACTCCCACATGCAACCTCTCTCTCACTCCCACACGCACCCTCTCTGTCACTCCCACACGCACCCTCTCTCTCATTCCCACACGCAACCTCTCTCTCACTCCCACACGCACCCTCTCTCTCACTCCCACACGCACCCTCTCTCTCACGCCCACACGCAACCTCTCTCTTGCCCACACGTACCCTCACTCTCATTCCCACACGCACCGTCTCTCTCACTCACCCATGCACCTTCTCTCTCACTCCCACAAGCACCCTTTCTCTCACTCCCAGACGCACCCTCTCTCTCACTCCCAGACACACCCTCTCTCACACACCCAAAAGCACCCTCACTCTTACTCCCACATGCACCCCCTCTGTCACTCCCACACGCACCTCCTCTCTCACTCCCACATGCACCCTCTCTCTCACACCCACACGCACCCTCTCTCTCACTCCCACACGCAATCTCTCTCTCACTCCCACACGGACCCTCGCTCTCACTCCCACACGCACCCTCTATCACACTCCCACATGCAACCTCTCTCTCACTCCCACACGCACCCTCTCTGTCACTCCCACACGCACCCTCTCTCTCATTCCCACACGCAACCTCTCTCTCACTCCCACACGCACCCTCTCTCTCACTCCCACACGCACCCTCTCTCTCACGCCCACACGTAACCTCTCTCTTCCCCACATGCACCCTCACTCTCATTCCCACACGCACCGTCTCTCTCACTCACCCATGCACCTTCTCTCTCACTCCCACAAGCACCCTTTCTCTCACTCCCAGACTCACCCTCTCTCTCACTCCCACACACACCCTCTCTCACACACCCAAAAGCACCCTCACTCTTACTCCCACATGCACCCCCTCTGTCACTCCCACACGCACTCCTCTCTCACTCCACAGCCCTCACACCCACACCACCCTCTCTCTCACTCCCACACGCAATCTCTCTCTCACTCCCACACGGACCCTCTCTCTCACTCCCACACGCACCCTCTGTCTCATTCCCACACGCACCCTCTCTCTCACTCCCACACACACCTTCTCTCTCACTCCGACACACACCTTCTCTCTCACTCTCACACACACCTCTCTCACTCCCACAAGCACCTTCTCTCTCACTCCCACACACACCTTCTCTCTCACTCCCACACACACCTCTCTCACTCCCAAACACACTTTCACTCTCACTCCCACACACACCATCTCTCACTCACACACCACCTTCTCTCTCACTCCCACACCCACTGTCTCTCTCCCACACCCACACACACGCCCTCTCTCTCACTCCACTTGACAAACACACCTTCTCCCTCACTGCCGCACACACACACACACAACCTCGCTCTCACTCCCACACGCACCCCCTCTCTCACTTACACAGGCACCCTGCCTTTCACTCCCACACGCACCCTCTATCACACTCCCACATGCAACCTCTCTCTCACTCCCACACGCACCCTCTCTGTCACTCCCACACGCACCCTCTCTCTCATTCCCACACGCAACCTCTCTCTCACTCCCACACGCACCCTCTCTCTCACTCCCACACGCACCCTCTCTCTCACGCCCACATGCAACCTCTCTCTTGCCCACACGCACCCTCACTCTCATTCCCACACGCACCGTCTCTCTCACTCACCCATGCACCTTCTCTCTCACTCCCACAAGCACCCTTTCTCTCACTCCCAGACGCACCCTCTCTCTCACTCCCAGACACACCCTCTCTCACACACCCAAAAGCACCCTCACTCTTACTCCCACATGCACCCCCTCTGTCACTCCCACACGCACCTCCTCTCTCACTCCCACATGCACCCTCTCTCTCACACCCACACGCACCCTCTCTCTCACTCCCACACGCAATCTCTCTCTCACTCCCACACGGACCCTCGCTCTCACTCCCACACGCACCCTCTATCACACTCCCACATGCAACCTCTCTCTCACTCCCACACGCACCCTCTCTGTCACTCCCACACGCACCCTCTCTCTCATTCCCACACGCAACCTCTCTCTCACTCCCACACGCACCCTCTCTCTCACTCCCACACGCACCCTCTCTCTCACGCCCACACGTAACCTCTCTCTTCCCCACATGCACCCTCACTCTCATTCCCACACGCACCGTCTCTCTCACTCACCCATGCACCTTCTCTCTCACTCCCACAAGCACCCTTTCTCTCACTCCCAGACTCACCCTCTCTCTCACTCCCACACACACCCTCTCTCACACACCCAAAAGCACCCTCACTCTTACTCCCACATGCACCCCCTCTGTCACTCCCACACGCACCTCCTCTCTCACTCCCACATGCACCCTCTCTCTCACACCCACACGCACCCTCTCTCTCACTCCCACACGCAATCTCTCTCTCACTCCCACACGGACCCTCTCTCTCACTCCCACACGCACCCTCTGTCTCATTCCCACACGCACCCTCTCTCTCACTCCCACACACACCTTCTCTCTCACTCCGACACACACCTTCTCTCTCACTCTCACACACACCTCTCTCACTCCCACAAGCACCTTCTCTCTCACTCCCACACACACCTTCTCTCTCACTCCCACACACACCTCTCTCACTCCCAAACACACTTTCACTCTCACTCCCACACACACCTTCTCTCACTCACACACCACCTTCTCTCTCACTCCCACACCCACTGTCTCTCTCCCACACCCACACACACGCCCTCTCTCTCACTCCACTTGACAAACACACCTTCTCCCTCACTGCCGCACACACACACACACAACCTCGCTCTCACTCCCACACGCACCCCCTCTCTCACTTACACAGGCACCCTGCCTTTCACTCCCACACGCACCCTCTATCACACTCCCACATGCAACCTCTCTCTCACTCCCACACGCACCCTCTCTGTCACTCCCACACGCACCCTCTCTCTCAAACCCACACGCAACCTCTCTCTCACACCCACACGCACCCTCTCTCTCACTCCCACACGCACCCTCTCTCTCACGCCCACATGCAACCTCTCTCTTGCCCACACGCACCCTCACTCTCATTCCCACACGCACCGTCTCTCTCACTCACCCATGCACCTTCTCTCTCACTCCCACAAGCACCCTTTCTCTCACTCCCAGACGCACCCTCTCTCTCACTCCCACACGCACCCTCTCTCACACACCCAAAAGCCCCCTCTCTCTTACTCCCACATGCACCCCCTCTGTCACTCCCACACGCAATCTCTCTCTCACTCCCACACGCTCTCCCTCGCTCACTTACACAGGCACCCTGACTTTCACTCCCACACGCACCCTCTATCACACTCCCACATGCAACCTCTCTCTCACTCCCACACGCACCCTCTCTCTCACTCCCACACGCACCCTCTCTCTCATTCCCACACGCAACCTCTCTCTCACTCCCACACGCACCCTTTCTCTCACTCCCAGACGCACAATCTCTCTCACGCCCACACGCACGCTCTCTCTCACTCCCACACGCACCCACTCACTCACTCCCACATGCACCCTTTCTCTCACTCCCACACGCACACTCTCCCTCACTCCCACAAGCACCCTCTCTCTCAAGCCCACACACACCCTCTCTCTCACTCCCACACGCACCCTCCCTCTCAAACCCACATGCACACTCTTTCTCATTCCCTCAGGCACCCTCTCTCTCACTCCCACATGCACCCTCTCTCTCACTCCCACACGCAACCTCTCTCACTCCCACACGCACCCTCTCTCTCATGCCCACACGCACCCTCTCTCTCACTCTCACACGCACCCTCTCTCTCTCCCACACGCACCCTCTCCCTCACTCCCACATGCACCCTCTCTCTCACTCCCACATGCACCCTCTCTCTCACTCCCACACACAACTTATCCCTCACTCCCAAACACAACTTACCTTTAACTCCCACACACACCTTTTCTCTCACTCCCACACACACCTTCTCTCTCACTCCGACACACACCTCTCTCACTCCCACACACACCTCTCTCACTCCCACACGCACCTTCTCTCTCACTCCCACACACACCTTCTCTCTCACTCCCACACACACCTTCTCTCTCACTCCCACCCACACTTTCACTCTCACTCCCACACACACCTTATCTCACTCACACACCCACCTTCTCTCTCACTCCCATACCCACTGTCTCTCTCCCACACCCACACACACACCCTCTCTCTCACTCCACTTGACAAACACACCTTCTCCCTCACTGCTGCACACACACACACACAACCTCTCTCTCACTCCCACACTCACCCCCTCTCTCACTTACACAGGCACCCTGCCTTTCACTCCCACACGCACCCTCTATCAGACTCCCACATGCAACCTCTCTCTCACTCCCACACGCACCCTCTCTCTCACTCCCACATGCACCCTCTCTCTCATTCCCACACGCAACCTCTCTCTCACTCCCACACGCACCCTCTCTCTCACGCCCACACGCAACCTCTCTCTTGCCCACACGCACCCTCACTCTCATTCCCACACGCACCGTCTCTCTCACTCACCCATGCACCTTCTCTCTCACTCCCACAAGCACCCTTTCTCTCACTCCCAGACGCACCCTCTCTCTCACTCCCACACACACCCTCTCTCACACACCCAAAAGCACCCTCACTCTTACTCCCACATGCACCCCCTCTGTCACTCCCACACGCACCTCCTCTCTCACTCCCACATGCACCCTCTCTCTCACACCCACCCGCACCCTCTCTCTCACTCCCACACGCAATCTCTCTCTCACTCCCACACGGACCCTCTCTCTCACTCCCACACGCACCCTCTGTCTCATTCCCACACGCACCCTCTCTCTCACTCCCACACACACCTTCTCTCTCACTCCGACACACACCTTCTCTCTCACTCCCACACACACCTCTCTCACTCAAACAAGCACCTTCTCTCTCACTCCCACACACACCTTCTCTCTCACTCCCACACACACCTTCTCTCACTCACACACCCACCTTCTCTCTCACTCCCACACCCACTGTCTCTCTCCCACACCAACACACACGCCCTCTCTCTCACTCCACTTGACAAACACACCTTCTCCCTCATTGCCGCACACACACACACACAACCTCGCTCTCACTCCCACACGCACCCCCTCTCTCACTTACACAGGCACCCTGCCTTTCACTCCCACACGCACCCTGTATCACACTCCCACATGCAACCTCTCTCTCACTCCCACACGCACCCTCTCTGTCACTCCCACATGCACCCTCTCTCTCATTCCCACACGCAACCTCTCTCTCACTCCCACACGCACCCTCTCTCTCACTCCCACACGCACCCTCTCTCTCACGCCCACACGCAACCTCTCTCTTGCCCACACGAACCCTCACTCTCATTCCCACACGCACCGTCTCTCTCACTCACCCATGCACCTTCTCTCTCACTCCCACAAGCACCCTTTCTCTCACTCCCAGACGCACCCTCTCTCTCACTCCCAGACACACCCTCTCTCACACACCCAAAAGCACCCTCACTCTTACTCCTACATGCACCCCCTCTGTCACTCCCACACGCACCTCCTCTCTCACTCCCACATGCACCCTCTCTCTCACACCCATACGCACCCTCTCTCTCACTCCCACACGCAATCTCTCTCTCACTCCCACACGGACCCTCTCTCTCACTCCCACACGCACCCTCTATCACACTCCCACATGCAACCTCTCTCTCACTCCCACACGCACCCTCTCTGTCACTCCCACACGCACCCTCTCTCTCATTCCCACACGCAACCTCTCTCTCACTCCCACACGCACCCTCTCTCTCACTCCCACACGCACCCTCTCTCTCACGCCCACACGTAACCTCTCTCTTCCCCACATGCACCCTCACTCTCATTCCCACACGCACCGTCTCTCTCACTCACCCATGCACCTTCTCTCTCACTCCCACAAGCACCCTTTCTCTCACTCCCAGACTCACCCTCTCTCTCACTCCCACACGCACCCTCTCTCACACACCCAAAAGCACCCTCACTCTTACTCCCACATGCACCCCCTCTGTCACTCCCACACGCACCTCCTCTCTCACTCCCACATGCACCCTCTCTCTCACACCCACACGCACCCTCTCTCTCACTCCCACACGCAATCTCTCTCTCACTCCCACACGGACCCTCTCTCTCACTCCCACACGCACCCTCTGTCTCATTCCCACACGCACCCTCTCTCTCACTCCCACACACACCTTCTCTCTCACTCCGACACACACCTTCTCTCTCACTCTCACACACACCTCTCTCACTCCCACAAGCACCTTCTCTCTCACTCCCACACACACCTTCTCTCTCACTCCCACACACACCTCTCTCACTCCCAATCACACTTTCACTCTCACTCCCACACACACCTTCTCTCACTCACACACCACCTTCTCTCTCACTCCCACACCCACTGTCTCTCTCCCACACCCACACACACGCCCTCTCTCTCACTCCACTTGACAAACACACCTTCTCCCTCACTGCCGCACACACACACACACAACCTCGCTCTCACTCCCACACGCACCCCCTCTCTCACGTACACAGGCACCCTGCCTTTCACTCCCACACGCACCCTCTATCACACTCCCACATGCAACCACTCTCTCACTCCCACACGCACCCTCTCTGTCACTCCCACACGCACCCTCTCTCTCATTCCCACACGCAACCTCTCTCTCACTCCCACACGCACCCTCTCTCTCACTCCCACACGCACCCTCTCTCTCACGCCCACATGCAACCTCTCTCTTGCCCACACGCACCCTCACTCTCATTCCCACACGCACCGTCTCTCTCACTCACCCATGCACCTTCTCTCTCACTCCCACAAGCACCCTTTCTCTCACTCCCAGACGCACCCTCTCTCTCACTCCCACACGCACCCTCTCTCACACACCCAAAAGCCCCCTCTCTCTTACTCCCACATGCACCCCCTCTGTCACTCCCACACGCAATCTCTCTCTCACTCCCACACGCTCTCCCTCGCTCACTTACACAGGCACCCTGACTTTCACTCCCACACGCACCCTCTATCACACTCCCACATGCAACCTCTCTCTCACTCCCACACGCACCCTCTCTCTCACTCCCACACGCACCCTCTCTCTCATTCCCACACGCAACCTCTCTCTCACTCCCACACGCACCCTTTCTCTCACTCCCAGACGCACAATCTCTCTCACGCCCACACGCACGCTCTCTCTCACTCCCACACGCACCCACTCTCTCACTCCCACATGCACCCTTTCTCTCACTCCCACACGCACACTCTCCCTCACTCCCACAAGCACCCTCTCTCTCAAGCCCACACACACCCTCTCTCTCACTCCCACACGCACCCTCCCTCTCAAACCCACATGCACACTCTTTCTCATTCCCTCAGGCACCCTCTCTCTCACTCCCACATGCACCCTCTCTCTCACTCCCACACGCAACCTCTCTCACTCCCACACGCACCCTCTCTCTCATGCCCACACGCACCCTCTCTCTCACTCCCACACGCACCCTCTCTCTCTCCCACACGCACCCTCTCCCTCACTCCCACATGCACCCTCTCTCTCACTCCCACATGCACCCTCTCTCTCACTCCCACACACAACTTACCTTTAACTCCCACACACACCTTTTCTCTCACTCCCACACACACCTTCTCTCTCACTCCGACACACACCTCTCTCACTCCCACACACACCTCTCTCACTCCCACACGCACCTTCTCTCTCACTCCCACACACACCTTCTCTCTCACTCCCACACACACCTTCTCTCTCACTCCCACCCACACTTTCACTCTCACTCCCACACACACCTTATCTCACTCACACACCCACCTTCTCTCTCACTCCCATACCCACTGTCTCTCTCCCACACCCACACACACACCCTCTCTCTCACTCCACTTGACAAACACACCTTCTCCCTCACTGCTGCACACACACACACACAACCTCTCTCTCACTCCCACACGCACCCCCTCTCTCACTCCCACATGCACCCTCTCTCTCATTCCCACATGCAACCTCTCTCTCACTCCCACACGCACCCTCTCTCTCACTCCCACACGCACCCTCTCTCTCACGCCCACACGCAACCTCTCTCTTGCCCACACGCACCCTCACTCTCATTCCCACACCCACCGTCTCTCTCACTCACCCATGCACCTTCTCTCTCACTCCCACAAGCACCCTTTCTCTCACTCCCAGACGCACCCTCTCTCTCACTCCCACACACACCCTCTCTCACACACCCAAAAGCACCCTCACTCTTACTCCCACATGCACCCCCTCTGTCACTCCCACACGCACCTCCTCTCTCACTCCCACATGCACCCTCTCTCTCACACCCACACGCACCCTCTCTCTCACTCCCACACGCAATCTCTCTCTCACTCCCACACGGACCCTCTCTCTAACTCCCACACGCACCCTCTGTCTCATTCCCACACGCACCCTCTCTCTCACTCCCACACACACCTCTCTCACTCCCACACGCACCTTCTCTCTCACTCCCACATACACCTTCTCTCTCACTCCCACACACACCTTCTCTCTCACTCCCACTCACACTTTCACTCTCACTCCCACACACACCTTCTCTCACTCACACACCCACCTTCTCTCTCACTCCCACACCCACTGTCTCTCTCCCACACCCACACACACGCCCTCTCTCTCACTCCACTTGACAAACACACCTTCTCCCTCACTGCCGCACACACACACACACACAACCTCGATGTCACTCCCACACGCACCCCCTCTCTCACTTACACAGGCACCCTGCCTTTCACTCCCACAAGCACCCTCTATCACACTCCCACATGCAACCTCTCTCTCACTCCCACACGCACCCTCTCTCTCACTCCCACACGGACCCTCTCTCTCATTCCCACACGCAACCTCTCTCTCAGTCCCACACGAACCCTCTCTCTCACTCCCACACGCACCCTCTCTCTCACGCCCACACGCAACCTCTCTCTTGCCCACACACACCCTCACTCTCATTCCCACACGCACCGTCTCTCTCACTCACCCATGCACCTTCACTCTCACTCCCACTAGCACCCTTTCTCTCACTTCCAGACGCACCCTCTCTCTCACTCCCACACGCACCCTCTCTCTCACACCCAAAAGCACCCTCTCTCTTACTCCCACATGCACCCCCTCTGTCACTCCCACACGCACCTCCTCTCTCACTCCCACATGCACCCTCTCTCTCACACCCACACGCAATCTATCTCTCACTCCCACACGCAATCTCTCTCTCACTCCCACATGGACCCTCTCTCTCACTCCCACACGCACCATCTGTCTCACGCCCACACGCACCCTCTCTCTCACGCCCACACGCACCCTCTCTCTCACGCCCACACGCACCCTCTCTCTCACGCCCACACGCACCCTCTCTCCAACTCCCGCATGCACCCCCTCTCTCAATCCCACACGCACCCTCTCTCTAACGCCCACACACACACTCTCTCTCACTCACAAACGCACCCTCTCTCAATCTCCCACACGCACCCTCTCCCTCACTCCCACATGCACCCTCTCTCTCACTCCCAGACGCACCCTCTCTCTCACTCCCACACGCACCCTCACTCTCACTCCCACACGCACCCTCTCTCTCACTCCCACACGCACCCTGTCTCTCACTCCCACACGCACCCTCTCTCTCACTCCCACATGCACCTTCTCTCTATCTCCCACACGCACCCTCTCTCTCATTCCCAGACGCACCCTCTCTCTCACTCTCACATGCACCCTCTCTCTCACTCCCACACGCACCTTTTTCTCACTCCCACACGCACCCTCATTCTCACTCCCACACGCACCCTCATTCTCACTCCCACACGCACCCTCTCTCTCAGTGCCAAATGCACCCTCTCTCTCATTCCCACACCCACGAACCCTCTCTCTCACTCCCACATGCTCCTTCTCTCTCTCACTCCCTCACGCACCCTCTCTCTTAGTCCCACACGCACCCTCTCTCTCACTCCCACATGCTCCCTCTCCCTCACTACCACACGTACCTTTTCTCTCGTTCCCACACATATCTCTCTCACTCCCACACACACCTTCTCTCACTCACACACACACTTCCTCTCTCAATCCCACACACATCTCTTTCACTCCCACACACACCTTCTCTCTCACTCCCACATGCACCCTCTCTCTCAAGCCCACACGCACCCTCTCTCTCACTCCCACACACACCCTCCCTCTCAAAACCACACGCACCCTCTCTCTCATTCCCTCAGGCACCCTCTCTCTCACTCCCACACGCACCCTCTCTCTCACTCGCACACGCAACCTCTCTCACTCACACACGCACCCTCTCTCTCACTCCCACACGCACCCTCTCTCTCACTCCCACACGCACTCTCTCTCTCACTCCCTCACAAACGCACCTTCTCTCTCACTCCCACACACAACTTATCCCTCACACCCAAACACAACTTACCTTTCACTCCCACACACAACTTCTCTCTCACTCCCACACACACCTTCTCTCTCACTCCCACACACACCTTCTCTCTCACTCCCACACGCACCTTCTCTCTCACTCCCACACTCACCTTCTCTCTCACTCCCACACACACCTTCTCTCTCACGCCCACACACACCTTCTCTCTCACTCCCTCTCACACTTTCACTCTCACTCCCACAAACACATTCTCTCACTCACACACCCACCTTCTCTCTCACTCCCACACCCTCTGTCTCTCTCCCACACCCACACACACACCCTCTCTCTCACTCCACTTGACAAACACACCTTCTCCCTCACTGCCACACACACACAACCTCTCTCTCACTCCCACACGCACCCTCTCTCTCACTCCCACACGCACCCTCTCTCTCATTCCCACACACAACCTTTCTCTCACTCCCACACGCACCCTCTCTCTCAGTCCCAGACGCACAATCTCTCTCACGCCCACACGCATGCACTCTCTCACTCCCACACGCACCCACTCTCTCACTCCCACAAGCACCCTTTCTCTCACTCCCACACGCACACTCTCTCTCACTCCCACACGCACCCTCTCTCGCAAGCCCACACGCACCCTCTCTCTCACTCCCACACGCACCCTCTCTCTCTCTCCCACACGCACCCTCCCCCTCACTCCCACATGCACCCTCTCTCTCACTCCCACACGCACCATCTGTCTCACTCCCACACAAACGCACCTTCTCTCTCACTCCCACACACAACTTATCCCTCACTCCCAAACACAAATTACCTTTCACTCCCACACACACCTTCTCTCTCACTCCCACACACACCTTCTCTCTCACTCCGACACACAACTTCTCTCTCACTCCCACACGCACCTTCTCTCTCACTCCCACATGCACCTTCTCTCTCGCTCCCACACACACCTTCTCTCTCACTCCCACACACACCTTCTCTCTCACTCCCACTCACACTTTCACTCTCACTCCCACACACACCTTCTCTCACTCACACACCCACCTTCTCTCACTCACACACCCACCTTCTCTCTCACTCCCACAACCTCTGTCTCTCTCCCACACCCACACACACACACTCTCTCTCACTCCACTTGACAAACACACCTTCTCCCTCACTGCCGCACACACACACACACAACCTCTCTCTCACTCCCACATGCACCCCCTCTCTCACTTACATAGGCACCCTGCCTTTCACTCCCACACGCACCCTCTATCACACTCCAACATGCAACCTCTCTCACTCCCACACGCACCTCTCTCTCATTCCCACACGCACCCTCTCTCTCACTCCCACACGTATCCTCTCTCTCAGTCCCACACGCACCCTCTCTCTCATTCCCACATGCACCCTCTCTCTCACTCCCACACGCACCATCTCTCACTCCAACATGCACCCTCTCGCTCACTCCCACACACACACGCTATCTCACTCACACACGCACCCTCTCTCTCACTCCCACACGCACCCTCTCTCTCACTCCCACACGCACCCTCTCTCTCACTCCCTCACAAACGCACCTTCTCTCTCACTCCCACACACAACTTATCCCTCACTCCCAGACAAACCTTCTCTCTCACTCCCACACACACCTTCTCTCTCACACCCTCTCACACTTTCACTCTCACTCCCACAAACACATTCTCTCACTCACACAACCACCTTCTCTCTCATTCCCACACCCTCTGTCTCTCTCCCACACCCGCACACACACCCTCTCTCTCACTCCACTTGACAAACACACCTTCTCCCTCACTGCCACACACACACACACACAACCTCTCTCTCACTCCCACACGCACCCTCTCTCTCACTCCCACACGCACCCTCTCTCTCATTCCCACACGCAACCTTTCTCTCACTCCCACACGCACCATCTCTCTCACTCCCAGACGCACAATCTCTCTCACGCCCACACCCACGCACTCTCTCACTCCCACACGCACCCAAACTCTCACTCCCACATGCACCCTTTCTCTCACTCCCACACGTACACTCTCTCTCACTCCCACACGCTCCCTCTCTCTCAAGCCCACACGCACCCTCTCTCTCACTCCCACACGCACCCTCCCTCTCAAACCCACATGCACCCTCTCTCTCATTCCCTCAGGCACCCTCTCTCTCACTCCCACACGCACCCTCTCCCTCACTCCCACACGCAACCTCTCTCACTCCCAAATGCACCCTCTCTCTCTCTCCCACACGCACCCTCTCCCTCACTCCCACATGCACCCTGTCTCTCACTCCCACACGCACCATCTGTCTCACTCCCACACGCACCCTCTCGCTCACTCCCACACATACACGCTGTCTCACTCACACACGCACCCTCTCTCTCACTCCCACATGCACCCTCTCTCTCACTCCCACAATCACCATCTGTCTCACTCCCACACGCACCCTCTCGCTCACTCCCACACATACACGCTGTCTCACTCACACATGCACCCTCTCTCTCACTCCCACATGCACCCTCTCTCTCACTCCCACACGCACCCTCTCTCTCACTCCCTCACAAACGCACCTTCTCTCTCACTCCCACACACAACTTATCCCTCACTCCCAAACACAACTTACCTTTCACTCACACACACACCTTCTCTCTCACTCCCACACACACCTTCTCTCTCACTCCGACATACAACTTCTCTCTCACTCACACACCCACCTTCTCTCTCACTCCCACACCCTCTGTCTCTCTCCCACACCCACACACACACACTCTCTCTCACTCCACTTGACAAACACACCTTCTCCCTCACTGCCGCACACACACACACACAACCTCTCTCTCACTCCCACACACACCCCCTCTCTCACTTACATAGGCACCCTGCCTTTCACTCCCACACGCACCCTCTATCACACTCCCACATGCAACCTCTCTCACTCCCACACGCACCTCTCTCTCACTCCCACACGTATCCTCTCTCTCAGTCCCACACGCACCCTCTCTCTCATTCCCACATGCACCATCTCTCTCACTCCCACACGCACCATCTCTCACTCCAACATGCACCCTCTCGCTCACTCCCACACACACACGCTGTCTCACTCACACACGCACCCTCTCTCTCACTCCCACACGCACCCTCTCTCTCACTCCCACACGCACCCTCTCTCTCACTCCCACACGCACCCTCTCTCTCATTCCCACACGCAACCTTTCTCTCACTCCCACACGCACCCTCTCTCTCACTCCCAGACGCACAATCTCTCTCACGCCCACACCCACGCACTCTCTCACTCCCACACGCACCCACTATCTCACTCCCACATGCACCCTTTCTCTCACTCCCACACGCACCCTCTCTCTCACTCCCACACGCACCCTCCCTCTCAAACCCACATGCACCCTCTCTCTCATTCCCTCAGGCACCCTCTCTCTCACTCCCACACGCACCCTCTCCCTCACTCCCACACGCAACCTCTCTCACTCCCACACGCACTCTCTCTCTCATGCCCACACGCGCCCTCTCTCTCACTCCCAAACGCACCCTCTCTCTCTCTCCCACACGCACCCTCTCCCTCACTCCCACATGCACCCTCTCTCTCACTCCCACACGCACCATCTGTCTCACTCCCACACGCACCCTCTCGCTCAGTCCCACACACACACGCTGTCTCACTCACACACGCACCCTCTCTCTCACTCCCACATGCACCCTCTCTCTCACTCCCACACGCACCCTCTCTCTCACTCCCTCACAAACGCACCTTCTCTCTCACTCCCACACACAACTTATCCCTCACTCACAAACACAACTTACCTTTCACTCCCACACACACCTTCTCTCTCACTCCCACACACACCTTCTCTCTCACTCCGACATACAACTTCTCTCTCACTCCCACACACACCTTCTCTCTCACTCCCACATGCACCTTCTCTCACTCCCACACACACCTTCTCTCTAACTCCCACACACACCTTCTCTCTCACTCCCACTCACGCTTTCACTCTCACTCCCACACACACCTTCTCTCCCTCACACATCCACCTTCTCTCTCACTCCCACACCCTCTGTCTCTCTCCCACACCCACACACACACACTCTCTCTCACTCCACTTGACAAACACACCTTCTCCCTCACTGCTGCACACACACACACACAACCTCTCTCTCACTCCCACACGCACCCCCTCTCTCACTTACATAGGCACCCTGCCTTTCACTCCCACACGCACACTCTATCACACTCCCACATGCAAACTCTCTCACTCCCACACACACCCTCTCTCTCACTCCCACACGCAACCTCTCTCTCATTCCCACACGCAACCTCTCTCTCACTCCAACACGCACCCTCTGTCTCACTCCCACACGCACCCTCTCACTCACGCCCACACGCACCCTCTCTCACGCCCACATGCACCCTCTCTCTCACTCCCACACACACCCTCTCTCTCACTCCCACACGCGCCCTCTCCCTCAGTACCACACGCTCCTTTTCTCTCATTCCCACACGCATCTTGTCTCTCACTCCCACACACACCTTCTCTCACTCCCACACACACTTTCTCTCTCAATCCCACAAACATTTTTTACACTCCCACACACACCTTCTCTCTCACTCCCACACCAACACTCTCTCTCCCACATCCACACCCTCTTTCTCACTCATATTCACAAACATACCCTCTCCCTCACTCCAACATGCAAACACACCGTCTCTCTCACTCCCCCTCACACATCTTTTCTCACTCTCACACCACACACCAACTTTCTCATTCCCCACACGCACCTGCTTTTTGATTCAACACACATGCACCCGCTTTCTCACTTCCACACACACCTTCTCTCTCTTTCCCACACAGACACCCGTTTCTCGCTCCCACACACACCTTCTCTCACATCCAACATAGACCTCTCACTCCCACACACACCTTCTCTCTCACTCCCACACGCACCCCCTCTCGCACTCCCACATGCACATTCTCTCTCACTCCCACACGCACCTTCTCTCACACTCCCAAATGCAACCTCTCTCTCACTCCCACATGCAGCCTCTCTCTCACTCCCACACGCACCCTCTCTCTCACTCCCACACGCACCCTCCCTCTCAAACCCACATGCACCCTCTCTCTCATTCCCTCAGGCACCCTCTCTCTCACTCCCACACGCACCCTCTCCCTCACTCCCACACGCAACCTCTCTCACTCCCAAATGCACCCTCTCTCTCTCTCCCACACGCACCCTCTCCCTCACTCCCACATGCACCCTGTCTCTCACTCCCACACGCACCATCTGTCTCACTCCCACACGCACCCTCTCGCTCACTCCCACACATACACGCTGTCTCACTCACACACGCACCCTCTCTCTCACTCCCACATGCACCCTCTCTCTCACTCCCACAAGCACCATCTGTCTCACTCCCACACGCACCCTCTCGCTCACTCCCACACATACACGCTGTCTCACTCACACATGCACCCTCTCTCTCACTCCCACATGCACCCTCTCTCTCACTCCCACACGCACCCTCTCTCTCACTCCCTCACAAACGCACCTTCTCTCTCACTCCCACACACAACTTATCCCTCACTCCCAAACACAACTTACCTTTCACTCACACACACACCTTCTCTCTCACTCCCACACACACCTTCTCTCTCACTCCGACATACAACTTCTCTCTCACTCACACACCCACCTTCTCTCTCACTCCCACACCCTCTGTCTCTCTCCCACACCCACACACACACACTCTCTCTCACTCCACTTGACAAACACACCTTCTCCCTCACTGCCGCACACACACACACACAACCTCTCTCTCACTCCCACACACACCCCCTCTCTCACTTACATAGGCACCCTGCCTTTCACTCCCACACGCACACTCTATCACACTCCCACATGCAACCTCTCTCACTCCCACACGCACCTCTCTCTCACTCCCACACGTATCCTCTCTCTCAGTCCCACACGCACCCTCTCTCTCATTCCCACATGCACCATCTCTCTCACTCCCACACGCACCATCTCTCACTCCCACATGCACCCTCTCGCTCACTCCCACACACACACGCTGTCTCACTCACACACGCACCCTCTCTCTCACTCCCACACGCACCCTCTCTCTCACTCCCACACGCACCCTCTCTCTCACTCCCACACGCACCCTCTCTCTCATTCCCACACGCAACCTTTCTCTCACTCCCACACGCACCCTCTCTCTCACTCCCAGACGCACAATCTCTCTCACGCCCACACCCACGCACTCTCTCACTCCCACACGCACCCACTATCTCACTCCCACATGCACCCTTTCTCTCACTCCCACACGCACCCTCTCTCTCACTCCCACACGCACCCTCCCTCTCAAACCCACATGCACCCTCTCTCTCATTCCCTCAGGCACCCTCTCTCTCACTCCCACACGCACCCTCTCCCTCACTCCCACACGCAACCTCTCTCACTCCCACACGCACTCTCTCTCTCATGCCCACACGCGCCCTCTCTCTCACTCCCAAACGCACCCTCTCTCTCTCTCCCACACGCACCCTCTCCCTCACTCCCACATGCACCCTCTCTCTCACTCCCACACGCACCATCTGTCTCACTCCCACACGCACCCTCTCGCTCAGTCCCACACACACACGCTGTCTCACTCACACACGCACCCTCTCTCTCACTCCCACATGCACCCTCTCTCTCACTCCCACACGCACCCTCTCTCTCACTCCCTCACAAACGCACCTTCTCTCTCACTCCCACACACAACTTATCCCTCACTCACAAACACAACTTACCTTTCACTCCCACACACACCTTCTCTCTCACTCCCACACACACCTTCTCTCTCACTCCGACATACAACTTCTCTCTCACTCCCACACACACCTTCTCTCTCACTCCCACATGCACCTTCTCTCACTCCCACACACACCTTCTCTCTAACTCCCACACACACCTTCTCTCTCACTCCCACTCACGCTTTCACTCTCACTCCCACACACACCTTCTCTCCCTCACACATCCACCTTCTCTCTCACTCCCACACCCTCTGTCTCTCTCCCACACCCACACACACACACTCTCTCTCACTCCACTTGACAAACACACCTTCTCCCTCACTGCTGCACACACACACACACAACCTCTCTCTCACTCCCACACGCACCCCCTCTCTCACTTACATAGGCACCCTGCCTTTCACTCCCACACGCACACTCTATCACACTCCCACATGCAAACTCTCTCACTCCCACACACACCCTCTCTCTCACTCCCACACGCAACCTCTCTCTCATTCCCACACGCAACCTCTCTCTCACTCCAACACGCACCCTCTGTCTCACTCCCACACGCACCCTCTCACTCACGCCCACACGCACCCTCTCTCACGCCCACATGCACCCTCTCTCTCACTCCCACACACACCCTCTCTCTCACTCCCACACGCGCCCTCTCCCTCAGTACCACACGCTCCTTTTCTCTCATTCCCACACGCATCTTGTCTCTCACTCCCACACACACCTTCTCTCACTCCCACACACACTTTCTCTCTCAATCCCACAAACATTTTTTACACTCCCACACACACCTTCTCTCTCACTCCCACACCAACACTCTCTCTCCCACATCCACACCCTCTTTCTCACTCATATTCACAAACATACCCTCTCCCTCACTCCAACATGCAAACACACCGTCTCTCTCACTCCCCCTCACACATCTTTTCTCACTCTCACACCACACACCAACTTTCTCATTCCCCACACGCACCTGCTTTTTGATTCAACACACATGCACCCGCTTTCTCACTTCCACACACACCTTCTCTCTCTTTCCCACACAGACACCCGTTTCTCGCTCCCACACACACCTTCTCTCACATCCAACATAGACCTCTCACTCCCACACACACCTTCTCTCTCACTCCCACACGCACCCCCTCTCGCACTCCCACATGCACATTCTCTCTCACTCCCACACGCACCTTCTCTCACACTCCCAAATGCAACCTCTCTCTCACTCCCACATGCAGCCTCTCTCTCACTCCCACACGCACCCTCACTCTCACTCCCACACGCACCCTCTCTCTCACTCCCACACGCACCCTGTCTCTCACTCCCACACGCACCCTCTCTCTCACTCCCACATGCACCCTCTCACTCACGCCCACACACACCCTCTCTCACGCCCACACGCACCCTCACTCTCATTCCCACACGCACCGTCTCTCTTACTCACCCATGCACCTTCTCTCTCTCTCCCACACGCACCCTCTCTCTCACTCCCACACGCACCCTCTCTCTCACTCCCAAATGCACCCTTTCTCTCACTCCCACACACACGCACCCTCTCTCTCACTCCCACACTCACCCTCTCTCTCTCAATCCCACACGCACCCTCTCTCTCACTCCCACACGCACCCTCTCGCACACTCCCACACGTGCACTCTCCCTCACTCCCACACGCACCTTCTCTCTCACTCCCACACACACCTTCTCTCTCATTCCCACACACACGTTCTCTCTCACTCCCACAGACATCTCTCTTATTCCCACAGAAACCTTCTCTCTCACTGCCACACCAACTCTCTCACTCCCAAACCCACACACACACCCTCTTTCTCACTCCAATTCACAAACATACCCTCTCCCTCACTCCCACACGCACACACACCCTATCTCTCACTCCTCCTCACACACTCTTTCTCAATCTCACACCACACACGCTCTTTCCCATTCCCCAAACGCAGCCACTTTTTGATTTAACACACACGCACCCGCTTTCTCAATTCTACACACACCTTCTCTCTCATTCCCACACAGGCACCCGTTTCTCACTCCCACACACACCTTCTCTCACATCCAACATAGACCTCTCACTCCCACACACACCTTCTCTCTCACTCCCACACGCACCACCTCTCTCACTCCCACATGGACATTCTCTCTCACTCCCACACGCACCTTCACTCACACTCCCAAACGCACCCTCTATCTCACTCCCACATGCAGCCTCTCTCTCAGTCCCACACGCACCCTCTCTCTCATTCCCACACGAACCCTCTCTCTCACTCCCACACGCACCCGCTCTCTCACTCCCACACACACCCTCTCTCGCACTCCCACACGCGCCCTCTCCCTCACTACCACACGCACCTTTTCTCTCATTCCCACAAGCATCTTTTCTCTCAGTCCCACACACACCTTCTCTCACTCCCACACACACTTTCTCTCTCTATCCCACAAACATTTTTTTCACTCCCACACATACCTTCTCTCTCACTCCCACACCAACTATCTCACTCCCACACATACACAGACACACCCTCTTTCTCACTCATTTTCACAAACATACCCTCTCCCTCACTCCAACATGCACACACACCGTCTCTCTCACTCCCCCTCACACACTTTTTCTCACTCTCACAGCACACACCATCTTTCTCATTCCCCACACGCACCTGCTTTTTGATTCAACACACACGCACCCGATTTTCTCACTTCCACACACACCTTCTCTCTCATTCCCACACAGGCACCCGTTTCTCACTCCCACACACACCTTCTCTCACATCCAACATAGACCTCTCACTCCCACACACACCTTCTCTCTCACTCCCACACGCACCCCCTCTCTCACTCCCACATGCACATTCTCTCTCACTCCCACACGCACCTTCACTCACACTCCCAAACGCACCCTCTATCTCACTCCCACATGCAGCCTCTCTCTCAGTCCCACACGCACCCTCTCTCTCATTCCCACACGAACCCTCTCTCTCATTCCCACACGCAACCTCTCTCTCACTCCCACACGCACCCTCCCTCTCACTCCCACAGGCACCCTCTCTCTCACGCCCACACACACACTCCCTCTCACGCCCACACGCACCCTCCCTCTCACTCCCACACCCGCCCTCTCTCTCATTCCCACAGGCACCCTCTCTCTCATTCCCACACGCACCCTCTCTCTCACTCCCAAACGCAACTTCTCTCACTCCCACACGCATTCTCTCTCTCTCTCCCAAACGCACCCTCTCTCTCACGCCCACACGCTCCCTCTCTCTCACTCATACACGCACCCACTCTCTCACACCCACACGCACCCTCTCTCTCAATCCCACACACACCCTCACTCTCACTCCCACACGCACCCTCTCTCTCATTCCCACACGCACCCTCTCTCTCACTCCCACACGCACCCTGTCTCTCACTCCCACATGCACCCTCTCTCTCAATCCCACATGCACCTTCACTCTA
Source organism: Carcharodon carcharias (assembly GCF_017639515.1). NCBI lineage: Eukaryota > Metazoa > Chordata > Chondrichthyes > Lamniformes > Lamnidae > Carcharodon > Carcharodon carcharias. The sequence continues at coordinate 93,102,145 of NC_054480.1, read as the reverse complement.
TCTCCCACAAGCACCCTCTCTCTCACTTCCACATGCACCCTCTCTCTCACTCCCACATACAGCCTCTCTCTCACTCCCACACCCACGCACCCCCTCTCTCACTCCCACATGCATCCAGTCTCTCTCACTCCCACACATAACCGCTCTCTCAGTCCCACACACACCCTCTCTCTCATTCCCACACGTGCCCTCTCCCTCACTACCACACGCTCCTTTTCTCTCATTCCCACACGCATCTTGTCTTTCACTCCCACACACAACTTCTCTCACTCCCACAAACACTTTCTTTCTCAATCCCACAAACATTTTTTTCACTCCCACACACACCTTCTCTCTCACTCCCACACCAACACTCTCTCTCCCACACACACCTTCTCTCTCACTCCCACACCAACACTCTCTCTCCCACACCCACACCCTCTTTCCCACTCATATTCACAAACATACCCTCTCCCTCACTCCAACATGCAAACACACCGTCTCTCTCACTCCCCCTCACACACCTTTTCTCACTCTCACACCACACACCATCTTTCTCATTCCCCACACGCACCTGCTTTTTGATTCAACACACACGCACCCGCTTTCTCACTTCCACACACACCTTCTCTCTCATTCCCACACAGACACCCGTTTCTCGCTCCCACACACACCTTCTCTCACATCCAACATAGACCTCTCACTCCTACACACACCTTCTCTTTCACTCCCACACGCACCCCCTCTCGCACTCCCACATGCACATTCTCTCTCACTCCCACACGCACCTTCTCTCACACTCCCAAATGCACCCTCTCTCTCACTCCCACATGCAGCCTCTCTCTCACTCCCACATGCACCTTCTCTCTATCTCCCACACGCACCCTCTCTCTCATTCCCAGACGCACCCTCTCTCTCACTCTCACATGCACCCTCTCTCTCACTCCCACACGCACCCTCTTTCTCACTCCCACACGCACCCTCATTCTCACTCCCACAAGCACCCTCATTCTCACTCCCACACGCACCCTCTCTCTCAGTGCCACATGCACCCTCTCTCTCACTCCCACACCCACGAACCCTCTCTCTCACTCCCACACGCACCTTCTCTCTCTCTCTCCCTCACGCACCCTCCCTCTTTGTCCCACACGCACCCTCTCTCTCACTCCCACATGCTCCCTCTACCTCACTACCACATGTACCTTTTCTCTCGTTCCCACACATATCTCTATCACTCCCACACACACCTTCCCGCACTCCCACCCAGACTTTCTCTCTCAATCCCACACACATCTCTTTCACTCCCACACACACCTTCTCTCTCACTCCCACATGCACCCTCTCTCTCAAGCCCACACGCACCCTCTCTCTCACTCCCACACACACCCTCCCTCTCAAAACCACACGCATCCTCTCTCTCATTCCCTCAGGCACCCTCTCTCTCACTCCCACACGCAACCTCTCTCTCACTCCCACACGCAACCTCTCTCACTCCCACAAGCACCCTCTCTCTCATGCCCACACGCACCCTCTCTCTCAACCACACACGCACCCTCTCTCTCTCTCCCACACGCACCCTCTCCCTCACTCCCACATGCACCCTCTCTCTCACTCCCACACGCACCCTCTCTCTCACTCCCACACGTATCCTCTCTCTCAGTCCCACACGCACCCTCTCTCTCATTCCCACACGCACCCTCTCTCTCACTCCCACATGCACCATCTCTCACTCCCACATGCACCCTCTCGCTCACTCCCACACACACACGCTGTCTCACTCACACACGCACCCTCTCTCTCACTCCCACACGCACCCTCTCTCTCACTCCCTCACAAATGCACCTTCTCTCTCACTCCCACACACAACTTATCCCTCACTCCCAAACACAACTTACCTTTCACTCCCACACACAACTTCTCTCTCACTCCCACACACACCTTCTCTCTCACTCCCACACACACCTTCTCTCTCACTCCCACACGCACTTTCTCTCTCACTCCCACACGCACCTTCTCTCTCACTCCCACACACACCTTCTCTCTCACTCCCACACACACCTTCTCTCTCACTCCCTCTCACACTTTCACTCTCACTCCCACAAACACATTCTCTCACTCACACACCCACCTTCTCTCTCACTCCCACACCCTCTGTCTCTCTCCCAAACCCACACACACACCCTCTCTCTCACTCCACTTGACAAACACACCTTCTCCCTCACTGCCACACGCACACACACAACCTCTCTCTCACTCCCACACGCACCCTCTCTCTCACTCCCACACGCACCCTCTCTCTCATTCCCACACACAACCTTTCTCTCACTCCCACACGCACCCTCTCTCTCACTCCCAGACGCACAATCTCTCTCACGCCCACACGCACGCACTCTCTCACTCCCACACGCATCCACTCTCTCACTCCCACATGCACGCTTTCTCTCACTCCCACACACACACTCTCTCTCACTCCCACACACACCCTCTCTCTCAAGCCCACACGCACCCTCTCTCTCACTCCCACACGCACCCTCCCTCTCAAACCCACATGCACCCTCTCTCTCATTCACTCAGGCACCCTCTCTCTCACTCCCACACGCACCCTCTCCCTCACTCCCACACCCAACCTCTCTCACTCCCACACGCACTCTCTCTCTCTCTCCCACACGCACCCTCCCCCTCACTCCCACATGCACCCTCTCTCTCACTCCCACACGCACCATCTGTCTCACTCCCACACGCACCCTCTCGCTCACTCCCACACACACACGCTGTCTCACTCACACACGCACCCTCTGTCTCACTCCCACATGCACCCTCTCTCTCACTCCCACACGCACCCTCTCTCTCACTCCCTCACAAATGCACCTTCTCTCTCACTCCCACACACAACTTATCCCTCACTCCCAAACCCAAATTACCTTTCACTCCCACACACACCTTCTCTCTCACTCCCACACACACCTTCTCTCTCACTCCCACATGCACCTTCTCTCTCACTCCCACACACACCTTCTCTCTCACTCCCACACACACCTTCTCTCTCACTCCCACACACAACTTCTCTCTCACTCCCACTCACACTTTCACTCTCACTCCCACACACACCTTCTCTCACTCACACACCCACCTTCTCTCTCACTCCCACACCCTATGTCGCTCTCCCACACCCACACACACACACTCTCTCTCACTCCACTTGACAAACACACCTTCTCCCTCACTGCCGCTCACACACACACACAACCTCTCTCTCACTCCCACACGCACCCCCTCTCTCACTTACATAGGCCCCTGCCTTTAATTCCCACACGCATCCTCTATCACACTCCCACATGCAACCTCTCTCACTTCCACACGCACCTCTCTCTCACTCCCACACGCACCCTCTCTCTCATTCCCACATGCACCCTCTCTCTCACTCCCACACACACACGCTGTCTCACTCACACACGCACCCTCTCTCTCACTCCCACACGCACCCTCTCTCTCACTCCCACACGCACCCTCTCTCTCACTCCCTCACAAACGCACCTTCTCTCTCACTCCCACACACAACTTATCCCTCACTCCCACACAAACATTCTCTCTCACTCCCACACACACCTTCTCTCTCACTCCCTCTCACACTTTCACTCTCACTCCCACAAGCACATTCTCTCACTCACACACCCACCTTCTCTCTCACTCCCACACTCTGTCTCTCTCCCACACCCGCACACACACCCTCTCTCTCACTCCACTTGACAAACACACCTTCTCCCTCACTGCCACACACACACACACACAACCTCTCTCTCACTCCCACACGCACCCTCTCTCTCACTCCCACACGCACCCTCTCTCTCACTCCCACACGCACCCTCTCTCTCATTCCCACACGCAACCTTTCTCTCACTCCCACACGCACCCTCTCTCTCACTCCCAGATGCACAATCTCTCTCACGCCCACACCCACGCACTCTCTCACTCCCACACGCACCCACTCTCTCACTCCCACATGCACCCTTTCTCTCACTCCCACACGTACACTCTCTCTCACTCCCACATGCTCCCTCTCTCACAAGCCCACACGCACCCTCTCTCTCACTCCCACACGCACCCTCCCTCTCAAACCCACATGCACCCTCTCTCTCATTCCCTCAGGCACCCTCTCTCTCACTCCCACACGCACCGTCTCCCTCACTCCCACACGCAACCTCTCTCACTCCCACACGCACTCTCTCTCTCATGCCCACACGCGCCCTCTCTCTCACTCCCAAACGCACCCTCTCTCTCTCTCCCACACGCACCCTCTCCCTCACTCCCACATGCACCCTCTCTCTCACTCCCACAAGCACCATCTGTCTCACTCCCACACGCACCCTCTCGCTCACTCCCACACACACACGCTGTCTCACTCACACACGCACCCTCTCTCTCACTGCCACATGCACCCTCTCTCTCACTCCCACACGCACCCTCTCTCTCACTCCCTCACAAACGCACCTTCTCTCTCACTCCCACACACAACTTATCCCTCACTCCCAAACACAACTTACCTTTCACTCCCACACACACCTTCTCTCTCACTCCCACAAACACCTTCTCTCTCACTCCGACACACAACTTCTCTCTCACTCCAACAAACACCTTCTCTCTCACTCCCACATGCACCTTCTCTCTCACTCCCACACACACCTTCTCTCTAACTCCCACACACACCTTCTCTCTCACTCCCACTCACGCTTTCACTCTCACTCCCACACACACCTTCTCTCACTCACACATCCACCTTCTCTCTCACTCCCACACCCTCTGTCTCTCTCCCACACCCACACACACACACTGTCTCTCACTCCACTTGACAAACACACCTTCTCCCTCACTGCCGCACACACACACACACAACCTCTCTCTCACTCCCACATGCACCCCCTCTCTCACTTACATAGCCACCCTGCCTTTCACTCCCACACGCACACTCTATTACACTCCCACATGCAACCTCTCTCACTCCCACACACACCCTCTCTCTCACTCCCACACGCACCCTCTCTCTCATTCCCATACGCAACCTCTCTCTCACTCCCACACGCACCCTCTCTCTCACTCCCACACGCACCCTCTCACTCACGCCCACACGCACCCTCTCTCACGCCCACACGCACCCTCACTCTCATTCCAACACGCACCGTCTCTCTTACTCACCCATGCACCTTCTCTCTCTCTCCCACACGCACCCTCTCTCTCACTCCCACACGCACCCTCTCTCTCACTCCCAAATGCACCCTTTCTCTCACTCACACACACACGCACCCTCTCTCTCACTCCCACACGCACCCTCTCTCTCTCAATCCCACACGCACCCTCTCTCTCACTCCCACACGCACCCTCTCGCACACTCCCACACGTGCACTCTCCCTCACTCCCACACGCACCTTCTCTCTCACTCCCACACACACCTTCTCTCTCACTCCCACACACACTTTCTCTCTCACTCCCACAGACATCTCTCTTACTCCCACAGAAACCTTCTCTCTCACTGCCACACCAACTCTCTCACTCCCAAACCCACACACACACCCTCTTTCTAACTCCAATTCACAAACATACCCTCTCCCTCACTCCCACACGCACACACACCCTATCTCTCACTCCTCCTCACACACTCTTTCTCAATCTCACACCACACACGCTCTTTCCCATTCCCCAAACGCAGCCACTTTTTGATTCAACACACACGCACCCGCTTTCTCACTTCCACACACACCTTCTCTCTCATTCCCACACAGGCACCCGTTTCTCACTCCCACACACACCTACTCTCACATCCAACATAGACCTCTCACTTCCACACACTCCTTCTCTCTCATTCCCACACAGACACCCGTTTCTCGCTCCCACACACACCTTCTCTCACATCCAACATAGACCTCTCACTCCCACACACACCTTCTCTCTCACTCCCACACGCACCCCCTCTCGCACTCCCACATGCACATTCTCTCTCACTCCCACGCGCACCTTCTCTCAAACTCCCAAATGCACCCTCTCTCTCACTCCCACATGCAGCCTCACTCTCACTCCCACATGCACTTCTCATCTATCTCCCACACGCACCCTCTCTCTCATTCCCTGACGCCCACCCTCTCTCTCACTCTCACATTGCACCCTCACTCTCACTCCACACACGCACCCACTTTCTCACTCCCACACACACCCTCAATCTCACTCCCACAAAGCCCCTCATTCTCAATCCCACACTCACCCTCTCACTAAGTGCCACATTCACCCTCAACTCACTCCCACGCCCACAGAAACCCTCTCTCTCCACTCCCACACGCAACCATCTCTCTCTCTCTCCCTCACGCACCCTCTCTCTTAGTCCCCCACGCACCCTCTCTCTCCACTCCCACATGCTCCCTCTCCTCACTACCACACTTACCTTTTCTCTCGTTCCACACATATCTCTCTCAACTCCCACACACACTTCTCTCACTCCCACACACACTTTTCTCTCTCAATCCCACCACACATCTCTTTTCACTCCCACACACACCTTCTCTCTCACTCCACATGCAACCCTCTCTCTCAATCCCACACGCACCTCTCTCTCACTCACAACCCACCCTCCCTCTCCAAAAACCACACGGCACTCCTCTCTCTCATTCCTCACGTGCACCCTCTCTCCTCACTCCACACGCACCCTCTCTCTCACTCGCACACGCAACCTCTCTACACTCCCACACGCACCCTCTCTCTCATGGCCCCCACACACCCTCTCTCTCAACACACGCACCCTCTCTCTCACTCCCACACGCACCCTCTCTCTCACTCCCACACGCACCCTCTCTCTCACTCCCTCACAAACGCACCTTCTCTCTCACTCCCACACACAACTTATCCCTCACTCCCACACAAACATTCTCTCTCACTCCCACACACACCTTCTCTCTCACTCCCTCTCACACTTTCACTCTCACTCCCACAAACACATTCTCTCACTCACACACCCACCTTCTCTCTCACTCCCACACTCTGTCTCTCTCCCACACCCGCACACACACCCTCTCTCTCACTCCACTTGACAAACACACCTTCTCCCTCACTGCCACACACACACACACACAACCTCTCTCTCACTCCCACACGCACCCTCTCTCCTCACTCCCACACGCACCCTCTCTCTCACTCCCACACGCACCCTCTCTCTCATTCCCACACGCAACCTTTCTCTCACTCCCACAACGCACCCTCTCTCTCACTCCCAGATGCACAATCTCTCTCACGCCCACACGCACGCACTCTCTCACTCCCACACGCACCCACTCTCTCACTCCCACATGCACCCTTTCTCTCACTCCCACACGTACACTCTCTCTCACTCCCACATGCTCCCTCTCTCTCAAGCCCACACGCACCCTCTCTCTCACTCCCACACGCACCCTCCCTCTCAAACCCACATGCACCCTCTCTCTCATTCCCTCAGGCACCCTCTCTCTCACTCCCACACGCACCGTCTCCCTCACTCCCACACGCAACCTCTCTCACTCCCACACGCACTCTCTCTCTCATGCCCACACGCGCCCTCTCTCTCACTCCCAAACGCACCCTCTCTCTCTCTCCCACACGCACCCTCTCCCCTCACTCCCACATGCACCCTCTCTCTCACTCCCACATGCACCATCTGTCTCACTCCCACACGCACCCTCTCGCTCACTCCCACACACACACGCTGTCTCACTCACACACGCACCCTCTCTCTCACTGCCACATGCACCCTCTCTCTCACTCCCACACGCACCCTCTCTCTCACTCCCTCACAAACGCACCTTCTCTCTCACTCCCACACACAACTTATCCCTCACTCCCAAACACAACTTACCTTTCACTCCCACACACACCTTCTCTCTCACTCCCACAAACACCTTCTCTCTCACTCCGACACACAACTTCTCTCTCACTCCAACAAACACCTTCTCTCTCACTCCCACATGCACCTTCTCTCTCACTCCCACACACACCTTCTCTCTAACTCCCACACACACCTTCTCTCTCACTCCCCACTCACGCTTTCACTCTCACTCCCACACACACCTTCTCTCACTCACACATCCACCTTCTCTCTCACTCCCACACCCTCTGTCTCTCTCCCACACCCACACACACACACTGTCTCTCACTCCACTTGACAAACACACCTTCTCCCTCACTGCCGCACACACACACACACAACCTCTCTCTCACTCCCACATGCACCCCCTCTCTCACTTACATAGCCACCCTGCCTTTCACTCCCACACGCACACTCTATTACACTCCCACATGCAACCTCTCTCACTCCCACACACACCCTCTCTCTCACTCCCACACGCACCCTCTCTCTCATTCCCATACGCAACCTCTCTCTCACTCCCACACCGCACCCTCTCTCTCACTCCCACAACGCACCCTCTCACTCACGCCCACACGCACCCTCTCTCACGCCCACACGCACCCTCACTCTCATTCCAACACGCACCGTCTCTCTTACTCACCCATGCACCTTCTCTCTCTCTCCCACACGCACCCTCTCTCTCACTCCCACACGCACCCTCTCTCTCACTCCCAAATGCACCCTTTCTCTCACTCACACACACACGCACCCTCTCTCTCACTCCCACACGCACCCTCTCTCTCTCAATCCCACACGCACCCTCTCTCTCACTCCCACACGCACCCTCTCGCACACTCCCACACGTGCACTCTCCCTCACTCCCACACGCACCTTCTCTCTCACTCCCACACACACCTTCTCTCTCACTCCCACACACACTTTCTCTCTCACTCCCACAGACATCTCTCTTACTCCCACAGAAACCTTCTCTCTCACTGCCACACCAACTCTCTCACTCCCAAACCCACACACACACCCTCTTTCTAACTCCAATTCACAAACATACCCTCTCCCTCACTCCCACACGCACACACACCCTATCTCTCACTCCTCCTCACACACTCTTTCTCAATCTCACACCACACACTCTCTTTCCATTCCCCAAACGCAGCCACTTTTTGATTCAACACACACGCACCCGCTTTCTCACTTCCACACCACACCTTCTCTCTCATTCCCACACAGGCACCCGTTTCTCACTCCCACACACACCTACTCTCACATCCAACATAGACCTCTCACTTCCACACACACCTTCTCTCTCATTCCCACACAGACACCCGTTTCTCGCTCCCACACACACCTTCTCTCACATCCAACATAGACCTCTCACTCCCACACACACCTTCTCTCTCACTCCCACACGCACCCCCTCTCGCACTCCCACATGCACATTCTCTCTCACTCCCACGCGCACCTTCTCTCAAACTCCCAAATGCACCCTCTCTCTCACTCCCACATGCAGCCTCACTCTCACTCCCACATGCACCTTCTCTCTATCTCCCACACGCACCCTCTCTCTCATTCCCAGACGCACCCTCTCTCTCACTCTCACATGCACCCTCTCTCTCACTCCCACACGCACCCACTTTCTCACTCCCACACACACCCTCATTCTCACTCCCACAAGCACCCTCATTCTCACTCCCACACGCACCCTCTCTCTAAGTGCCACATGCACCCTCTCTCTCACTCCCACACCCACGAACCCCTCCTCTCTCACTCCCACACGCACCTTCTCTCTCTCTCTCCCTCACGCACCCTCTCTCTTAGTCCCACACGCACCCTCTCTCTCACTCCCACATGCTCCCTCTCCCTCACTACCACACGTACCTTTTCTCTCGTTCCCACACATATCTCTCTCACTCCCACACACACCTTCTCTCACTCCCACACACACTTTCTCTCTCAATCCCACACACATCTCTTTCACTCCCACACACACCTTCTCTCTCACTCCCACATGCACCCTCTCTCCTCAAGCCCACACGCACCCTCTCTCTCACTCCCACACACACCCTCCCTCTCAAAACCACACGCACCCTCTCTCTCATTCCCTCAGGCACCCTCTCTCTCACTCCCACACGCACCCTCTCTCTCACTCGCACACGCAACCTCTCTCACTCCCACACGCACCCTCTCTCTCATGCCCACACACACCCTCTCTCTCAACCACACACGCACCCTCTCTCTCTCTCCCACACGCACCCTCTCCCTCACTCCCACATGCACCCTCTCTCTCACTCCCACACGCACCCTCTCTCTCACTCCCACACGTATCCTCTCTCTCAGTCCCACACGCACCCTCTCTCTCATTCCCACAAGCACCCTCTCTCTCACTCCCACATGCACCATCTCTCACTCCCACATGCACCCTCTCGCTCACTCCCACACACACACGCTGTCTCACTCACACACGCACCCTCTCTCTCAGTCCCACACGCACCCTCTCTCTCACTCCCACACGCACCCTCTCTCTCACTCCCTCACAAACGCACCTTCTCTCTCACTCCCACACACAACTTATCCTCACTCCCAAATACAACTTACCTTTCACTCCCACACACAACTTCTCTCTCACTCCCACACACACCTTCTCTCTCACTCCCACACACACCTTCTCTCTCACTCCCACACGCACCTTCTCTCTCACTCCCACACGCACCTTCTCTCTCACTCCCACACACACCTTCTCTCTCACTCCCACACACACCTTCTCTCTCACTCCCTCTCACACTTTCACTCTCACTCCCACAAACACATTCTCTCACTCACACACCCACCTTCTCTCTCACTCCCACACACTCTGTCTCTCTCCCAAACCCACACACACACCCTCTCTCTCACTCCAATTGACAAACACACCTTCTCCCTCACTGCCACACACACACACACAACCTCTCACTCCCACACGCACCCTCTCTCTCACTCCCACACGCACCCTCTCTCTCATTCCCACACACAACCTTGCTCTCACTCCCACACGCACCCTCTCTCTCACTCCCCGACGCACAATCTCTCTCACGCCCACACGCACGCACTCTCTCACTCCCACACGCACCCACTCTCTCACTCCCACATGCACCCTTTCTCTCACTCCCACACGCACACTCTCTCTCACTCCCACACGCACCCTCTCTCTCAAGCCCACACGCACCCTCTCTCTCACTCCCACACGCACCCTCCCTCTCAAACCCACATGCACCCTCTCTCTCATTCCCTCAGGCACCCTCTCTCTCACTCCCACACGCACCCTCTCCCTCACTCCCACACCCAACCTCTCTCACTCCCACACGCACTCTCTCTCTCATGCCCACACGCGCCCTCTCTCTCACTCCCACACGCACCCTCTCTCTCTCTCCCACACGCACCCTCCCCCTCACTCCCACATGCACCCTCTCTCTCACTCCTTCATGCACCATCTGTCTCACTCCCACACGCACCCTCTCGCTCACTCCCACACACACACACGCTGTCTCACTCACACACGCACCCTCTGTCTCACTCCCACATGCACCCTCTCTCTCACTCCCACACGCACCCTCTCTCTCACTCCCTCACAAACGCACCTTCTCTCTCACTCCCACACACAACTTATCCCTCACTCCCAAACACAAATTACCTTTCACTCCCACACACACCTTCTCTCTCACTCCCACACACACCTTCTCTCTCACTCCGACACACAACTTCTCTCTCACTCCCACACACCTTCTCTCTCACTCCCACATGCACCTTCTCTCTCACTCCCACACACACCTTCTCTCTCACTCCCACACACACCTTCTCTCTCACTTCCACACACACCTTCTCTCTCACTCCCACTCACACTTTCACTCTCACTCCCACACACACCTTCTCTCACTCACACACCCACCTTCTCTCTCACTCCCACACCCTCTGTCTCTCTCCCACAACCACACACACACACTCTCTCTCACTCCACTTGACAAACACACCTTCTCCCTCACTGCCGCTCACACACACACACAACCTCTCTCTCACTCCCACACGCACCCCCTCTCTCACTTACATAGGCACCCTGCCTTTCATTCCCACACGCACCCTCTATCACACTCCCACATGCAACCTCTCTCACTCCCACATGCACCCTCTCTCTCATTCCCACATGCACCCTCTCTCTCACTCCCACACACACACGCTGTCTCACTCACACACGCACCCTCTCTCTTACTCCCACACGCACCCTCTCTCTCACTCCCACACGCACCCTCTCTCTCACTCCCTCACAAACGCACCTTCTCTCTCACTCCCACACACAACTTATCCCTCACTCCCACACAAACCTTCTCTCTCACTCCCACACACACCTTCTCTCTCACTCCCTCTCACACTTTCACTCTCACTCCCACAAACACATTCTCTCACTCACACACCCACCTTCTCTCTCACTCCCACACTCTGTCTCTCTCCCACACCCGCACACACACCCTCTCTCTCACTCCACTTGACAAACACACCTTCTCCCTCACTGCCACACACACACACACACAACCTCTCTCTCACTCCCACACGCACCCTCTCTCTCACTCCCACACGCACCCTCTCTCTCACTCCCACACGCACCCTCTCTCTCATTCCCACACGCAACCTTTCTCTCACTCCCACACGCACCCTCTCTCTCACTCCCAGACGCACAATCTCTCTCACGCCCACACCCACGCACTCTCTCACTCCCACACGCACCCACTCTCTCACTCCCACATGCACCCTTTCTCTCACTCCCACACGTACACTCTCTCTCACTCCCACATGCTCCCTCTCTCACAAGCCCACACGCACCCTCTCTCTCACTCCCACACGCACCCTCCCTCTCAAACCCACATGCACCCTCTCTCTCATTCCCTCAGGCACCCTCTCTCTCACTCCCACACGCACCGTCTCCCTCACTCCCACACGCAACCTCTCTCACTCCCACACGCACTCTCTCTCTCATGCCCACACGCGCCCTCTCTCTCACTCCCAAACGTACCCTCTCTCTCTCTCCCACACGCACCCTCTCTCTCACTCGCACACGCAACCTCTCTCACTCCCACACGCACCCTCTCTCTCATGCCCACACACACCCTCTCTCTCAACCACACACGCACCCTCTCTCTCTCTCCCACACGCACCCTCTCCCTCACTCCCACATGCACCCTCTCTCTCACTCCCACACGCACCCTCTCTCTCACTCCCACACGTATCCTCTCTCTCAGTCCCACACGCACCCTCTCTCTCATTCCCACAAGCACCCTCTCTCTCACTCCCACATGCACCATCTCTCACTCCCACATGCACCCTCTCGCTCACTCCCACACACACACGCTGTCTCACTCACACACGCACCCTCTCTCTCAGTCCCACACGCACCCTCTCTCTCACTCCCACACGCACCCTCTCTCTCACTCCCTCACAAACGCACCTTCTCTCTCACTCCCACACACAACTTATCCTTCACTCCCAAATACAACTTACCTTTCACTCCCACACACAACTGCTCTCTCACTCCCACACACACCTTCTCTCTCACTCCCACACACACCTTCTCTCTCACTCCCACACGCACCTTCTCTCTCACTCCCACACGCACCTTCTCTCTCACTCCCACACACACCTTCTCTCTCACTCCCACACACACCTTCTCTCTCACTCCCTCTCACACTTTCACTCTCACTCCCACAAACACATTCTCTCACTCACACACCCACCTTCTCTCTCACTCCCACACACTCTGTCTCTCTCCCAAACCCACACACACACCCTCTCTCTCACTCCAATTGACAAACACACCTTCTCCCTCACTGCCACACACACACACACAACCTCTCTCTCACTCCCACACGCACCCTCTCTCTCACTCCCACACGCACCCTCTCTCTCATTCCCACACACAACCTTGCTCTCACTCCCACACGCACCCTCTCTCTCACTCCCCGACGCACAATCTCTCTCACGCCCACACGCACGCACTCTCTCACTCCCACACGCACCCACTCTCTCACTCCCACATGCACCCTTTCTCTCACTCCCACACGCACACTCTCTCTCACTCCCACACGCACCCTCTCTCTCAAGCCCACACGCACCCTCTCTCTCACTCCCACACGCACCCTCCCTCTCAAACCCACATGCACCCTCTCTCTCATTCCCTCAGGCACCCTCTCTCTCACTCCCACACGCACCCTCTCCCTCACTCCCACACCCAACCTCTCTCACTCCCACACGCACTCTCTCTCTCATGCCCACACGCGCCCTCTCTCTCACTCCCACACGCACCCTCTCTCTCTCTCCCACACGCACCCTCCCCCTCACTCCCACATGCACCCTCTCTCTCACTCCCACATGCACCATCTGTCTCACTCCCACACGCACCCTCTCGCTCACTCCCACACACACACGCTGTCTCACTCACACACGCACCCTCTGTCTCACTCCCACATGCACCCTCTCTCTCACTCCCACACGCACCCTCTCTCTCACTCCCTCACAAACGCACCTTCTCTCTCACTCCCACACACAACTTATCCCTCACTCCCAAACACAAATTACCTTTCACTCCCACACACACCTTCTCTCTCACTCCCACACACACCTTCTCTCTCACTCCGACACACAACTTCTCTCTCACTCCCACACACCTTCTCTCTCACTCCCACATGCACCTTCTCTCTCACTCCCACACACACCTTCTCTCTCACTCCCACACACACCTTCTCTCTCACTTCCACACACACCTTCTCTCTCACTCCCACTCACACTTTCACTCTCACTCCCACACACACCTTCTCTCACTCACACACCCACCTTCTCTCTCACTCCCACACCCTCTGTCTCTCTCCCACAACCACACACACACACTCTCTCTCACTCCACTTGACAAACACACCTTCTCCCTCACTGCCGCTCACACACACACACAACCTCTCTCTCACTCCCACACGCACCCCCTCTCTCACTTACATAGGCACCCTGCCTTTCATTCCCACACGCACCCTCTATCACACTCCCACATGCAACCTCTCTCACTCCCACATGCACCCTCTCTCTCATTCCCACATGCACCCTCTCTCTCACTCCCACACACACACGCTGTCTCACTCACACACGCACCCTCTCTCTTACTCCCACACGCACCCTCTCTCTCACTCCCACACGCACCCTCTCTCTCACTCCCTCACAAACGCACCTTCTCTCTCACTCCCACACACAACTTATCCCTCACTCCCACACAAACCTTCTCTCTCACTCCCACACACACCTTCTCTCTCACTCCCTCTCACACTTTCACTCTCACTCCCACAAACACATTCTCTCACTCACACACCCACCTTCTCTCTCACTCCCACACTCTGTCTCTCTCCCACACCCGCACACACACCCTCTCTCTCACTCCACTTGACAAACACACCTTCTCCCTCACTGCCACACACACACACACACAACCTCTCTCTCACTCCCACACGCACCCTCTCTCTCACTCCCACACGCACCCTCTCTCTCACTCCCACACGCACCCTCTCTCTCATTCCCACACGCAACCTTTCTCTCACTCCCACACGCACCCTCTCTCTCACTCCCAGACGCACAATCTCTCTCACGCCCACACCCACGCACTCTCTCACTACCACACGCACCCACTCTCTCACTCCCACATGCACCCTTTCTCTCACTCCCACACGTACACTCTCTCTCACTCCCACATGCTCCCTCTCTCACAAGCCCACACGCACCCTCTCTCTCACTCCCACACGCACCCTCCCTCTCAAACCCACATGCACCCTCTCTCTCATTCCCTCAGGCACCCTCTAGCTCACTCCCACACGCACCGTCTCCCTCACTCCCACACGCAACCTCTCTCACTCCCACACGCACTCTCTCTCTCATGCCCACACGCGCCCTCTCTCTCACTCCCAAACGTACCCTCTCTCTCTCTCCCACACGCACCCTCTCCCTCACTCCCACATGCACCCTCTCTCTCACTCCCACAAGCACCATCTGTCTCACTCCCACACGCACCCTCTCGCTCACTCCCACACACACACGCTGTCTCACTCACACACGCACCCTCTCTCTCACTGCCACATGCACCCTCTCTCTCACTCCCACACGCACCCTCTCTCTCACTCCCTCACAAACGCACCTTCTCTCTCACTCCCACACACAACTTATTCCTCACTCCCAAACACAACTTACCTTTCACTCCCACACACACCTTCTCTCTCACTCCCACAAACACCTTCTCTCTCACTCCGACACACAACTTCTCTCTCACTCCAACAAACACCTTCTCTCTCACTCCCACATGCACCTTCTCTCTCACTCCCACACACACCTTCTCTCTAACTCCCACACACACCTTCTCTCTCACTCCCACTCACGCTTTCACTCTCACTCCCACACACACCTTCTCTCACTCACACATCCACCTTCTCTCTCACTCCCACACCCTCTGTCTCTCTCCCACACCCACACACACACACTGTCTCTCACTCCACTTGACAAACACACCTTCTCCCTCACTGCCGCACACACACACACACAACCTCTCTCTCACTCCCACATGCACCCCCTCTCTCACTTACATAGCCACCCTGCCTTTCACTCCCACACGCACACTCTATTACACTCCCACATGCAACCTCTCTCACTCCCACACACACCCTCTCTCTCACTCCCACACGCACCCTCTCTCTCATTCCCATACGCAACCTCTCTCTCACTCCCACACGCACCCTCTCTCTCACTCCCACACGCACCCTCTCACTCACGCCCACACGCACCCTCTCTCACGCCCACACGCACCCTCACTCTCATTCCAACACGCACCGTCTCTCTTACTCACCCATGCACCTTCTCTCTCTCTCCCACACGCACCCTCTCTCTCACTCCCACACGCACCCTCTCTCTCACTCCCAAATGCACCCTTTCTCTCACTCACACACACACGCACCCTCTCTCTCACTCCCACACGCACCCTCTCTCTCTCAATCCCACACGCACCCTCTCTCTCACTCCCACACGCACCCTCTCGCACACTCCCACACGTGCACTCTCCCTCACTCCCACACGCACCTTCTCTCTCACTCCCACACACACCTTCTCTCTCACTCCCACACACACTTTCTCTCTCACTCCCACAGACATCTCTCTTACTCCCACAGAAACCTTCTCTCTCACTGCCACACCAACTCTCTCACTCCCAAACCCACACACACCCTCTTTCTAACTCCAATTCACAAACATACCCTCTCCCTCACTCCCACACGCACACACACCCTATCTCTCACTCCTCCTCACACACTCTTTCTCAATCTCACACCACACACTCTCTTTCCCATTCCCCAAACGCAGCCACTTTTTGATTCAACACACACGCACCCGCTTTCTCACTTCCACACACACCTTCTCTCTCATTCCCACACAGGCACCCGTTTCTCACTCCCACACACACCTACTCTCACATCCAACATAGACCTCTCACTTCCACACACACCTTCTCTCTCATTCCCACACAGACACCCGTTTCTCGCTCCCACACACACCTTCTCTCACATCCAACATAGACCTCTCACTCCCACACACACCTTCTCTCTCACTCCCACACGCACCCCCTCTCGCACTCCCACATGCACATTCTCTCTCACTCCCACACGCACCTTCTCTCAAACTCCCAAATGCACCCTCTCTCTCACTCCCACATGCAGCCTCTCTCTCACTCCCACATGCACCTTCTCTCTATCTCCCACACGCACCCTCTCTCTCATTCCCAGACGCACCCTCTCTCTCACTCTCACATGCACCCTCTCTCTCACTCCCACACGCACCCACTTTCTCACTCCCACACACACCCTCATTCTCACTCCCACAAGCACCCTCATTCTCACTCCCACACGCACCCTCTCTCTAAGTGCCACATGCACCCTCTCTCTCACTCCCACACCCACGAACCCTCTCTCTCACTCCCACACGCACCTTCTCTCTCTCTCTCCCTCACGCACCCTCTCTCTTAGTCCCACACGCACCCTCTCTCTCACTCCCACATGCTCCCTCTCCCTCACTACCACACGTACCTTTTCTCTCGTTCCCACACATATCTCTCTCACTCCCACACACACCTTCTCTCACTCCCACACACACTTTCTCTCTCAATCCCACACACATCTCTTTCACTCCCACACACACCTTCTCTCTCACTCCCACATGCACCCTCTCTCTCAAGCCCACACGCACCCTCTCTCTCACTCCCACACACACCCTCCCTCTCAAAACCACACGCACCCTCTCTCTCATTCCCTCAGGCACCCTCTCTCTCACTCCCACACGCACCCTCTCTCTCACTCGCACACGCAACCTCTCTCACTCCCACACGCACCCTCTCTCTCATGCCCACACACACCCTCTCTCTCAACCACACACGCACCCTCTCTCTCTCTCCCACACGCACCCTCTCCCTCACTCCCACATGCACCCTCTCTCTCACTCCCACACGCACCCTCTCTCTCACTCCCACACGTATCCTCTCTCTCAGTCCCACACGCACCCTCTCTCTCATTCCCACAAGCACCCTCTCTCTCACTCCCACATGCACCATCTCTCACTCCCACATGCACCCTCTCGCTCACTCCCACACACACACGCTGTCTCACTCACACACGCACCCTCTCTCTCAGTCCCACATGCACCCTCTCTCTCACTCCCACACGCACCCTCTCTCTCACTCCCTCACAAACGCACCTTCTCTCTCACTCCCACACACAACTTATCCCTCACTCCCAAATACAACTTACCTTTCACTCCCACACACAACTTCTCTCTCACTCCCACACACACCTTCTCTCTCACTCCCACACACACCTTCTCTCTCACTCCCACACGCACCTTCTCTCTCACTCCCACACGCACCTTCTCTCTCACTCCCACACACACCTTCTCTCTCACTCCCACACACACCTTCTCTCTCACTCCCTCTCACACTTTCACTCTCACTCCCACAAACACATTCTCTCACTCACACACCCACCTTCTCTCTCACTCCCACACACTCTGTCTCTCTCCCAAACCCACACACACACCCTCTCTCTCACTCCAATTGACAAACACACCTTCTCCCTCACTGCCACACACACACACACAACCTCTCTCTCACTCCCACACGCACCCTCTCTCTCACTCCCACACGCACCCTCTCTCTCATTCCCACACACAACCTTGCTCTCACTCCCACACGCACCCTCTCTCTCACTCCCCGACGCACAATCTCTCTCACGCCCACACGCACGCACTCTCTCACTCCCACACGCACCCACTCTCTCACTCCCACATGCACCCTTTCTCTCACTCCCACACGCACACTCTCTCTCACTCCCACACGCACCCTCTCTCTCAAGCCCACACGCACCCTCTCTCTCACTCCCACACGCACCCTCCCTCTCAAACCCACATGCACCCTCTCTCTCATTCCCTCAGGCACCCTCTCTCTCACTCCCACACGCACCCTCTCCCTCACTCCCACACCCAACCTCTCTCACTCCCACACGCACTCTCTCTCTCATGCCCACACGCGCCCTCTCTCTCACTCCCACACGCACCCTCTCTCTCTCTCCCACACGCACCCTCCCCCTCACTCCCACATGCACCCTCTCTCTCACTCCCACATGCACCATCTGTCTCACTCCCACACGCACCCTCTCGCTCACTCCCACACACACACGCTGTCTCACTCACACACGCACCCTCTGTCTCACTCCCACATGCACCCTCTCTCTCACTCCCACACGCACCCTCTCTCTCACTCCCTCACAAACGCACCTTCTCTCTCACTCCCACACACAACTTATCCCTCACTCCCAAACACAAATTACCTTTCACTCCCACACACACCTTCTCTCTCACTCCCACACACACCTTCTCTCTCACTCCGACACACAACTTCTCTCTCACTCCCACACACCTTCTCTCTCACTCCCACATGCACCTTCTCTCTCACTCCCACACACACCTTCTCTCTCACTCCCACACACACCTTCTCTCTCACTTCCACACACACCTTCTCTCTCACTCCCACTCACACTTTCACTCTCACTCCCACACACACCTTCTCTCACTCACACACCCACCTTCTCTCTCACTCCCACACCCTCTGTCTCTCTCCCACAACCACACACACACACTCTCTCTCACTCCACTTGACAAACACACCTTCTCCCTCACTGCCGCTCACACACACACACAACCTCTCTCTCACTCCCACACGCACCCCCTCTCTCACTTACATAGGCACCCTGCCTTTCATTCCCACACGCACCCTCTATCACACTCCCACATGCAACCTCTCTCACTCCCACATGCACCCTCTCTCTCATTCCCACATGCACCCTCTCTCTCACTCCCACACACACACGCTGTCTCACTCACACACGCACCCTCTCTCTTACTCCCACACGCACCCTCTATCTCACTCCCACACGCACCCTCTCTCTCACTCCCTCACAAACGCACCTTCTCTCTCACTCCCACACACAACTTATCCCTCACTCCCACACAAACCTTCTCTCTCACCCCCACACACACCTTCTCTCTCACTCCCTCTCACACTTTCACTCTCACTCCCACAAACACATTCTCTCACTCACACACCCACCTTCTCTCTCACTCCCACACCCTCTGTCTCTCTCCCACACCCGCACACACACACTCTCTCTCACTCCAATTGACAAACACACCTTCTCCCGCACTGCCACACAAACACACACACAACCTCTCTCTCACTCCCACACGCACCCTCTCTCTCACTCCCACACGCACCCTCTCTCTCACTCCCACACGCACCCTCTCTCTCATTCCCACACGCAACCTTTCTCTCACTCCCACACGCACCCTCTCTCTCACTCCCAGACGCACAATCTCTCTCACGCCCACACCCACGCACTCTCTCACTCCCACACGCACCCACTCTCTCACTCCCACATGCACCCTTTCTCTCACTCCCACACGTACACTCTCTCTCACTCCCACACGCTCCCTCTCTCACAAGCCCACACGCACCCTCTCTCTCACTCCCACACGCACCCTCCCTCTCAAACCCACATGCACCCTCTCTCTCATTCCCTCAGGCACTTTCTCTCTCACTCCCACACGCACCGTCTCCCTCACTCCCACACGCAACCTCTCTCACTCCCACACGCACTCTCTCTCTCATGCCCACACGCGCCCTCTCTCTCACTCCCAAACGCACCCTCTCTCTCTCTCCCACACGCACCCTCTCCCTCACTCCCACATGCACCCTCTCTCTCACTCCCACACTCACCATCTGTCTCACTCCCACACGCACCCTCTCGCTCACTCCCACACACACACGCTGTCTCACTCACACACGCACCCTCTCTCTCACTCCCACATGCACCCTCTCTCTCACTCCCACACGCACCCTCTCTCTCACTCCCTCACAAACGCACCTTCTCTCTCACTCCCACACACAACTTATCCCTCACTCCCAAACACAACTTACCTTTCACTCCCACACACACCTTCTCTCTCACTCCCACACACACCTTCTCTCTCACTCCGACACACAACTTCTCTCTCACTCCCACATGCACCTTCTCTCTCACTCCCACACACACCTTCTCTCTAACTCCCACACACACCTTCTCTCTCACTCCCACTCACGCTTTCACTCTCACTCCCACACACACCTTCTCTCACTCACACATCCACCTTCTCTCTCACTCCCACATCCTCTGTCTCTCTCCCACACCCACACACACACACTCTCTCTCACTCCACTTGACAAGCATTCCTTCTCCCTCACTGCCGCACACACACACACACAACCTCTCTCTCACTCCCACATGCACCCCCTCTCTCACTTACATAGGCACCCTGCCTTTCACTCCCACACACGCACACTCTATCACACTCCCACATGCAACCTCTCTCACTCCCACACACACCCTCTCTCTCACTCCCACACGCACCCTCTCTCTCATTCCCACACGCAACCTCTCTCTCACTCCCACACGCACCCTCTCTCTCACTCCCACACGCACCCTCTCACTCACGCCCACACGCACCCTCTCTCACGCCCACACGCACCCTCACTCTCATTCCCACACGCACCGTCTCTCTTACTCACCCATGCACCTTCTCTCTCTCTCCCAAACGCACCCTCTCTCTCACTCCCACACGCACCCTCTCTCTCACTCCCAAATGCACCCTTTCTCTCACTCCCACACACACGCACCCTCTCTCTCACTCCCACACGCACCCTCTCTCTCTCAATCCCACACTCACCCTCTCTCTAACTCCCACACGCACCCTCTCGCACACTCCCACATGTGCACTCTCCCTCACTCCCACACGCACCTTCTCTCTCACTCCCACACACACCTTCTCTCTCACTCCCACACACACTTTCTCTCTCACTCCCACAGACATCTCTCTTACTCCCACAGAAACCTTCTCTCTCACTGCCACACCAACTCTCTCACTCCCAAACCCACACACACACCCTCTTTCTCACTCCAATTCACAAACATACCCTCTCCCTCACTCCCACACGCACATATACCCTATCTCTCACTCCTCCTCACACACTCTTTCTCAATCTCACACCACACCCGCTCTTTCCCATTCCCCAAACGCAGCCACTTTTTGATTCAACACACACGCACCCGCTTTCTCACTTCCACACACACCTTCTCTCTCATTCCCACACAGGCACCCGTTTCTCAATCACACACACACCTACTCTCACATCCAACATAGACCTCTCACTCCCACACACACCTTCTCTCTCACTTCCACACGCACCCCCTCTCTCACTCCCACATGCACATTCTCTCTCACTCCCACACGTACCTTCACTCACACTCCCAAACGCACCCTCTATCTCACTCCCACATGCAGCCTCTCTCTCAGTCCCACACGCACCCTCTCTCTCATTCCCACACGAACCCTCTCTCTCACTCCCACACGCACCCTCTCTCTCACTCCCACACGCACCCTCTCTCTCACTCCCTCACAAACGCACCTTCTCTCTCACTCGCACACACAACTTCTCTCTCACTCCCACACACACCTTCTCTCTCACTCCCACACACACCTTCTCTCTCACTCCCACACGCACCTTCTCTCTCACTCCCACACGCACCTTCTCTCTCACTCCCACACACACCTTCTCTCTCACTCCCACACACACCTTCTCTCTCACTCCCACACACACCTTCTCTCTCACTCCCTCTCACACTTTCACTCTCACTCCCACAAACACATTCTCTCACTCACACACCCACCTTCTCTCTCACTCCCACACCCTCTGTCTTTCTCCCACATCCACACACACACCCTCTCTCTCACTCCACTTGACAAACACACCTTCTCCCTCACTGCCACACACACACACACAACCTCTCTCTCACTCCCACACGCACCCTCTCTCTCACTCCCACACGCACCCTCTCTCTCATTCCCACACACAACCTTTCTCTCACTCCCACACGCACCCTCTCTCTCACTCTCAGACGCACAATCTCGCTCACGCCCACACGCACGCACTCTCTCACTCCCACATGCACCCTTTCTCTCACTCCCACATGCACACTCTCTCTCACTCCCACATGCACCCTCTCTCTCAAGCCCACACGCTCCCTCTCTCTCACTCCCACACGCACCCTCCCTCTCAAGCCCACATGCACCCTCTCTCTCATTCCCTCAGGCACCCTCTCTCTCACTCCCACACGCACCCTCTCCCTCACTCCCACACCCAACCTCTCTCACTCCCACACGCACTCTCTCTCTCATGCCCACACGCGCCCTCTCTCTCACTCCCACACGCACCCTCTCTCTCTCTCCCACATGCACCCTCCCCCTCACTCCCACATGCACCCTCTCTCTCACTCCCACACGCACCATCTGTCTCACTCCCACACGCACCCTCTCGCTCACTCCCACACACACACGCTGTCTCACTCACACACGCACCCTCTGTCTCACTCCCACATGCACCCTCTCTCTCACTCCCACACGCACCCTCTCTCTCACTACCTCACAAACGCACCTTCTCTCTCACTCCCACACACAACTTATCCCTCACTCCCAAACACAAATTACCTTTCACTCCCACACACACCTTCTCTCTCACTCCCACACACACCTTCTCTCTCACTCCGACACACAACTTCTCTCTCACTCCCACACACACCTTCTCTCTCACTCCCACAGGCACCTTCTCTCTCACTCCCACACACACCTTCTCTCTCACTCCCACACACACCTTCTCTCTCACTCCCACACACACCTTCTCTCTCACTCCCACTCACACTTTCACTCTCACTCCCACACACACCTTCTCTCACTCACACACCCACCTTCTCTCTCACTCCCACACCCTCTGTCTCTCTCCCACACCCACACACACACACTCTCTCTCACTCCACTTGACAAACACACCTTCTCCCTCACTGCCGCACACACACACACACAACCTCTCTCTCACTCCCACACGCACCCCCTCTCTCACTTACATAGGCACCCTGCCTTTCATTCCCACACGCACCCTCTATCACACTCCCACATGCAACCTCTCTCACTCCCACATGCACCCTCTCTCTCATTCCCACATGCACCCTCTCTCTCACTCCCACACACACACGCTGTCTCACTCACACACGCACCCTCTCTCTTACTCCCACACGCACCCTCTATCTCACTCCCACACGCACCCTCTCTCTCACTCCCTCACAAACGCACCTTCTCTCTCACTCCCACACACAACTTATCCCTCACTCCCACACAAACCTTCTCTCTCACCCCCACACACACCTTCTCTCTCACTCCCTCTCACACTTTCACTCTCACTCCCACAAACACATTCTCTCACTCACACACCCACCTTCTCTCTCACTCCCACACCCTCTGTCTCTCTCCCACACCCGCACACACACACTCTCTCTCACTCCACTTGACAAACACACCTTCTCCCTCACTGCCACACAAACACACACACAACCTCTCTCTCACTCCCACACGCACCCTCTCTCTCACTCCCACACGCACCCTCTCTCTCACTCCCACACGCACCCTCTCTCTCATTCCCACACGCAACCTTTCTCTCACTCCCACACGCACCCTCTCTCTCACTCCCAGACGCACAATCTCTCTCACGCCCACACCCACGCACTCTCTCACTCCCACACGCACCCACTCTCTCACTCCCACATGCACCCTTTCTCTCACTCCCACACGTACACTCTCTCTCACTCCCACACGCTCCCTCTCTCACAAGCCCACACGCACCCTCTCTCTCACTCCCACACGCACCCTCCCTCTCAAACCCACATGCACCCTCTCTCTCATTCCCTCAGGCACCCTCTCTCTCACTCCCACACGCACCCTCTCCCTCACTCCCACACGCAACCTCTCTCACTCCCACACGCACTCTCTCTCTCATGCCCACACGCGCCCTCTCTCTCACTCCCAAACGCACCCTCTCTCTCTCTCCCACACGCACCCTCTCCCTCACTCCCACATGCACCCTCTCTCTCACTCCCACACTCACCATCTGTCTCACTCCCACACGCACCCTCTCGCTCACTCCCACACACACACGCTGTCTCACTCACACACGCACCCTCTCTCTCACTCCCACATGCACCCTCTCTCTCACTCCCACACGCACCCTCTCTCTCACTCCCTCACAAACGCACCTTCTCTCTCACTCCCACACACAACTTATCCCTCACTCCCAAACACACCTTCTCTCTCACTCCCACACACACCTTCTCTCTCACTCCGACACACAACTTCTCTCTCACTCCCACATGCACCTTCTCTCTCACTCCCACACACACCTTCTCTCTAACTCCCACACACACCTTCTCTCTCACTCCCACTCACGCTTTCACTCTCACTCCCACACACACCTTCTCTCACTCACACATCCACCTTCTCTCTCACTCCCACATCCTCTGTCTCTCTCCCACACCCACACACACACACTCTCTCTCACTCCACTTGACAAACATTCCTTCTCCCTCACTGCCGCACACACACACACACAACCTCTCTCTCACTCCCACATGCACCCCCTCTCTCACTTACATAGGCACCCTGCCTTTCACTCCCACACACGCACACTCTATCACACTCCCACATGCAACCTCTCTCACTCCCACACACACCCTCTCTCTCACTCCCACACGCACCCTCTCTCTCATTCCCACACGCAACCTCTCTCTCACTCCCACACGCACCCTCTCTCTCACTCCCACACGCACCCTCTCACTCACGCCCACACGCACCCTCTCTCACGCCCACACGCACCCTCACTCTCATTCCCACACGCACCGTCTCTCTTACTCACCCATGCACCTTCTCTCTCTCTCCCAAACGCACCCTCTCTCTCACTCCCACACGCACCCTCTCTCTCACTCCCAAATGCACCCTTTCTCTCACTCCCACACACACGCACCCTCTCTCTCACTCCCACACGCACCCTCTCTCTCTCAATCCCACACTCACCCTCTCTCTAACTCCCACACGCACCCTCTCGCACACTCCCACATGTGCACTCTCCCTCACTCCCACACGCACCTTCTCTCTCACTCCCACACACACCTTCTCTCTCACTCCCACACACACTTTCTCTCTCACTCCCACAGACATCTCTCTTACTCCCACAGAAACCTTCTCTCTCACTGCCACACCAACTCTCTCACTCCCAAACCGACACACACACCCTCTTTCTCACTCCAATTCACAAACATACCCTCTCCCTCACTCCCACACGCACACATACCCTATCTCTCACTCCTCCTCACACACTCTTTCTCAATCTCACACCACACCCGCTCTTTCCCATTCCCCAAACGCAGCCACTTTTTGATTCAACACACACGCACCCGCTTTCTCACTTCCACACACACCTTCTCTCTCATTCCCACACAGGCACCCGTTTCTCAATCACACACACACCTACTCTCACATCCAACATAGACCTCTCACTCCCACACACACCTTCTCTCTCACTTCCACACGCACCCCCTCTCTCACTCCCACATGCACATTCTCTCTCACTCCCACACGTACCTTCACTCACACTCCCAAACGCACCCTCTATCTCACTCCCACATGCAGCCTCTCTCTCAGTCCCACACGCACCCTCTCTCTCATTCCCACACGAACCCTCTCTCTCACTCCCACACGCACCCTCTCTCTCACTCCCACACGCACCCTCTCTCTCACTCCCTCACAAACGCACCTTCTCTCTCACTCCCACACACAACTTCTCTCGCACTCCCACACACACCTTCTCTCTCACTCCCACACACACCTTCTCTCTCACTCCCACACGCACCTTCTCTCTCACTCCCACACGCACCTTCTCTCTCACTCCCACACACACCTTCTCTCTCACTCCCACACACACCTTCTCTCTCACTCCCACACACACCTTCTCTCTCACTCCCTCTCACACTTTCACTCTCACTCCCACAAACACATTCTCTCACTCACACACCCACCTTCTCTCTCACTCCCACACCCTCTGTCTTTCTCCCACATCCACACACACACCCTCTCTCTCACTCCACTTGACAAACACACCTTCTCCCTCACTGCCACACACACACACACAACCTCTCTCTCACTCCCACACGCACCCTCTCTCTCACTCCCACACGCACCCTCTCTCTCATTCCCACACACAACCTTTCTCTCACTCCCACACGCACCCTCTCTCTCACTCTCAGACGCACAATCTCTCTCACGCCCACACGCACGCACTCTCTCACTCCCACATGCACCCTTTCTCTCACTCCCACATGCACACTCTCTCTCACTCCCACATGCACCCTCTCTCTCAAGCCCACACGCTCCCTCTCTCTCACTCCCACACGCACCCTCCCTCTCAAACCCACATGCACCCTCTCTCTCATTCCCTCAGGCACCCTCTCTCTCACTCCCACACGCACCCTCTCCCTCACTCCCACACCCAACCTCTCTCACTCCCACACGCACTCTCTCTCTCATGCCCACACGCGCCCTCTCTCTCACTCCCACACGCACCCTCTCTCTCTCTCCCACACGCACCCTCCCCCTCACTCCCACATGCACCCTCTCTCTCACTCCCACACGCACCATCTGTCTCACTCCCACACGCACCCTCTCGCTCACTCCCACACACACACGCTGTCTCACTCACACACGCACCCTCTGTCTCACTCCCACATGCACCCTCTCTCTCACTCCCACACGCACCCTCTCTCTCACTACCTCACAAACGCACCTTCTCTCTCACTCCCACACACAACTTATCCCTCACTCCCAAACACAAATTACTTTTCACTCCCACACACACCTTCTCTCTCACTCCCACACACACCTTCTCTCTCACTCCGACACACAACTTCTCTCTCACTCCCACACACACCTTCTCTCTCACTCCCACATGCACCTTCTCTCTCACTCCCACACACACCTTCTCTCTCACTCCCACACACACCTTCTCTCTCACTCCCACACACACCTTCTCTCTCACTCCCACTCACACTTTCACTCTCACTCCCACACACACCTTCTCTCACTCACACACCCACCTTCTCTCTCACTCCCACACCCTCTGTCTCTCTCCCACACCCACACACACACACTCTCTCTCACTCCACTTGACAAACACACCTTCTCCCTCACTGCCGCACACACACACACACAACCTCTCTCTCACTCCCACACGCACCCCCTCTCTCACTTACATAGGCACCCTGCCTTTCATTCCCACACGCACCCTCTATCACACTCCCACATGCAACCTCTCTCACTCCCACATGCACCTCTCTCTCACTCCCACACGCACCCTCTCTCTCATTCCCACATGCACCCTCTCTCTCACTCCCACACACACACGCTGTCTCACTCACACACGCACCCTCTCTCTCACTCTCACACGCACCCTCTCTCTCACTCCCACACGCACCCTCTCTCTCACTCCCTCACAAATGCACCTTCTCTCTCACTCCCACACACAACATATCCCTCACTCCCACACAAACCTTCTCTCTCACTCCCACACACACCTTCTCTCTCACTCCCTCTCACACTTTCACTCTCACTCCCACAAACACATTCTCTCACTCACACACCCACCTTCTCTCTCACTCCCACACCCTCTGTCTCTCTCCCACACCCGCACACACACCCTCTCTCTCCCTCCACTTGACAAACACACCTTCTCCCTCACTGCCACACACACACACACAACCTCTCTCTCACTCCCACACGCACCCTCTCTCTCACTCCCACACGCACCCTCTCTCTCACTCCCACACGCACCCTCTCTCTCATTCCCACACGCAACCTTTCTCTCACTCCCACACGCACCCTCTCTCTCACTCCCAGACGCACAATCTCTCTCACGCCCACACCCACGCACTCTCTCACTCCCACACGCACCCACTCTCTCACTCCCACATGCACCCTTTCTCTCACTCCCACACGTACACTCTCTCTCATTCCCACACGCTCCCTCTCTCTCAAGCCCACACGCACCCTCTCTCTCACTCCCACACGCACCCTCCCTCTCAAACCCACATGCACCCTCTATCTCATTCCCTCAGGCACCCTCTCTCTCACTCCCACACGCACCCTCTCCCTCACTCCCACACGGAACCTCTCTCACTCCCACACGCACTCTCTCTCTCATGCCCAGACACGCCCTCTCTCTCACTCCCAAACGCACCCTCTCTCTCTCTCCCACACGCACCCTCTCCCTCACTCCCACATGCACCCTCTCTCTCACTCCCACACGCACCATCTGTCTCACTCCCACACGCACCCTCTCGCTCACTCCGACACACGCACGCTGTCTCACTCACACACGCACCCTCTCTCTCACTCCCACATGCACCCTCTCTCTCACTCCCACACGCACCCTCTCTCTCACTCCCTCACAAACGCACCTTCTCTCTCACTCCCACACACAACTTATCCCTCACTCCCAAACACAACTTACCTTTCACTCCCACACACACCTTCTCTCCCACTCCCACACACACCTTCTCTCTCACTCCGACACACAACCTCTCTCTCACTCCCAAACACACCTTCTCTCTCACTCCCACATGCACCTTCTCTCTCACTCCCACACACACCTTCTCTCTAACTCCCACACACACCTTCTCTCTCACTCCCACTCACGCTTTCACTCTCACTCCCACACACACCTTCTCTCACTCACACACCCACCTTCTCTCTCACTCCCACACCCTCTGTCTCTCTCCCACACCCACACACACACACTCTCTCTCACTCCACTTGACAAACACACCTTCTCCCTCACTGCCGCACACACACACACACAACCTCTCTCTCACTCCCACATGCACTCCCTCTCTCACTTACATAGGCACCCTGCCTTTCACTCCCACACGCACACTCTATCACACTCCCACATGCAACCTCTCTCACTCCCACACACACCCTCTCTCTCACTCCCACACGCACCCTCTCTCTCATTCCCACACGCAACCTCTCTCTCACTCCCACACGCACCCTCTCTCTCACTCCCACACGCACCCTCTCACTCACGCCCACACGCACCCTCTCTCACGCCCACACGCACCCTCACTCTCATTCCCACACGCACCGTCTCTCTTACTCACCCATGCACCTTCTCTCTCTCTCCCACACGCACCCTTTCTCTCACTCCCACACGCACCCTCTCTCTCACTCCCAAATGCACCCTTTCTCTCACTCCCACACACACGCACCCTCTCTCTCACTCCCACACGCACCCTCTCTCTCTCAATCCCACACGCACCCTCTCTCTCACTCCCACACGCACCCTCTCGCACACTCCCACACGTGCACTCTCCCTCATTCCCACACGCACCTTCTCTCTCACTCCCACACACACCTTCTCTCTCACTCCCACACACACTTTCTCTCTCACTCCCACAGACATCTCTCTTACTCCCACAGAAACCTTCTCTCTCACTGCCACACCAACTCTCTCACTCCCAAACCCACACACACACCCTCTTTCTCACTCCAATTCACAAACATACCCTCTCCCTCACTCCCACACGCACACACACCCTATCTCTCACTCCTCCTCACACACTCTTTCTCAATCTCACAGAACACACGCTCTTTCCCATTCCCCAAACGCAGCCACTTTTTGATTCAACACACACGCATCCACTTTCTCACTTCCACACACACCTTCTCTCTCATTCCCACACAGGCACCCGTTTCTCACTCCCACACACACCTTCTCTCACATCCAACATAGACCTCTCACTCCCACACACACCTTCTCTCTCACTCCCACACGCACCCCCTCTCTCACTCCCACATGCACATTCTCTCTCAATCCCACAAGCACCTTCACTCACACTCCCAAACGGACCCTCTATCTCACTCCCACATGCAGCCTCTCTCTCAGTCCCACACGCACCCTCTCTCTCTCATTCCCACACGAACCCTCTCTCTCACTCCCACACGCACCCGCTCTCTCACTCCCACACACACCCTCTCTCGCACTCCCACACGCGCCCTCTCCCTCACTACCACATGCACCTTTTCTCTCATTCCCACAAGCATCTTTTCTCTCACTCCCACACACACCTTCTCTCACTCCCACACACACTTTCTCTCTCTATCCCACAAACATTTTTTTCACTCCCACACACACCTTATCTCTCACTCCCACACCAACTATCTCACTCCCACACATACACACACACACCCTCTTTCTCACTCATTTTCACAAACATACCCTCTCCCTCACTCCAACATGCACACACACCGTCTCTCTCACTCCCCCTCACACACTTTTTCTCACTCTCACACCACACACCATCTTTCTCATTCCCCACACGCACCCGCTTTTTGATTCAACACACACGCACCCGCTTTCTCACTTCCACACACACCTTCTCTCTCATTCCCACACAGGCACCCGTTTCTCACTCCCACACACACCTTCTCTCACATCCAACATAGACCTCTCACTCCCACACACACCTTCTCTCTCACTCCCACACGCACCCCCTCTCTCACTCCCACATGCACATTCTCTCTCACTCCCACACGCACCTTCACTCACACTCCCAAACGCACCCTCTATCTCACTCCCACATGCAGCCTCTCTCTCAGTCCCACACGAATCCTCTCTCTCATTCCCACACGCAACCGCTCTCTCACTCCCACACGCACCCTCCCTCTCACTCCCACAGGCACCCTCTCTCTCACGCCCACACACACACTCCCTCTCACGCCCACACGCACCCTCCCTCTCACTCCCACACCCGCCCTCTCTCTCATTCCCACAGGCACCCTCTCTCTCATTCCCACACGCACCCTCTCTCTAACTCCCAAACGCAACCTCTCTCACTCCCACACGCACTCTCTCTCTCTCTCCCAAACGCACCCTCTCTCTCACGCCCACACGCACCCTCTCTCTCACTCATACACGCACCCACTCTCTCACACCCACACGCACCCTCTCTCTCAATCCCACACGCACCCTCTCTCTCACTCCCACACGCACCCTCACTCTCACTCCCACACGCACCGTCTCTCTCATTCCCACACGCACCGTCTCTCTCATTCCCACACGCACCCTGTCTCTCACTCCCACACGCACCCTCTCTCTCACTCCCACACGCACCCTCTCTCTCACTCCCACATGCACCTTCATTCTATCTCCCACAAGCACCCTCTCTCTCACTTCCACATGCACCCTCTCTCTCACTCCCACATACAGCCTCTCTCTCACTCCCACACCCACGCACCCTCTCTCTCACTCCCACATGCACCCAGTCTCTCTCACTCCCACACATAACCGCTCTCTCAGTCCCACACACACCCTCTCTCTCACTCCCACACGCGCCCTCTCCCTCACTACCGCACGCACCTTTTCTCTCATTCCCTCACGCATCTTGTCTCTCACTCCCACACACATCTTGTCTCTCACTCCCACACACACCTTCTCTCACTCCCACACACACTTTCTCTCTCAATCCCACAAACATTTTTTTCACTCCCACACACACCTTCTCTCTCACTCCCACACCAACACTCTCTCTCCCACACCCACACCCTCTTTCTCACTCATATTCACAAACATACCCTCTCCCTCACTCCAACATGCAAACACACCGTCTCTCTGACTCCCCCTCACACACCTTTTCTCACTCTCACACCACACACCATCTTTCTCATTCCCCACACGCACCTGCTTTTTAATTCAACACACACGCACCCGCTTTCTCACTACCACACACACCTTCTCTCTCATTCCCACACAGACACCCGTTTCTCGCTCCCACACACACCTTCTCTCACATCCAACATAGACCTCTCACTCCCACACACACCTTCTCTCTCACTCCCACACGCACCCCCTCTCTCACTCCCACACGCACCTGCTCTCACACTCCCAAATGCACCCTCTCTCTCTCTCCCACATGCAGCGTCTCTCTCACTCCCAAACGCACCCTCTCTCTCACTCCCAGACGCACCCTCTCTCTCCCACCCACATGCACGCTCTCTCTCACTCCCACACGCACCCTCTCTCTCACTCCCACACGCACACTCTCCCTCCCTCCCACACGCACCCTCTCTCTCAAGCCCACACGCAACCTCTCTCTCACTCCCACACGCACCCTCACTCTCAAACCCACACGCACCCTCTCTCTCATTCCCTCAGGCACCCTCGCTCTCACTCCCACACGCACCCTCTCTCTCACTCCCACACGCATCCTCTCCCTCAGTCCCAGATGCACCCTCTCTCTCACTCCCACACGCACCCTCTCTCTCACTCCCACACGTATCCTCTCTCTCAGTCCCACACGCACCCTCTCTCTCATTCCCACATGCACCATCTCGCCCTGTCCCACACGCACCCTCTCTCTCACTCCCACACAAACATGCTGTCTCACTCACACACGCACCATCTCTCTCACTCCCTCACAAACGCATTTCTCTCTCACTCCCACACACAACATATCACTCACTCCCAAACACAACTTACCTTTCACTCCCCCACACACCTTCTCTCTCACTCCCACACACACCTTCTCTCTCACTCCGACACACACCTTCTCTCTCACTCCCGTACCCACCCTCTCTCTCACTCCCACACGCACACTCTCTCACACACCCAAAAGCACCCTCTCTCTCACTCCCACATTCCGCCTCTCTCTCACTTCCACACGCACCCTCTCTCTAATTCCCACACACACCCTCTCTCTCATTCCCAGACGCACCCTCTCTCTCATGACCACACGCAAGCTCTCTCTCACTCCCACACGCACCCTCTCTCTCACTCCCACACGCACCCTCTCTCTCACTCCCACACGCACCCTCTCTCTCAATCCCACACGCATACTCTCCCTCACTCCCACACGCAACCTCTCTCGCAAGCCCACACGCACCCTCTCTCTCACTCCCACACACAACCTCCCTCTCACTCCCACACGCTCCCTCTCTCTCATTCCCACAGGCACCCTCTCTCTCATTCCCACACGCACCCTCTCTCTCACTCCCACACGCAACCTCTCTCACTCCCACACTTACCTTCACTCTATCTCCCACAAGCACCCTCTCTCTCACTTCCACATGCACCCTCTCTCTCACTCCCACACGCAGCCTCTCTCTCACTCCCACACCCACGCACCCTCTCTCTCACTCCCACACGCACCCAGTCTCTCTCACTCCCACACGCACCCGCTCACTCAGTCCCACACTCACCCTCTCTCTCACTCCCACACGCGCCCTCTCCCTCACTACCACACGCACCTTTTCTCTCATTCCCACAAGCATCTTTTCTCTCACTCCCACACACACCTTCTCTCACTCCCACACACACTTTCTCTCTCAATCCCACAAACATTTTTTTCACTCCCACACACACCTTCTCTCTCACTCCCATACCAACTATCTCACTCCCACACATACACACACACACCCTCTTTCTCACTCATTTTCACAAACATACCCTCTCCCACACTCCAACATGCACACACACCGTCTCTCTCTCTCCCGCTCACACACATTTTCTTACTCTCACACCACACACCATCTTTCTCATTTCCCACACGCACCCGCTTTTTGATTCAACACACACGCACCCGCTTTCTCACTTCCACACACACCTTCTCTCTCATTCCCACACAGGCACCCGTTTCTCACTCCCACACACACCTTCTCTCACATCCAACATAGACCTCTCACTCCCACACACACCTTCTCTCTCACTCCCACACGCACCGCCTCTCTCACTCCCACATGCACATTCTCTCTCACTCCCACACGCAACTTCACTCACACTCCCAAACGCACCCTCTATCTCACTCCCACATGAAGCCTCTCTCTCAGTCCCACACGCACCCTCTCTCTCATTCCCACATGAACCATCTCTCTCATTCCCACACGCAACCTCTCTCTCACTCCCACGCGCACCCTCCCTCTCACTCCCACAGGCACCCTCCCTCTCACTCCCACACCCGCCCTCTCTCTCATTCCCACAGGCACCCTCTCTCTCATTCCCAAAGGCACCCTCTCTCTCACTCCCAAACGCAACCTCTCTCACTCCCACACGCACTCTCTCTCTCTCTCCCACACGCACACTCTCTCTCACGCCCACATGCTCCCTCTCTCTCACTCATACACGCACCCTCTCTCTCACACCCACACGCACCCTCTCTCTCAATCCCACACGCACCCTCTCTCTCACTCCCACACGCACCCTCACTCTCACACCCACACGCACCCTCACTCCCAATCCCACACGCACCCTCACTCCCACTCCCACACGCACCCTCTCTCTCATTCCCACACGCACCCTCTCTCCTACTCCCACACGCACCCTGTCTCTCACTCCCACATGCACCCTCTCTCTCACTCCCACATGCACCTTCACTCTATCTCCCACAAGCACCCTCTCTCTCACTTCCACATGCACCCTCTCTCTCACTCCCACATACAGCCTCTCTCTCACTCCCACACCCACGCACCCTCTCTCTCAATCCCACATGCAACCAGTCTCTCTCACTCCCACACGTAACCGCTCTCTCAGTCCCACACACACCCTTGCTCTCTCTCCCACACAGGCCCTCTCCCTCACTACCACACGCACCTTTTCTCTCATTCCCACACGCATCTTGTCTCTCACTCCCACACACACCTTCTCTCACTCCCACACACATTTTCTCTCTCAATCCCACAAACATTTTTTTCACTCCCACACACACCTTCTCTCTCACTCCCATACGCACCCTCTCTCTCATTCCCACACGCACCCTCTCTCTCACTCCCACACCCACCATCTCTCTCACTCCCAAACGCACCCTCTCTCTCACTCCCAGACGCACCCTCTCTCTCACGCCCACACGCACGCTCTCTCTCACTCCCACACGCACCCTCTCTCTCACTCCCACACGCACACTCTCCTTCACTCCCACACGCACCCTCCCTCTCAAACCCACACGCACCCTCTCTCTCATTCCCTCAGGCACCCTCTCTCTCACTCCCACACGCACCCTCTCTCTCACTCCCACACGCAACCTCTCTCACTCCCACAGGCACCCTCTCTCTCATGCCCACACGCAACATCTCTCTCACTCCCACACACACCCTCTCTCTCTCTCCCACACGCACCCTCTCCCTCACTCCCACATGCACCCTCTCTCTCACTCCCACACGCACCCTCTCTCTCAGTCCCACACGCACCCTCTCTCTCATTCCCTCACGCACCCTCTCTCTCACTCCCACACGCACCATCTCGCTCAGTCCCACACGCACCCTCTCTCTCACTCCCACACATACACGCTGTCTCACTCACACACTCACCATCTCTCTCACTCCCTCACAAACGCATCTTCTCTCTCACTCCCACACACAACATATCCCTCACTCCCAAACACAACTTACCTTTCACTCCCACACACACCTTCTCTCTCACTCCCACACACACCTTCTCTCTCACTCCGAGAAACACCTTCTCTCTCACTCCCACACACACGTTTCCTCTCACTCCCACAAGCACCTTCTCTCTCACTCCCACACACACCTTCTCTCTCACTCCCACACAAACCTTCTCTCTCACTCCCACTCACACTTTCTCTCTCACTCCCACACACACCTTCTCTCACTCACACACCCACCTTCTCTCTCACTCCCACACCCACTCTCTCTCTCCCACACCCACACATACACCCTCTCTCTCAGTCCACTTGACAAACAAACCTTCTCCCTCACTGCCGCACACACAGACACACAACCTCTCTATCACTTCCACACGCACACTCACTCTCACTCCCACATGCACCTTCTCTCTATCTCCCACAAGCACCCTCTCTCCCACACCACACACACCCTCACTCTCACAGACATAAGCTCTCTCTCACTCCCGCATGCACCCTCTCTCTCGCTCCCACACTCACCCTCCCTCTCACTCCCACACGCTCCCTCTCTCTCATCCCCACAGGCACCCTCTCTCTCATTCCCACACGCACCCTCTCTCTCACTCCCACACGCAACCTCTCTCACTCCCACACGCAGTCTCTCTCTCTCTCCCACACGCACCCTCTCTCTCACGCACACACGCACCCTCTCTCTCACTCATACACGCTCCCTCTCTCTCACACCCACACGCACCCTCACTCTCACTCCCACACGCACCCTCTCTTTCACTCCCACACGTGTCCTCTCTCTCAGTCCCACACGCACCCTCTCTCTCATTCCCACATGCACCATCTCGCCCTGTCCCACACGCACCCTCTCTCTCACTCCCACACAAACACGCTGTCTCACTCACACACGCACCATCTCTCTCACTCCCTCACAAACGCATTTCTCTCTCACTCCCACACACAACATATCACTCACTCCCAAACACAACTTACCTTTCACTCCCCCACACACCTTCTCTCTCACTCCCACACACACCTTCTCTCTCACTCCGACACACACCTTCTCTCTCACTCCCGTACCCACCCTCTCTCTCACTCCCACACGCACACTCTCTCACACACCCAAAAGCACCCTCTCTCTCACTCCCACATTCCGCCTCTCTCTCACTTCCACACGCACCCTCTCTCTAATTCCCACACACACACTCTCTCTCATTCCCAGACGCACCCTCTCTCTCATGACCACACGCAAGCTCTCTCTCACTCCCACACGCACCCTCTCTCTCACTCCCACACGCACCCTCGCTCTCACTCCCACACGCACCCTCTCTCTCAATCCCACACGCATACTCTCCCTCACTCCCACACGCAACCTCTCTCGCAAGCCCACACGCACCCTCTCTCTCACTCCCACACACAACCTCCCTCTCACTCCCACACGCTCCCTCTCTCTCATTCCCACAGGCAACCTCTCTCTCATTCCCACACGCACCCTCTCTCTCACTCCCACACGCAACCTCTCTCACTCCCACACTTACCTTCACTCTATCTCCCACAAGCACCCTCTCTCTCACTTCCACATGCACCCTCTCTCTCACTCCCACACGCAGCCTCTCTCTCACTCCCACACCCACGCACCCTCTCTCTCACTCCCACACGCACCCAGTCTCTCTCACTCCCACACGCACCCGCTCACTCAGTCCCACACTCACCCTCTCTCTCACTCCCACACGCGCCCTCTCCCTCACTACCACACGCACCTTTTCTCTCATTCCCACAAGCATCTTTTCTCTCACTCCCACACACACCTTCTCTCACTCCCACACACACTTTCTCTCTCAATCCCACAAACATTTTTTTCACTCCCACACACACCTTCTCTCTCACTCCCATACCAACTATCTCACTCCCACACATACACACACACACCCTCTTTCTCACTCATTTTCACAAACATACCCTCTCCCTCACTCCAACATGCACACACACCGTGTCTCTCTCTCCCCCTCACACACATTTTCTCACTCTCACACCACACACCATCTTTCTCATTTCCCACACGCACCCGCTTTTTGATTCAACACACACGCACCCGCTTTCTCACTTCCACACACACCTTCTCTCTCATTCCCACACAGGCACCCGTTTCTCACTCCCACACACACCTTCTCTCACATCCAACATAGACCTCTCACTCCCACACACACCTTCTCTCTCACTCCCACACGCACCGCCTCTCTCGCTCCCACATGCACATTCTCTCTCACTCCCACACGCAACTTCACTCACACTCCCAAACGCACCCTCTCTCTCACTCCCACATGAAGCCTCTCTCTCAGTCCCACACGCACCCTCTCTCTCATTCCCACAAGAACCATCTCTCTCATTCCCACACGCAACCTCTCTCTCACTCCCATGCGCACCCTCCCTCTCACTCCCACAGGCACCCTCCCTCTCACTCCCACACCCGCCCTCTCTCTCATTCCCACAGGCACCCTCTCTCTCATTCCCAAAGGCACCCTCTCGCTCACTCCCAAACGCAACCTCTCTCACTCCCACACGCACTCTCTCTCTCTCTCCCACACGCACCCTCTC
Source organism: Carcharodon carcharias (assembly GCF_017639515.1). Lineage (NCBI taxonomy): Eukaryota > Metazoa > Chordata > Chondrichthyes > Lamniformes > Lamnidae > Carcharodon > Carcharodon carcharias. Next base: position 93,062,737 of record NC_054480.1, on the reverse strand, counting down.
TCTCACGCCCACACGCTCCCTCTCTCTCACTCATACACGCACCCTCTCTCTCACACCCACACGCACCCTCTCTCTCAATCCCACACGCACCCACTCTCTCACTCCCACATGCACCCTCACTCTCACTCCCACACGCACCCTCACTCCCAATCCCACACGCACCCTCACTCCCACTCCCACACGCACCCTCTCTCTCATTCCCACACGCACCCTCTCTCTCACTCCCACACGCACCCTGTCTCTCACTCCCACATGCACCCTCTCTCTCACTCCCACATGCACCTTCACTCTAACTCCCACAAGCACCCTCTCTCTCACTTCCACATGCACCCTCTCTCTCACTCCCACATACAGCCTCTCTCTCACTCCCACACCCACGCACCCTCTCTCTCAATCCCACATGCAACCAGTCTCTCTCACTCCCACACGTAACCGCTCTCTCAGTCCCACACACACCCTTGCTCTCTCTCCCACACAGGCCCTCTCCCTCACTACCACACGCACCTTTTCTCTCATTCCCACACGCATCTTGTCTCTCACTCCCACACACACCTTCTCTCACTCCCACACACACTTTCTCTCTCAATCCCACAAACATTTTTTTCACTCCCACACACACCTTCTCTCTCACTCCCATACACACCCTCTCTCTCATTCCCACACGCACCCTCTCTCTCACTCCCACACCCACCATCTCTCTCACTCCCAAACGCACCCTCTCTCTCACACCCAGACGCACCCTCTCTCTCACGCCCACACGCACGCTCTCTCTCACTCCCACACGCACCCTCTCTCTCACTCCCACACGCACACTCTCCTTCACTCCCACACGCACCCTCCCTCTCAAACCCACACGCACCCTCTCTCTCATTCCCTCAGGCAACCTCTCTCTCACTCCCACACGCACCCTCTCTCTCATGCCCACACGCAACCTCTCTCTCACTCCCACACGCACCCTCTCTCTCTCTCCCACACGCACCCTCTCCCTCACTCCCACATGCACCCTCTCTCTCACTCCCACACGCACCCTCTCTCTCAGTCCCACACGCACCCTCTCTCTCAGTCCCTCACGCACCCTCTCTCTCACTCCCACACGCACCATCTCGCTCAGTCCCACACGCACCCTCTCTCTCACTCCCACACATACACGCTGTCTCACTCACACACTCACCATCTCTCTCACTCCCTCACAAACGCATCTTCTCTCTCACTCCCACACACAACATATCCCTCACTCCCAAACACAACTTACCTTTCACTCCTACCCACACCTTCTCTCTCACTCCCACACACACCTTCTCTCTCACTCCGAGACACACCTTCTCTCTCACTCCCACACACACGTTTTCTCTCACTCCCACAAGCACCTTCTCTCTCACTCCCACACACACCTTCTCTCTCACTCCCACACAAACCTTCTCTCTCACTCCCACTCACACTTTCTCTCTCACTCCCACACACACCTTCTCTCACTCACACACCCACCTTCTCTCTCACTCCCACACCCACTCTCTCTCTCCCACACCCACACATACACCCTCTCTCTCAGTCCACTTGACAAACAAACCTTCTCCCTCACTGCCGCACACACAGACACACAACCTCTCTATCACTTCCACACGCACACTCACTCTCACTCCCACATGCACCTTCTCTCTATCTCCCACAAGCACCCTCTCTCCCACACCACACACACCCTCACTCTCACAGACATAAGCTCTCTCTCACTCCCGCATGCACCCTCTCTCTCGCTCCCACACTCACCCTCCCTCTCACTCCCACACGCTCCCTCTCTCTCATCCCCACAGGCACCCTCTCTCTCATTCCCACACGCACCCTCTCTCTCACTCCCACACGCAACCTCTCTCACTCCCACACGCACTCTCTCTCTCTCTCTCTCTCCCACACGCACCCTCTCTCTCACGCACACACGCACCCTCTCTCTCACTCATACACGCTCCCTCTCTCTCACACCCACACGCACCCTCACTCTCACTCCCACACGCACCCTCTCTCTCACTCCCACACGTATCCTCTCTCTCAGTCCCACACGCACCCTCTCTCTCATTCCCACATGCACCATCTCGCCCTGTCCCACACGCACTCTCTCTCTCACACCCACACAAACACGCTGTCTCACTCACACACGCACCATCTCCTTCACTCCCTCACAAACGCATTTCTCTCTCACTCCCACACACAACATATCACTCACTCCCAAACACAACTTACCTTTCACTCCCCCACACACCTTCTCTCTCACTCCCACACACACCTTCTCTCTCACTCCGACACACACCTTCTCTCTCACTCCCGTACCCACCCTCTCTCTCACTCCCACACGCACACTCTCTCACACACCCAAAAGCACCCTCTCTCTCACTCCCACATTCCGCCTCTCTCTCACTTCCACACGCACCCTCTCTCTAATTCCCACACACACCCTCTCTCTCATTCCCAGACGCACCCTCTCTCTCATGACCACACGCAAGCTCTCTCTCACTCCCACACGCACCCTCTCTCTCACTCCCACACGCACCCTCTCTCTCATTCCCACACGCACCCTCTCTCTCAATCCCACACGCATACTCTCCCTCACTCCCACACGCAACCTCTCTCGCAAGCCCACACGCACCCTCTCTCTCACTCCCACACACAACCTCCCTCTCACTCCCACACGCTCCCTCTCTCTCATTCCCACAGGCACCCTCTCTCTCATTCCCACACGCACCCTCTCTCTCACTCCCACACGCAACCTCTCTCACTCCCACACTTACCTTCACTCTATCTCCCACAAGCACCCTCTCTCTCACTTCCACATGCACCCTCTCTCTCACTCCCACACGCAGCCTCTCTCTCACTCCCACACCCACGCACCCTCTCTCTCACTCCCACACGCACCCAGTCTCTCTCACTCCCACACGCACCCGCTCACTCAGTCCCACACTCACCCTCTCTCTCACTCCCACACGCGCCCTCTCCCTCACTACCACACGCACCTTTTCTCTCATTCCCACAAGCATCTTTTCTCTCACTCCCACACACACTTTCTCTCTCAATCCCACAAACATTTTTTTCACTCCCACACACACCTTCTCTCTCACTCCCATACCAACTATCTCACTCCCACACATACACACACACACCCTCTTTCTCACTCATTTTCACAAACATACCCTCTCCCTCACTCCAACATGCACACACACCGTCTCTCTCTCTCCCCCTCACACACATTTTCTCACTCTCACACCACACACCATCTTTCTCATTTCCCACACGCACCCGCTTTTTGATTCAACACACACGCAACCGCTTTCTCACTTCCACACACACCTTCTCTCTCATTCCCACACAGGCACCCGTTTCTCACTCCCACACACACCTTCTCTCACATCCAACATAGACCTCTCACTCCCACACACTCCTTCTCTCTCACTCCCACACGCACCGCCTCTCTCACTCCCACATGCACATTCTCTCTCACTCCCACACGCAACTTCACTCACACTCCCAAACGCACCCTCTATCTCACTCCCACATGAAGCCTCTCTCTCAGTCCCACACGCACCCTCTCTCTCATTCCCACATGAACCATCTCTCTCATTCCCACACGCAACCTCTCTCTCACTCCCACGCGCACCCTCCCTCTCACTCCCACAGGCACCCTCCCTCTCACTCCCACACCCGCCCTCACTCTCATTCCCACAGGCACCCTCTCTCTCATTCCCAAAGGCACCCTCTCTCTCACTCCCAAACGCAACCTCTCTCACTCCCACACGCACTCTCTCTCTCTCTCCCACACGCACACTCTCTCTCACGCCCACACGCTCCCTCTCTCTCACTCATACACGCACCCTCTCTCTCACACCCACACGCACCCTCTCTCTCAATCCCACATGCACCCTCTCTCTCACTCCCACACGCACCCTCACTCTCACACCCACACGCACCCTCACTCCCAATCCCACACGCACCCTCAATCCCACTCCCACACGCACCCTCTCTCTCATTCCCACACGCACCCTCTCTCTCACTCCCACACGCACCCTGTCTCTCACTCCCACATGCACCCTCTCTCTCACTCCCACATGCACCTTCACTCTATCTCCCACAAGCACCCTCTCTCTCACTTCCACATGCACCCTCTCTCTCACTCCCACATACAGCCTCTCTCTCACTCCCACACCCACGCACCCTCTCTCTCAATCCCACATGCAACCAGTCTCTCTCACTCCCACACGTAACCGCTCTCTCAGTCCCACACACACCCTTGCTCTCTCTCCCACACAGGCCCTCTCCCTCACTACCACACGCACCTTTTCTCTCATTCCCACACGCATCTTGTCTCTCACTCCCACACACACCTTCTCTCACTCCCACACACACTTTCTCTCTCAATCCCACAAACATTTTTTTCACTCCCACACACACCTTCTCTCTCACTCCCATACGCACCCTCTCTCTCATTCCCACACGCACCCTCTCTCTCACTCCCACACCCACCATCTCTCTCACTCCCAAACGCACCCTCTCTCTCACTCCCAGACGCACCCTCTCTCTCACGCCCACACGCACGCTCTCTCTCACTCCCACACGCACCCTCTCTCTCACTCCCACACGCACACTCTCCTTCACTCCCACACGCACCCTCCCTCTCAAACCCACACGCACCCTCTCTCTCATTCCCTCAGGCACCCTCTCTCTCACTCCCACACGCACCCTCTCTCTCACTCCCACACGCAACCTCTCTCACTCCCACAGGCACCCTCTCTCTCATGCCCACACGCAACCTCTCTCTCACTCCCACACGCACCCTCTCTCTCTCTCCCACACACACCCTCTCCCTCACTCCCACATGCACCCTCTCTCTCACTCCCACACGCACCCTCTCTCTCAGTCCCACACGCACCCTCTCTCTCATTCCCTCACGCACCCTCTCTCTCACTCCCACACGCACCATCTCGCTCAGTCCCACACGCACCCTCTCTCTCACTCCCACACATACACGCTGTCTCACTCACACACTCACCATCTCTCTCACTCCCTCACAAACGCATCTTCTCTCTCACTCCCACACACAACATATCCCTCACTCCCAAACACAACTTACCTTTCACTCCCACCCACACCTTCTCTCTCACTCCCACACACAACTTCTCTCTCACTCCGAGACACACCTTCTCTCTCACTCCCACACACACGTTTTCTCTCACTCCCACAAGCACCTTCTCTCTCACTCCCACACACAGCTTCTCTCTCACTCCCACACAAACCTTCTCTCTCACTCCCACTCACACTTTCTCTCTCACTCCCACACACACCTTCTCTCACTCACACACCCACCTTCTCTCTCACTCCCACACCCACTCTCTCTCTCCCACACCCACACATACACCCTCTCTCTCAGTCCACTTGACAAACAAACCTTCTCCCTCACTGCCGCACACACAGACACACAACCTCTCTATCACTTCCACACGCACACTCACTCTCACTCCCACATGCACCTTCTCTCTATCTCCCACAAGCACCCTCTCTCCCACACCACACACACCCTCACTCTCACAGACATAAGCTCTCTCTCACTCCCGCATGCACCCTCTCTCTCGCTCCCACACTCACCCTCCCTCTCACTCCCACACGCTCCCTCTCTCTCAACCCCACAGGCACCCTCTCTCTCATTCCCACACGCACCCTCTCTCTCACTCCCACACGCAACCTCTCTCACTCCCACACGCAGTCTCTCTCTCTCTCTCTCTCCCACACGCACCCTCTCTCTCACGCACACACGCACCCTCTCTCTCACTCATACACGCTCCCTCTCTCTCACACCCACACGCACCCTCACTCTCACTCCCACACGCACCCTCTCTCTCACTCCCACACGTATCCTCTCTCTCAGTCCCACACGCACCCTCTCTCTCATTCCCACATGCACCATCTCGCCCTGTCCCACACGCACCCTCTCTCTCACTCCCACACAAACACGCTGTCTCACTCACACACGCACCATCTCTCTCACTCCCTCACAAACGCACTCTCTCACTCCCACACACAACATATCACTCACTCCCAAACACAACTTACCTTTCACTCCCCCACACACCTTCTCTCTCACTCCCACACACACCTTCTCTCTCACTCCGACACACACCTTCTCTCTCACTCCCGTACCCACCCTCTCTCTCACTCCCACACGCACACTCTCTCACACACCCAAAAGCACCCTCTCTCTCACTCCCACATTCCGCCTCTCTCTCACTTCCACACGCACCCTCTCTCTAATTCCCACACACACCCTCTCTCTCATTCCCAGACGCACCCTCTCTCTCATGACCACACGCAAGCTCTCTCTCACTCCCACACGCACCCTCTCTCTCACTCCCACACGCACCCTCTCTCTCATTCCCACACGCACCCTCTCTATCACTCCCACACCCACCATCTCTCTCACTCCCAAACGCACCCTCTCTCTCACTCCCAGACGCACCCTCTCTCTCACGCCCACACGCACGCTCTCTCTCACACCCACACGCACCCTCTCTCTCACTCCCACACGCACACTCTCCTTCACTCCCACACGCACCCTCCCTCTCAAACCCACACGCACCCTCTCTCTCATTCCCTCAGGCACCCTCTCTCTCATTCCCAAACGCACCCTCTCTCTCACTCCCACACCCACCATCTCTCTCACTCCCAAACGCACCCTCTCTCTCACTCCCAGACGCACCCTCTCTCTCACGCCCACACGCACGCTCTCTCTCACTCCCACACGCACCCTCTCTCTCACTCCCACACGCACACTCTCCCTCACTCCCACACGCACTCTCCCTCTCAAACCCACACGCACCCTCTCTCTCATTCCCTCAGGCACCCTCTCTCTCACTCCCACACGCACCCTCTCTCTCACTCCCACACGCAACCTCTCTCACTCCCACAGGCACCCTCTCTCTCATGCCCACACGCAACCTCTCTCTCACTCCCACACGCACCCTCTCTCTCTCTCCCACACGCACCCTCTCCCTCACTCCCACATGCACCCTCTCTCTCACTCCCACACGCACCCTCTCTCTCAGTCCCACACGCACCCTCTCTCTCATTCCCTCACGCACCCTCTCTCTCACTCCCACACGCACCATCTCGCTCAGTCCCACACGCACCCTCTCTCTCACTCCCACACATACACGCTGTCTCACTCACACACTCACCATCTCTCTCACTCCCTCACAAACGCATCTTCTCTCTCACTCCCACACACAACATATCCCTCACTCCCAAACACAACTTACCTTTCACTCCCACACACACCTTCTCTCTCACTCCCACACACACCTTCTCTCTCACTCCGAGACACACCTTCTCTCTCACTCCCACACACACGTTTTCTCTCACTCCCACAAGCACCTTCTCTCTCACTCCCACACCCACCATCTCTCTCACTCCCAAACGCACCCTCTCTCTCACTCCCAGACGCACCCTCTCTCTCACGCCCACACGCACGCTCTCTCTCACTCCCACACGCACCCTCTCTCTCACTCCCACACGCACACTCTCCTTCACTCCCACACGCACCCTCCCTCTCAAACCCACACGCACCCTCTCTCTCATTCCCTCAGGCACCCTCTCTCTCACTCCCACACGCACCCTCTCTCTCACTCCCACACGCAACCTCTCTCACTCCCACAGGCACCCTCTCTCTCATGCCCACACGCAACCTCTCTCTCACTCCCACACGCACCCTCTCTCTCTCTCCCACACGCACCCTCTCCCTCACTCCCACACGCACCCTCTCCCTCACTCCCACATGCACCCTCTCTCTCACTCCCACACGCACCCTCTCTCTCAGTCCCACACGCACCCTCTCTCTCATTCCCTCACGCACCCTCTCTCTCACTCCCACACGCACCATCTCGCTCAGTCCCACACGCACCCTCTCTCTCACTCCCACACATACACGCTGTCTCACTCACACACTCACCATCTCTCTCACTCCCTCACAAACGCATCTTCTCTCTCACTCCCACACACAACATATCCCTCACTCCCAAACACAACTTACCTTTCACTCCCACCCACACCTTCTCTCTCACTCCCACACACACCTTCTCTCTCACTCCGAGACACACCTTCTCTCTCACTCCCACACACACGTTTTCTCTCACTCCCACAAGCACCTTCTCTCTCACTCCCACACACACCTTCTCTCTCACTCCCACACAAACCTTCTCTCTCACTCCCACTCACACTTTCTCTCTCACTCCCACACACACCTTCTCTCACTCACACACCCACCTTCTCTCTCACTCCCACACCCACTCTCTCACTCCCACACCCACACATACACCCTCTCTCTCAGTCCACTTGACAAACAAACCTTCTCCCTCACTGCCGCACACACAGACACACAACCTCTCTATCACTTCCACACGCACACTCACTCTCACTCCCACATGCACCTTCTCTCTATCTCCCACAAGCACCCTCTCTCCCACACCACACACACCCTCACTCTCACAGACATAAGCTCTCTCTCACTCCCGCATGCACCCTCTCTCTCGCTCCCACACTCACCCTCCCTCTCACTCCCACACGCTCCCTCTCTCTCATCCCCACAGGCACCCTCTCTCTCATTCCCACACGTACCCTCTCTCTCACTCCCACACGCAACCTCTCTCACTCCCACACGCAGTCTCTCTCTCTCTCTCTCTCCCACACGCACCCTCTCTCTAATTCCCACACACACCCTCTCTCTCATTCCCAGACGCACCCTCTCTCTCATGACCACACGCAAGCTCTCTCTCACTCCCACAAGCACCCTCTCTCTCACTCCCACACGCACCCTCTCTCTCATTCCCACACGCACCCTCTCTCTCACTCCCACACCCACCATCTCTCTCACTCCCAAACGCACCCTCTCTCTCACTCCCAGACGCACCCTCTCTCTCACGCCCACACGCACGCTCTCTCTCACTCCCACACGCACCCTCTCTCTCACTCCCACACGCACACTCTCCTTCACTCCCACACGCACCCTCCCTCTCAAACCCACACGCACCCTCTCTCTCATTCCCTCAGGCACCATCTCTCTCATTCCCAAACGCACCCTCTCTCTCACTCCCACACCCACCATCTCTCTCACTCCCAAACGCACCCTCTCTCTCACTCCCAGACGCACCCTCTCTCTCACTCCCACACGCAACCTCTCTCTCACTCCCACACGCACACTCTCCCTCACTCCCACACGCACTCTCCCTCTCAAACCCACACGCACCCTCTCTCTCATTCCCTCAGGCACCCTCTCTCTCACTCCCACACGCACCCTCTCTCTCACTCCCACACGCAACCTCTCTCACTCCCACAGGCACCCTCTCTCTCATGCCCACACGCAACCTCTCTCTCACTCCCACACGCACCCTCTCTCTCTCTCCCACACGCACCCTCTCCCTCACTCCCACATGCACCCTCTCTCTCACTCCCACACGCACCCTCTCTCTCAGTCCCACATGCACCCTCTCTCTCATTCCCTCACGCACCCTCTCTCTCTCTCCCACACGCACCATCTCGCTCAGTCCCACACGCACCCTCTCTCTCACTCCCACACATACACGCTGTCTCACTCACACACTCACCATCTCTCTCACTCCCTCACAAACGCATCTTCTCTCTCACTCCCACACACAACATATCCCTCACTCCCAAACACAACTTACCTTTCACTCCCACACACACCTTCTCTCTCACTCCGAGACACACCTTCTCTCTCACTCCCACACACACGTTTTCTCTCACTCCCACAAGCACCTTCTCTCTCACTCCCACACACACCTTCTCTCTCACTCCCATACAAACCTTCTCTCTCACTCCCACTCACACTTTCTCTCTCACTCCCACACACACCTTCTCTCACTCACACACCCACCTTCTCTCTCACTCCCACACCCACTCTCTCTCTCCCACACCCACACATACACCCTCTCTCTCAGTCCACTTGACAAACAAACCTTCTCCCTCACTGCCGCACACACAGACACACAACCTCTCTATCACTTCCACACGCACACTCACTCTCACTCCCACATGCACCTTCTCTCTATCTCCCACAAGCACCCTCTCTCCCACACCACACACACCCTCACTCTCACAGACATAAGCTCTCTCTCACTCCCGCATGCACCCTCTCTCTCGCTCCCACACTCACCCTCCCTCTCACTCCCACACGCTCCCTCTCTCTCATCCCCACAGGCACCCTCTCTCTCATTCCCACACGCACCCTCTCTCTCACTCCCACACGCAACCTCTCTCACTCCCACACGCAGTCTCTCTCTCTCTCTCTCCCACACGCCCCCTCTCTCTCACGCACACACGCACCCTCTCTCTCACTCATACACGCTCCCTCTCTCTCACACCCACACGCACCCTCACTCTCACTCCCACACGCACCCTCTCTCTCATTCCCACACGCACCATCTCTCTCACTCCCACACGCACCCTGGCTCTCACTCCCACACGCACCCTCTCTCTCACTCCCACATGCACCTTCTCTCTATCTCCCACACACACCCTCTCTCTCACTTCCACATGCACCCTCTCTCTCTTTCCCAAACGCACCCTCACTCTCACACCCACACGCACCGTCTCTCTCAAACCCACACGCACCCTCTCTCTCACTCCCACACGCACCCTCACTCTCACTCCCACACGCATCCTCACTCTCACTCCCACACGCATCCTCTCTCTCACTCATACACGCACCCTCTCTCTCACACCCACACGCACCCTCTCTCTCAAACCCACACGCACCCTCTCTCTCACACCCACACGCACCCTCACTCTCACTTCCACACGCACCCTCACTCTCACTCCCACATGCACCTTCTCTCTATCTCCCACACGCACCCTCTCTCCCACACCACACACACCCTCACTCTCACAGACATAAGCTCTCTCTCACTCCCGCATGCAGCCTCTCTCTCACTCACACACGCACCCTCCCTCTCACTCCCACACTCTCCCTCTCTCTCATCCCCACAGGTACTCTCTCTCTCATTCCCACACGCACCCTCTCTGTCACTCCCACACGCAACCTCTCTCACTCCCACACGCACTCTCTCTCTCTCTCTCCCACACGCACCCTCTCTCTCACGCACACACGCACTCTCTCTCTCACTCATACACGCTCCCTCTCTCTCACACCCACACGCACCCTCTCTCTCAAACCCACACGCGCCCTCTCTCTCACTCCCACACGCACCCTCACTCTCACTCCCACACGCATCCTCACTCTCACTCCCACACGCACCCTCTCTCTCATTCCCACACGCACCATCTCTCTCACTCCCACATGCACCCTGTCTCTCACTCCCACACGCACCCTCTCTCTCACTTCCACATGCACCTTCTATCTCTCTCCGAAACGCACCCTCTCTCTCTCTCCCAAACGCACCCTCCCTCTCACTCCCACACCCACTCACCCTCTCTCTCACTCCCGCACGCACCCTCTCTCTCTCACTCCCACACGCAACCGCTCTCTCAGTCCCACACACACCCTCTCTCTCACTCCCACACGCGCCCTCTCCCTCACTACCACACGCACCTTTTCTCTCATTCGCACACACATCTTGTCTCTCACTCCCACACGCACCCTCACTCTCACTCCCACACGCAACCTCTCTCACTCCCACACGCACCCTCTCTCACACTCCCAAAAGCACCCTCTCTCTCACTCCCAAATGCAGCCTCTCTCTCACTCCCACACCCACCCTCTCTCTCACTCCCACACGCACCCTTTCTCTCACGCCCACACGCAAGCTCTCTCTCACTCTTACACGCTCCCTCTCTCTCATTCCCACAGGCACCCTCTCTCTCACTCCCACACGCAACCTCTCTCTCACTCCCACACGCAACCTCTCTCACTCCCACACGCACTCTCTATCTCTCTCTCCCACATGCACCCTCTCGCTCACGCACACACGAACCCTCTCTCTCACTCATAACGCACCCTCTCTCTCACACCCAAACGCACCCTCTCTCTCAAACCCACACACACCCTCTCTCTCACTCCCACACGCGCCCTCTCCCTCACTACCACACGCACCTTTTCTCTCAATCCCACACACATCTTGTCTCTCATTCCCACACGCACCCTCACTCTCACTCCCACACGCAACCTCTCTCACTCCCACACGCACCCTCTCTCTCACTCCCACATGCACATTCTCTCTCACTCCCACACGCACCCTCTCTCACACTCCCAAAAGCACCCTCTCTCTCACTCCCAAATGCAGCCTCTCTCTCACTCCCACACCCACCCTCTCTCTCACTCCAACATGCACCCTTTCTCTCACGCCCACACGCAAGCTCTCTCTCACTCTTACATGCTCCCTCTCTCTCATTCCCACACGCACCCTCTCTCTCACTCCCACACGCAACCTCTCTCTCACTCCCACACGCAACCTCTCTCACTCCCACACGCACTCTCTATCTCTCTCTCCCACATGCACCCTCTCGCTCACGCACACACGAACCCTCTCTCTCACTCATAACGCACCCTCTCTCTCACACCCAAACGCACCCTCTCTCTCAAACCCACACGCACCCTCGCTCTCACTCCCACACGCACCCTCACTCTCACTCCCACACGCACCCTCTCTCTCACTCCCTCAAGCACCCTCTCTCTCACTCATACACGCACCCTCTCTCTCACACCCACACGCACCCTCTCTCTCAAACCCACACGCACCCTCTCTCTCACTCCCACACGCACCCTCACTCTCACTCCCAAATGCACCCTCACTCTCACTCCCACAGGCACCCTCTCTCCCACACCACACACTCCCTCACTCTCACAGACATAATCTCTCTCTCACTCCCGCATGAACCCTCTCTCTCACTCCCAAACGAACCCGCTCTCTCACTCCCACACGCACCCTCTCTCTCACTCCCACACACACCCTCCCTCTCACTCCCACACGCTCCCTCTCTTTCATCCCCACAGGCACCCTCTCTCTCATTCCCACACGCACCCTCTCTCTCACTCCCACACGCAAACTCTCTCACTCCCAAACGCACTCCCTCTCTCTCTCTCTCCCACACGCACCCTCTCTCTCACGCACACACGCACCTCTCTCTCACTCATACACGCACCCTCTCTCTCACACCCACACGCACCCTCTCTCTCAAACCCACACGCACCCTCTCTCTCACTCCCACACGCACCCTCTCTCTCACTCCCACACGCACCCTCACTCTCACTCCCACATGCACCTTCTCTCTATCTCCCACACGCACCCTCTCTCCCACACCACACACACCCTCACTCTCACAGATATAAGCTCTCTCTCACTCCCGCATGCATCCTCTCTCTCACTCCCACACGCACCCTCCCTCTCACTCCCACACGCTCCTTCTCTCTCACCCCCACAGGCACCCTCTCTCTCATTCCCACACGCACCCTCTCTCTCACTCATACACGCTCCCTCTCTCTCACACCCACACGCACCCTCTCTATCAAACCCATACGCACCCTCTCTCTCACTCCCACACGCACCCTCTCTCTCACTTCCACACGCACCCTCACTTCACTCCCCCATGCACCCTCACTCTCACTCCCACACGCACCCTCTCTCTCATTCCCACACGCACCATCTCTCTCACTCCCACACGCACCCTGGCTCTCACTCCTAAACGCACCCTCTCTCTCACTCCCACATACACCTTCTCTCTATCTCCCACAAGCACCCTCTCTCTCACTTCCACATGCACCCTCTCTCTCTCTCCCAAACGCACCCTCTCTCTCACACCCACACGCACCCTCTCTCTCAAACCTACATGCACCCTCTCTCTCACTCCCACACGCACCCTCACTCTCACTCCCACACGCATCCTCACTCTCACTCTCACACGCACCCTCTCTCTCACTCATACACGCACCCTCTCTCTCACACCCACACGCACCCTCTCTCTCAAACCCAAACGCACCCTCTATCTCACACCCACACGCACCCTCACTCTCACTTCCACACGCACCCTCACTCTCACTCCCTCATGCACCTTCTCTCTATCTCCCACACGCACCCTCTCTCCCACACCACACACACCCTCACTCTCACAGACATAAGCTCTCTCTCACTCCCGCATGCACCCTCTCTCTCACTCCCACACGCACCCTCTCTCTCACTCCCACACGCAACCTCTCTCACTCCCTCACCCACCATCTCTCTCACTCCCAAACGCACCCTCTCTCTCACTCCCAGACGCACCCTCTCTCTCACGCCCACACGCACGCTCTCTCTCACTCCCACACGCACCCTCTCTCTCACTCCCACACGCACACTCTAACTCACTCCCACACGCACTCTCCCTCTCAAACCCACACGCACCCTCTCTCTCATTCCCTCAGGCACCCTCTCTCTCACTCCCACACGCACCCTCTCTCTCACTCCCACACGCAACCTCTCTCACTCCCACAGGCACCCTCTCTCTCATGCCCACACGCAACCTCTCTCTCACTCCCACACGCACCCACTCTCTCTCTCCCACACGCACCCTCTCCCTCACTCCCACATGCACCCTCTCTCTCACTCCCACACGCACCCTCTCTCTCAGTCCCACATGCACCCTCTCTCTCATTCCCTCACGCACCCTCTCTCTCACTCCCACACGCACCATCTCGCTCAGTCCCACACGCACCCTCTCTCTCACTCCCACACATACACGCTGTCTCACTCACACACTCACTATCTCTCTCACTCCCTCACAAACGCATCTTCTCTCTCACTCCCACACACAACATATCCCTCACTCCCAAACACAACTTACCTTTCACTCCCACACACACCTTCTCTCTCACTCCCACACACACCTTCTCTCTCACTCCGAGACACACCTTCTCTCTCACTCCCACACACACGTTTTCTCTCACTCCCACAAGCACCTTCTCTCTCACTCCCACACACACCTTCTCTCTCACTCCCATACAAACCTTCTCTCTCACTCCCACTCACACTTTCTCTCTCACTCCCACACACACCTTCTCTCACTCACACACCCACCTTCTCTCTCACTCATACACCCACTCTCTCTCTCCCACACCCACACATACACCCTCTCTCTCAGTCCACTTGACAAACAAACCTTCTCCCTCACTGCCGCACACACAGACACACAACCTCTCTATCACTTCCACACGCACACTCACTCTCACTCCCACATGCACCTTCTCTCTATCTCCCACAAGCACCCTCTCTCCCACACCACACACACCCTCACTCTCACAGACATAAGCTCTCTCTCACTCCCGCATGCACCCTCTCTCTCGCTCCCACACTCACCCTCCCTCTCACTCCCACACGCTCCCTCTCTCTCATCCCCACAGGCACCCTCTCTCTCATTCCCACACGCACCCTCTCTCTCACTCCCACACGCAACCTCTCTCACTCCCACACGCAGTCTCTCTCTCTCTCTCTCTCCCACACGCACCCTCTCTCTCACGCACACACGCACCCTCTCTCTCACTCATACACGCTCCCTCTCTCTCACACCCACACGCACCCTCACTCTCACTCCCACACGCACCCTCTCTCTCATTCCCACACGCAGCATCTCTCTCACTCCCACACGCACCCTGGCTCTCACTCCCACACGCACCCTCTCTCTCACTCCCACATGCACCTTCTCTCTATCTCCCACACACACCCTCTCTCTCACTTCCACATGCACCCTCTCTCTCTTTCCCAAACGCACCCTCACTCTCACACCCACACGCACCCTCTCTCTCAAACCCACACGCACCCTCTCTCTCACTCCCACACGCACCCTCACTCTCACTCCCACACGCATCCTCACTCTCACTCCCACACGCATCCTCTCTCTCACTCATACACGCACCCTCTCTCTCACACCCACACGCACCCTCTCTCTCAAACCCACCCGCACCCTCTCTCTCACACCCACATGCACCCTCACTCTCAATTCCACACGCACCCTCACTCTCACTCCCACATGCACCTTCTCTCTATCTCCCACACGCACCCTCTCTCCCACACCACACACACCCTCACTCTCACAGACATAAGCTCTCTCTCACTCCCGCATGCACCCTCTCTCTCACTCCCACACGCACCCTCACTCTCACTCCCACACTCTCCCTCTCTCTCATCCCCACAGGTACTCTCTCTCTCATTCCCACACGCACCCTCTCTGTCACTCCCACACGCAACCTCTCTCACTCCCACACGCACTCTCTCTCTCTCTCTCCCACACGCACCCTCTCTCTCACGCACACACGCACTCTCTCTCTCACTCATACACGCTCCATCTCTCTCACACCCACACGCACCCTCTCTCTCAAACCCACACGCGCCCTCTCTCTCACTCCCACACGCACCCTCACTCTCACTCCCACACGCATCCTCACTCTCACTCCCACACGCACCCTCTCTCTCATTCCCACACGCACCATCTCTCTCACTCCCACATGCACCCTGTCTCTCACTCCCACACGCACCCTCTCTCTCACTTCCACATGCACCTTCTATCTCTCTCCGAAACGCACCCTCTCTCTCTCTCCCAAACGCACCCTCCCTCTCACTCCCACACCCACTCACCCTCTCTCTCACTCCCGCACGCACCCTCTCTCTCTCACTCCCACACGCACCCGCTCTCTCAGTCCCACACACACCCTCTCTCTCACTCCCACATGCGCCCTCTCCCTCACTACCACACGCAACTTTTCTCTCATTCGCACACACATCTTGTCTCTCACTCCCACACGCACCCTCACTCTCACTCCCACACGCAACCTCTCTCACTCCCACACGCACCCTCTCTCACACTCCCAAAAGCACCCTCTCTCTCACTCCCAAATGCAGCCTCTCTCTCACTCCCACACCCACCCTCTCTCTCACTCCCACACGCACCCTTTCTCTCACGCCCACACGCAAGCTCTCTCTCACTCTTACACGTTCCCTCTCTCTCATTCCCACAGGCACCCTCTCTCTCACTCCCACACGCAACCTCTCTCTCATTCCCACACGCAACCTCTCTCACTCCCACACGCACTCTCTATCTCTCTCTCCCACATGCACCCTCTCGCTCACGCACACACGAACCCTCTCTCTCACTCATAACGCACCCTCTCTCTCACACCCAAACGCACCCTCTCTCTCAAACCCACACACACCCTCTCTCTCACTCCCACACGCGCCCTCTCCCTCACTACCACACGTACCTTTTCTCTCAATCCCACACACATCTTGTCTCTCACTCCCACACGCACCCTCACTCTCACTCCCACACGCAACCTCTCTCACTCCCACACGCACCCTCTCTCTCACTCCCACATGCACATTCTCTCTCACTCCCACACGCACCCTCTCTCACACTCCCAAAAGCACCCTCTCTCTCACTCCCAAATGCAGCCTCTCTCTCACTCCCACACCCACCCTCTCTCTCACTCCCACATGCACCCTTTCTCTCACGCCCACACGCAAGCTCTCTCTCACTCTTACATGCTCCCTCTCTCTCATTCCCACACGCACCCTCTCTCTCACTCCCACACGCAACCTCTCTCTCACTCCCACACGCAACCTCTCTCACTCCCACACGCACTCTCTATCTCTCTCTCCCACATGCACCCTCTCGCTCACGCACACACGAACCCTCTCTCTCACTCATAACGCACCCTCTCTCTCACACCCAAACGCACCCTCTCTCTCAAACCCACACGCACCCTCGCTCTCACTCCCACACGCACCCTCACTCTCACTCCCACACGCACCCTCTCTCTCACTCCCACAAGCACCCTCTCTCTCACTCATACACGCACCCTCTCTCTCACACCCACACTCATCCTCTCTCTCAAACCCACACGCACCCTCTCTCTCACTCCCACACGCACCCTCACTCTCACTCCCAAATGCACCCTCACTCTCACTCCCACACGCACCCTCTCTCCCACACCACACACTCCCTCACTCTCACAGACATAATCTCTCTCTCACTCCCGCATGAACCCTCTCTCTCACTCCCAAACGAACCCGCTCTCTCACTCCCACACGCACCCTCTCTCTCACTCCCACACACACCCTCCCTCTCACTCCCACACGCTCCCTCTCTTTCATCCCCACAGGCACCCTCTCTCTCATTCCCACACGCACCCTCTCTCTCACTCCCACACGCAAACTCTCTCACTCCCAAACGCACTCCCTCTCTCTCTCTCTCCCACACGCACCCTCTCTCTCACGCACACACGCACCCTCTCTCTCACTCATACACGCACCCTCTCTCTCACACCCACACGCACCCTCTCTCTCAAACCCACACGCACCCTCTCTCACTCCCACACGCACCCTCACTCTCACTCCCACACGCACCCTCACTCTCACTCCCACACGCACTCTCCCTCTCACTCCCACACGCTCCCTCTCTCTCATCCCCACACGCACCCTCTCTCTCATTCCCACACTCACCCTCTCTCTCACTCCCACACGCAACCTCTCTCACTCCCACACGCACTCTCTCTCTATCTCTCCCACACGCACCCTCTCTCTCACGCACACACGCACCCTCTCTCTCACTCATACAGGCTCCCTCTCTCTCACACCCACACGCACCCTCTATCTCAAACGCACACGCACACTCTCTCTCACTCCCACACGCACCCTCTCTCTCACTCCCACATGCACCCTCACTCTCACTCCCACACGCACCCTCTCTCTCATTCCCACACGCACCATCTCTCTCACTCCCACATGCACCTTCTCTCTATCTCCCACACGCACCCTCTCTCTCACTTCTACATGCACCCTCTCTCTCCAAACGCACCCTCTCTCTCACATCCACAGGCACCCTCTCTCTCAAACCCACACGCACCCTCTCTCTCACTCCCACACGCACCCTCACTCTCACTCCCTCACGCATCCTCACTCTCACTCCCACACGCACCCTCTCTCTCACTCATACTCGCACCCTCTCTCTCACACCCACACGCACCCTCTCTCTCAAACCCACACGCACCCTCTCTCTCACACCCACACGCACCCTCACTCTCACTTCCACACGCACCCTCACTCTCACTCCCACATGCACCTTCTCTCTATCTCCCACACGCACCCTCTCTCCCACACCACACACACCCTCACTCTCACAGATATAAGCTCTCTCTCACTCCCGCATGCATCCTCTCTCTCACTCCCACACGCACCCTCCCTCTCACTCCCACACGCTCCTTCTCTCTCACCCCCACACGCACCCTGTCTCTCACACCCACACGCACCCTCTCTCTCACTCCCACATGCACCTTCTCTCTATCTCCCACACGCACCCTCTCTCTCACTTCCACATGCACCCTCTCTCTCTCTCCCAAACGCACCCTCTCTCTCACTCCCACACCCACTCACCCTCTCTCTCACTGCCACACGCACCCTCTCTCTCTCACTCAAACACGCATCCGCTCTCTCAGTCCCACACATACCCTCTCTCTCACTCCCACACGCGCCCTCTCCCTCACTACCACACGCAACTTTTCGCTCATTCCCACAAACATCTTGTCTCTCACTCCCACACGCACCCTCACTCTCACTCCCACACGCACCCTCTCTCTCACTCCCACATGCACATTCTCTCTCACTCCCACACGCTCCCTCTCTCAAACTCCCAAAAGCACGCTCTCTCTCACTCCCACATGCAGCCACTCTCTCACTCCCACACCCACCCTCTCTCTCAATCCCAGACGCACCCTTTCTCTCACGCCCACACGCAAGCTCTCTCTCACTCTTGCACGCTGCCTCTCTCTCATTCCCACAGGCACCCTCTCTCTCATTCCCACACGCACCCTCTCTCTCACTCCCACACGCAACCTCTCTCACTCCCACACGCACTCTCTATCTCTCTCTCCCACATGTACCCTCTCGCTCACGCACACACGCAACCTCTCTCTCACTCATACACGCACCCTCTCTCTCACACCCACACGCACCCTCTCTCTCAAACCCACACGCACCCTCTCTCTCACTCCCACACGCACCCTCACTCTCACTCCCACACGCACCCTCTCTCTCATACCCACACGCACCCTCTCTCTCACTCATACACGCACTCTCTCTCTCACACCCACATGCACTCTCTCTCTCAAACCCACACGCACCCTCTCTCTCACTCCCACACGCACCCTCACTCTCACTTCTACACGCACACTCACTCTCACTCCCCCAAGCACCTTCTCTCTATCTCCCACAAGCACCCTCTCTCCCTCACCACACACACCCTCACTCTCACAGACATAAGCTCTCTCTCACTGCCGCATGCACCCTCTCTCTCACTCCCACACGCACCCTCCCTCTCACTCCCACACGCTCCCTCTCTCTCATCCCCACAGGCACCCTCTCTCTCATTCCCACACGCACCCTCTCTCTCACTCCCACACACCACCTCTTTCACTCACACACGCAATCTCTCTTTCACTCATACACGCTCCCTCTCTCTCACACCCACACGCACCCTCACTCTCACTCCCACACGCACCCTCTCTCTCATTCCCACACGCACCATCTCTCTCACTCCCACACGCACCCTGGCTCTCACTCCCACACGCAGCCTCTCTCTCACTCCCACATGCACCTTCTCTCTATCTCCCACACGCACCCTCTCTCTCACTTCCACATGCACCCTCTCTCTCTCTCCCAAACGCACTCTCTCTCTCACACCCACACGCACCCTCTCTCTCAAACCCACACACACCCTCTCTCTCACTCCCACACGGACCCTCACTCTCACTCCCACACGCATCCTCACTCTCACTCCCACACGCACCCTCTCTCTCACTCATACACGCACCCTCTCTCTCACACCCACACGCACCCTTGCTCTCAAACCCACACGCACCCTCTCTCTCACACCCACACGCACCCTCACTCTCACTTCCACACGCACACTCACTCTCACTCCCACATGCACCTTCTCTCTATCTCCCACACGCACCCTCTCTCCCACACCACACACACCCTCACTCTCACAGACATAAACTCTCTCTCACTCCCGCATGCACCCTCTCTCTCACTCCCACACGCACCCTCCCTCTCACTCCCACACGCTCCCTCTCTCTCATCCCCACAGGCACCCTCTCTCTCATTCCCACACGCACCCTCTCTCTCACGCACACACGCACCCTCTCTCTCACTCATAAACGCTCCCTCTCTCTCACACCCACACGCACCCTCTCTCTCAAACCCACACGCACCCTCTCTCTCACTCCCACACGCACCCTCTCTCTCACTCCCACACGCACCCTCACTCTCACTCCCACACGCACCCTCACTCTCACACCCACACGCACCCTCTCTCTCATTCCCACACGCACCATCTCTCTCACTCCCACATGCACCCTGTCTCTCACTCCCACACGCACCCTCTCTCTCACTTCCACATGCACCTTCTCTCTCTCTCCCAAACGCACCCTCTCTCTCTCCCAAACGCACCCTCTCTGTCACTCCCACACACATTTACCCTCTCTCTCACTCCCACACGCACCCTCTCTCTCTCACTCCCACACGCACCCTCTCTCTCAAACCCACACGCACCCTCTCTCTCACTCCCACACGCACCCTCTCTCTCACTCCCACACGCACCCTCACTCTCACTCCCACACGCACCCTCACTCTCACTCCCACACGCACCCTCTCTCTCATTCCCACACGCACCATCTCTCTCACTCCCACATGCACCCTGTCTCTCATTCCCACACGCACCATCTCTCTCACTCCCACATGCACCCTGTCTCTCACTCCCACACGCACCCTCTCTCTCACTTCCACATGCACCTTCTCTCTCTCTCCCAAACGCACCCTCTCTCTCTCCCAAACGCACCCTCTCTGTCACTCCCACACACATTTACCCTCTCTCTCACTCCCACACGCGCCCTCTCCCTCACTACCACACGCACCTTTTCTCTCATTCCCACACACATCTTGTCTCTCACTCCCACACGCACCCTCACTCTCACTCCCACACGCAACCTCTCTCACTCCCACACGCACCCTCTCTCTCACTCCCACATGCACATTCTCTCTCACTCCCACACGCAGCCTCTCTCACACTCCCAAAAGCACCCTCTCTCTAACTCCCACATGAAGCCTCTCTCTCACTCCCACACCCACCCTCTCTCTCACTCCCAGACGCACCCTTTCTCTCACGCCCACACGCAACCTCTCTCTCACTCTTACACGCTCACACTCTCTCATTCCCACAGTCACCCTCTCTCTCATTCCCACACGCACCCTCTCTCACTCCCACACGCAACCTCTCTCTCACTCCCACACGCAACCTCTCTCACTCCCACACGTACTCTCTATCTCTCTCTCCCACATGCACCCTCTCGCTCACGCACACATGAACCCTCTCTCTCACTCATACAAGCACCCTCTCTCTCACACCCACACGCACCCTCTCTCTCAAACCCACACGCACCCTCTCTCTCACTCCCACACACACCCTCACTCTCACAGACATAATCTCTCTTTCACTCCCGCATGCACCCTCTCTCTCACTCCCAAACGAACCCGCTCTCTCACTCCCACACGCACCCTCTCTCTCACTCCCACACGCACCCTCTCTCTCACTCCCACACGCACCCTCCCTCTCTCTCCCACACGCTCCCTATCTCTCATCCGCACAGGCACCCTCTCTCTCATTCCCACAAGCACCCTCTCTCTCACTCCCACACGCAAACTCTCTCACTCCCACACGCACTCTCTCTCTCCCTCTCTCCCACACGCACCCTCTCTCTCACGCACACACGCACCCTCTCTCTCACTCATACACGCACCCTCTCTCTCACACCCACACGCACCCTCTCTCTCAAACCCAAACGCACCCTCTCTCTCACTCCCACACGCACCCTCACTCTCACTCCCACACGCACCCTCTCTCTCACTCCCACACGCACCCTCCCTCTCACTCCCACACGCTCCCTCTCTCTCATCCCCACAGGCACCCTCTCACTCATTCCCACACGCACCCTCTCTCACTCCCACACGCAACCTCTCTCACTCCCACACGCAATCTCTCTCTCTCTCTCTTCCTCACGCACACTCTCTCTCAAGCACACACGCACCCTCTCTCTCACTCATACACGCTCCCTCTCTCTCACACCCACACGCACCCTCTCTCTCAAACCCACACGCACCCTCTCTCTCACTCCCACACGCACCCTCTCTCTCACTTCCACATGCACCCTCTCTCTCTCTCCCAAACGCACCCTCTCTCTCACACCCACACGCACCCTCTCGCTCAAACCCACACGCACCCTCTCTCTCACTCCCACACGCACCCTCACTCTCACTCCCACACGCATCCTCACTCTCACTCCCACACGCAGCCTCTCTCTCACTCATACACGCACCCTCTCTCTCGCACCCACATGCACCCTCTCTCTCAAACCCACACGCACCCTCTCTCTCACACCCACACGCACCCTCACTCTCACTTCCTCACGCACCCTCACTCTCACTCCCACATGCACCTTCTCTCTATCTCCCACACGCACCCTCTCTCCCAATCCACACACACCCTCACTCTCACAGACATTAGCTCTCTCTCACTCCCGCATGAACCCTCTCTCTCATCCCCACAGGCACCCTCTCTCTCATTCCCACAAGCACCCTCTCTCTCACTAATACACGCTCCCTCTGTCTCACACCCACACGCACCCTCTCTCTCAAACCCACACGCACCCTCTCTCTCACTCCCACACGCAACCTCTCTCTCACTTCCACACGCACCCTCTTACTCCCACACGAACCATCTCTCTCATTCCCACACGCACCCTCTCTCTCACTCCCACACGCAACCTCTCTCTCACTCCCACACGCAACCTCTCTCACTCCCACACGTACTCTCTATCTCTCTCTCCCACATGCACCCTCTCGCTCAAACCCACACGCACCCTCTCTCTCACTCCCACATGCACCCTCACTCTCACTCCCACACGCATCCTCACTCTCACTCCCACACGCAGCCTCTCTCTCACTCATACACGCACCCTCTCTCTCGCACCCACATGCACCCTCTCTCTCAAACCCACACGCACCCTCTCTCTCACACCCACACGCACCCTCACTCTCACTTCCTCACGCACCCTCACTCTCACTCCCACATGCACCTTCTCTCTATCTCCCACACGCACCCTCTCTCCCAATCCAAACACACCCTCACTGTCGCAGACATTAGCTCTCTCTCACTCCCGCATGAACCCTCTCTCTCATCCCCACAGGCACCCTCTCT
Source organism: Carcharodon carcharias (assembly GCF_017639515.1). NCBI lineage: Eukaryota > Metazoa > Chordata > Chondrichthyes > Lamniformes > Lamnidae > Carcharodon > Carcharodon carcharias. The sequence continues at coordinate 93,038,461 of NC_054480.1, read as the reverse complement.
CTCATTCCCACAAGCACCCTCTCTCTCACTAATACACGCTCCCTCTGTCTCACACCCACACGCACCCTCTCTCTCAAACCCACACGCACCCTCTCTCTCACTCCCACACGCAACCTCTCTCTCACTTCCACACGCACCCTAACTCTCACTCCCACACGCACCCTCTTACTCCCACACGAACCATCTCTCTCATTCCCACACGCACCCTCTCTCTCACTCCCACACGCAACCTCTCTCTCACTCCCACACGCAACCTCTCCCACTCCAACACGTACTCTCTATCTCTCTCTCCCACATGCACCCTCTCGCTCACGCACACACGAACCCTCTCTCTCACTCATACAAGCACCCTCTCTCTCACACCCACACGCACCCTCTCTCTCAAACCCACACGCACCCTCTCTCTCACTCCCACACACACCCTCACTCTCACAGACATAATCTCTCTTTCACTCCCGCATGCACCCTCTCTCTCACTCCCAAACGAACCCGCTCTCTCACTCCCACACGCACCCTCTCTCTCACTCCCACACGCACCCTCTCTCTCACTCCCACACGCACCCTCACTCTCTCTCCCACACGCTCCCTATCTCTCATCCGCACAGGCACCCTCTCTCTCATTCCCACAAGCACCCTCTCTCTCACTCCCACACGCAAACTCTCTCACTCCCACACGCACTCTCTCTCTCTCTCTCTCCCACACGCACCCTCTCTCTCACGCACACACGCACCCTCTCTCTCACTCATACACGCACCCTCTCTCTCACACCCACACGCACCCTCTCTCTCAAACCCAAACGCACCCTCTCTCTCACTCCCACACGCACCCTCACTCTCACTCCCACACGCACCCTCTCTCTCACTCCCACACGCACCCTCCCTCTCACTCCCACACGCTCCCTCTCTCTCATCCCCACAGGCACCCTCTCACTCATTCCCACACGCACCCTCTCTCACTCCCACACGCAACCTCTCTCACTCCCACACGCAATCTCTCTCTCTCTCTCTTCCTCACGCACACTCTCTCTCAAGCACACACGCACCCTCTCTCTCACTCATACACGCTCCCTCTCTCTCACACCCACACGCACCCTCTCTCTCAAACCCACACGCACCCTCTCTCTCACTCCCACACGCACCCTCTCTCTCACTTCCACATGCACCCTCTCTCTCTCTCCCAAACGCACCCTCTCTCTCACACCCACACGCACCCTCTCGCTCAAACCCACACGCACCCTCTCTCTCACTCCCACACGCACCCTCACTCTCACTCCCACACGCATCCTCACTCTCACTCCCACACGCAGCCTCTCTCTCATTCATACACGCACCCTCTCTCTCGCACCCACATGCACCCTCTCTCTCAAACCCACACGCACCCTCTCTCTCACACCCACACGCACCCTCACTCTCACTTCCTCACGCACCCTCACTCTCACTCCCACATGCACCTTCTCTCTATCTCCCACACGCACCCTCTCTCCCAATCCACACACACCCTCACTCTCACAGACATTAGCTCTCTCTCACTCCCGCATGAACCCTCTCTCTCATCCCCACAGGCACCCTCTCTCTCATTCCCACAAGCACCCTCTCTCTCACTAATACACGCTCCCTCTGTCTCACACCCACACGCACCCTCTCTCTCAAACCCACACGCACCCTCTCTCTCACTCCCACACGCAACCTCTCTCTCACTTCCACACGCACCCTAACTCTCACTCCCACACGCACCCTCTTACTCCCACACGAACCATCTCTCTCATTCCCACACGCACCCTCTCTCTCACTCCCACACGCAACCTCTCTCTCACTCCCACACGCAACCTCTCTCACTCCAACACGTACTCTCTATCTCTCTCTCCCACATGCACCCTCTCGCTCACGCACACACGAACCCTCTCTCTCACTCATACAAGCACCCTCTCTCTCACACCCACACGCACCCTCTCTCTCAAACCCACACGCACCCTCTCTCTCACTCCCACACACACCCTCACTCTCACAGACATAATCTCTCTTTCACTCCCGCATGCACCCTCTCTCTCACTCCCAAACGAACCCGCTCTCTCACTCCCACACGCACCCTCTCTCTCACTCCCACACGCACCCTCTCTCTCACTCCCACACGCACCCTCCCTCTCTCTCCCACACGCTCCCTATCTCTCATCCGCACAGGCACCCTCTCTCTCATTCCCACAAGCACCCTCTCTCTCACTCCCACACGCAAACTCTCTCACTCCCACACGCACTCTCTCTCTCTCTCTCTCCCACACGCACCCTCTCTCTCACGCACACACGCACCCTCTCTCTCACTCATACACGCACCCTCTCTCTCAAACCCAAACGCACCCTCTCTCTCACTCCCACACGCACCCTCACTCTCACTCCCACACGCACCCTCTCTCTCACTCCCACACGCACCCTCCCTCTCACTCCCACACGCTCCCTCTCTCTCATCCCCACAGGCACCCTCTCACTCATTCCCACACGCACCCTCTCTCACTCCCACACGCAACCTCTCTCACTCCCACACGCAATCTCTCTCTCTCTCTCTTCCTCACGCACACTCTCTCTCAAGCACACACGCACCCTCTCTCTCACTCATACACGCTCCCTCTCTCTCACACCCACACGCACCCTCTCTCTCAAACCCACACGCACCCTCTCTCTCACTCCCACATGCACCCTCTCTCTCACTTCCACATGCACCCTCTCTCTCTCTCCCAAACGCACCCTCTCTCTCACACCCACACGCACCCTCTTGCTCAAACCCACACGCACCCTCTCTCTCACTCCCACACGCACCCTCACTCTCACTCCCACACGCATCCTCACTCTCACTCCCACACGCAGCCTCTCTCTCACTCATACACGCACCCTCTCTCTCGCACCCACATGCACCCTCTCTCTCAAACCCACACGCACCCTCTCTCTCACACCCACACGCACCCTCACTCTCACTTCCTCACGCACCCTCACTCTCACTCCCACATGCACCTTCTCTCTATCTCCCACACGCACCCTCTCTCCCAATCCACACACACCCTCACTCTCACAGACATTAGCTCTCTCTCACTCCCGCATGAACCCTCTCTCTCATCCCCACAGGCACCCTCTCTCTCATTCCCACAAGCACCCTATCTCTCACTAATACACGCTCCCTCTGTCTCACACCCACACGCACCCTCTCTCTCAAACCCACACGCACCCTCTCTCTCACTCCCACACGCAACCTCTCTCTCACTTCCACACGCACCCTAACTCTCACTCCCACACGCACCCTCTTACTCCCACACGAACCATCTCTCTCATTCCCACACGCACCCTCTCTCTCACTCCCACATGCAACCTCTCTCTCACTCCCACACGCAACCTCTCTCACACCCACACGTACTCTCTATCTCTCTCTCCCACATGCACCCTCTCGCTCAAACCCACACGCACCCTCTCTCTCACTCCCACACGCACCCTCACTCTCACTCCCACACGCATCCTCACTCTCACTCCCACACGCAGCCTCTCTCTCACTCTTACACGCACCCTCTCTCTCGCACCCACATGCACCCTCTCTCTCAAACCCACACGCACCCTCTCTCTCACACCCACACGCACCCTCACTCTCACTTCCTAACGCACCCTCACTCTCACTCCCACATGCACCTTCTCTCTATCTCCCACACGCACCCTCTCTCCCAATCCACACACACCCTCACTCTCACAGACATTAGCTCTCTCTCACTCCCGCATGAACCCTCTCTCTCATCCCCACAGGCACCCTCTCTCTCATTCCCACAAGCACCCCTCTCTCTCACTAATACACGCTCCCTCTGTCTCACACCCACACGCACCCTCTCTCTCAAACCCACACGCACCCTCTCTCTCACTCCCACACGCAACCTCTCTCTCACTTCCACACGCACCCTAACTCTCACTCCCACACGCACCCTCTTACTCCCACGCGAACCATCTCTCTCATTCCCACACGCACCCTCTCTCTCACTCCCACACGCAACCTCTCTCACTCCAACACGTACTCTCTATCTCTCTCTCCCACATGCACCCTCTCGCTCACGCACACACGAACCCTCTCTCTCACTCATACAAGCACCCTCTCTCTCACACCCACACGCACCCTCTCTCTCAAACCCACACGCACCCTCTCTCTCACTCCCACACACACCCTCACTCTCACAGACATAATCTCTCTTTCACTCCCGCATGCACCCTCTCTCTCACTCCCAAACGAACCCGCTCTCTCACTCCCACACGCACCCTCTCTCTCACTCCCACACGCACCCTCTCTCTCACTCCCACACGCACCCTCCCTCTCTCTCCCACACGCTCCCTATCTCTCATCCGCACAGGCACCCTCTCTCTCATTCCCACAAGCACCCTCTCTCTCAGTCCCACACGCAAACTCTCTCACTCCCACACGCACTCTCTCTCTCTCTCTCTCCCACACGCACCCTCTCTCTCACGCACACACGCACCCTCTCTCTCACTCACACACGCACCCTCTCTCTCACACCCACACGCACCCTCTCTCTCAAACCCAAACGCACCCTCTCTCTCACTCCCACACGCACCCTCACTCTCACTCCCACACGCACCCTCTCTCTCACTCCCACACGCACCCTCCCTCTCACTCCCACACGCTCCCTCTCTCTCATCCCCACAGGCACCCTCTCACTCATTCCCACACGCACCCTCTCTCACTCCCACACGCAACCTCTCTCACTCCCACACGCAATCTCTCTCTCTCTCTTCCTCACGCACACTCTCTCTCAAGCACACACGCACCCTCTCTCTCACTCATACACGCTCCCTCTCTCTCACACCCACACGCACCCTCTCTCTCAAACCCACACGCACCCTCTCTCTCACTCCCACACGCACCCTCTCTCTCACTTCCACATGCACCCTCTCTCTCTCTCCCAAACGCACCCTCTCTCTCACACCCACACGCACCCTCTCGCTCAAACCCACACGCACCCTCTCTCTCACTCCTACACGCACCCTCACTCTCACTTCCACACGCATCCTCACTCTCACTCCCACACGCAGCCTCTCTCTCACTCATACACGCACCCTCTCTCTCGCACCCACATGCACCCTCTCTCTCAAACCCACACGCACCCTCTCTCTCACACCCACACGCACCCTCACTCTCACTTCCTCACGCACCCTCACTCTCACTCCCACATGCACCTTCTCTCTATCTCCCACACGCACCCTCTCTCCCAATCCACACACACCCTCACTCTCACAGACATTAGCTCTCTCTCACTCCCGCATGAACCCTCTCTCTCATCCTATCAGGCACCCTCTCTCTCATTCCCACAAGCACCCTCTCTCTCACTAATACACGCTCCCTCTGTCTCACACCCACACGCACCCTCTCTCTCAAACCCACACGCACCCTCTCTCTCACTCCCACACGCAACCTCTCTCTCACTTCCACACGCACCCTAACTCTCACTCCCACACGCACCCTCTTACTCCCACACGAACCATCTCTCTCATTCCCACACGCACCCTCTCTCTCACTCCCACACGCAACCTCTCTCTCACTCCCACACGCAACCTCTCTCACTCCCACACGTACTCTCTATCTCTCTCTCCCACATGCACCCTCTCGCTCACGCACACACGAACCCTCTCTCTCACTCATACAAGCACCCTCTCTCTCACACCCACACGCACCCTCTCTCTCAAACCCACACGCACCCTCTCTCTCACTCCCACACACACCCTCACTCTCACAGACATATTCTCTCTTTCACTCCCGCATGCACCCTCTCTCTCACTCCCAAACGAACCCGCTCTCTCACTCCCACACGCACCCTCTCTCTCACTCCCACACGCACCCTCTCTCTCACTCCCACACGCACCCTCCCTCTCTCTCCCACACGCTCCCTATCTCTCATCCGCACAGGCACCCTCTCTCTCATTCCCACAAGCACCCTCTCTCTCACTCCCACACGCAAACTCTCTCACTCCCACATGCACTCTCTCTCTCTCTCCCACACGCACCCTCTCTCTCACGCACACACGCACCCTCTCTCTCACTCATACACGCACCCTCTCTCTCACACCCACACGCACCCTCTCTCTCAAACCCAAACGCACCCTCTCTCTCACTCCCACACGCACCCTCACTCTCACTCCCACACGCACCCTCTCTCTCACACCCACACGCACCCTCCCTCTCACTCCCACACGCTCCCTCTCTCTCATCCCCACAGGCACCCTCTCACTCATTCCCACACGCACCCTCTCTCACTCCCACACGCAACCTCTCTCACTCCCACACGCAATCTCTCTCTCTCTCTCTTCCTCACGCACACTCTCTCTCAATCACACACGCACCCTCTCTCTCACTCATACACGCTCCCTCTCTCTCACACCCACACGCACCCTCTCTCTCAAACCCACACGCACCCTCTCTCTCACTCCCACATGCACCCTCTCTCTCACTTCCACATGCACCCTCTCTCTCTCTCCCAAACGCACCCTCTCTCTCACACCCACACGCACCCTCTCGCTCAAACCCACACGCACCCTCTCTCTCACTCCCACACGCACCCTCACTCTCACTCCCACAAGCATCCTCACTCTCACTCCCACACGCAGCCTCTCTCTTACTCATACAAGCACCCTCTCTCTCGCACCCACATGCACCCTCTCTCTCAAACCCACACGCACCCTCTCTCTCACACCCACACGCACCCTCACTCTCACTTCCTCACGCACCCTCACTCTCACTCCCACATGCACCTTCTCTCTATCTCCCACACGCACCCTCTCTCCCAATCCACACACACCCTCACTCTCACAGACATTAGCTCTCTCTCACTCCCGCATGAACCCTCTCTCTCATCCCCACAGGCACCCTCTCTCTCATTCCCACAAGCACCCTCTCTCTCACTAATACACGCTCCCTCTGCCTCACACCCACACGCACCCTCTCTCTCAAACCCACACGCACCCTCTCTCTCACTCCCACACGCAACCTCTCTCTCACTTCCACACGCACCCTAACTCTCACTCCCACACGCACCCTCACTCTCAATCCCACACGCACCCTCTCTCCCATTCCCACATGCACCATCTCTCTCACTCCCACACGCACCCTGGCTCTCACTCAAACACGCACCCTCTCTCTCACTTCCACATGCACGCTCTCTCTCTCTCCCAAACGCACCCTCTCTCTCACTCCCACACGCACCCTCACTCTCACTTCCACACGCACCCTCACTCTCACTCCCACATGCACCTTCTCTCTATCTCCCACACGCACACTCTCTCCCACACCACACACACCCTCACTCTCACAGACATAAGCTCTCTCTCACTCCCGTATGCACCCTCTCTCTCACTCCCACACGCACCCTCTCTCTCACTCCCACACGCAACCCTTACTCTCACTCCCACACGCACTCCCTCTCTCTCGCTCCCACACGCACCCTCTCTCTCACGCACACACGCACCCTCTCTCTCACTCATACACTCTCCCTCTCTCTCACTCCCACACGCACCCTCTCTCTCACTCCCACACGCACCCTCACTCTCACTCCAACACACAACCTCACTCTTACTCCCACACGCACCCTCTCTCTCATTCCCACACGCACCATCTCTCTCACTCCCACAAGCACCCTGTCTCTCACTCCCACACGCACCCTCTCTCTCACTCCCACATGCACCTTCTCTCTATCTCCCACACGCACCCTCTCTCTCACTTCCACATGCACCCTCTCTCTCTCTCCCAAACGCACCCTCACACTCACTCCCACACCCACTCACCCTCTCTCTCACTCCCACACGCACCCGCTCTCTCAGTCCCACACATACCCTCTCTCTCACTCCCACACGCGCCCTCTCTCTCACTCCCACATGCACCCTCACTCTCACTCCCACACGCACCCTCTCTCTCATTCCCACACGCACCATCTCTCTCACTCCCACACGCACCCTGGCTCTCACTCCCACATGCACCCTCTCTCTCACTCCCACATGCACCTTCTCTCTATCTCCCACACGCACCCTCTCTCTCACTTCCACATGCACCCTCTCTCTCCAAACGCACCCTCTCTCTCACACCCACAGGCACCCTCTCTCTCAAACCCACACGCACCCTCTCTCTCACTCCCACACGCACCCTCACTCTCACTCCCTCACGCATCCTCACTCTCACTCCCACACGCACCCTCTCTCTCACTCATACTCGCACCCTCTCTCTCACACCCACACGCACCCTCTCTCTCAAACCCACACGCACCCTCTCTCTCACACCCACACGCACCCTCTCTCCCACACCACACACACCCTCACTCTCACAGATATAAGCTCTCTTTCACTCCCGCATGCATCCTCTCCCTCACTCCCACACGCACCCTCCCTCTCACTTTCACACGCTCCTTCTCTCTCACCCCCACAGGCACCCTCTCTCTCATTCCCACACGCACCCTCTCTCTCACTCATACACGCTCCCTCTCTCTCACACCCACACGCACCCTCTCTATCAAACCCATACGCACCCTCTCTCTCACTCCCACACGCACCCTCTCTCTCACTTCCACACGCACCCTCACTTCACTCCCCCATGCACCCTCACTCTCACTCCCACACGCACCCTCTCTCTCATTCCCACACGCACCATCTCTCTCACTCCCACACGCACCCTGGCTCTCACTCCTAAACGCACCCTCTCTCTCACTCCCACATACACCTTCTCTCTATCTCCCACAAGCACCCTCTCTCTCACTTCCACATGCACCCTCTCTCTCTCTCCCAAACGCACCCTCTCTCTCACACCCACACGCACCCTCTCTCTCAAACCTACATGCACCCTCTCTCTCACTCCCACACGCACCCTCACTCTCACTCCCACACGCATCCTCACTCTCACTCTCACACGCACCCTCTCTCTCACTCATACACGCACCCTCTCTCTCACACCCACACGCACCCTCTCTCTCAAACCCAAACGCACCCTCTCTCTCACACCCACACGCACCCTCACTCTCACTTCCACACGCACCCTCACTCTCACTCCCACATGCACCTTCTCTCTATCTCCCACACGCACACTCTCTCCCACACCACACACACCCTCACTCTCACAGACATAAGCTCTCTCTCACTCCCGTATGCACCCTCTCTCTCACTCCCACACGCACCCTCTCTCTCACTCCCACACGCAACCTCTCTCACTCCCACACGCACTCCCTCTCTCTCGCTCCCACACGCACCCTCTCTCTCACGCACACACGCACCCTCTCTCTCACTCATACACTCTCCCTCTCTCTCACACCCACACGCACCCTCTCTCTCAAACCCACACGCACCCTCTCTCTCACTCCCACACGCACCCTCTCATTCACTCCCACACGCACCCTCACTCTCACTCCCACACGCACCCTCACTCTCACTCCCACACGCACCCTCTCTCTCATTCCCACACGCACCATCTCTCTCACTCCCACACGCACCCTGTCTCTCACACCCACACGCACCCTCTCTCTCACTCCCACATGCACCTTCTCTCTATCTCCCACACGCACCCTCTCTCTCACTTCCACATGCACCCTCTCTCTCTCTCCCAAACGCACCCTCTCTCTCACTCCCACACCCACTCACCCTCTCTCTCACTCCCACACGCACCCTGTCTCTCTCACTCCCACACGCATCCGCTCTCTCAGTCCCACACATACCCTCTCTCTCACTCCCACACGCGCCCTCTCCCTCACTACCACACGCACCTTTTCGCTCATTCCCACAAACATCTTGTCTCTCACTCCCACACGCACCCTCACTCTCACTCCCACACGCACCCTCTCTCTCACTCCCACATGCACATTCTCTCTCACTCCCACACGCTCCCTCTCTCAAACTCCCAAAAGCACGCTCTCTCTCACTCCCACATGCAGCCACTCTCTCACTCCCACACCCACCCTCTCTCTCACTCCCAGACGCACCCTTTCTCTCACGCCCACACGCAAGCTCTCTCTCACTCTTACATGCTGCCTCTCTCTCATTCCCACAGGCACCCTCTCTCTCATTCCCACACGCACCCTCTCTCTCACTCCCACACGCAACCTCTCTCACTCCCACACGCACTCTCTATCTCTCTCTCCCACATGTACCCTCTCGCTCACGCACACACGCAACCTCTCTCTCACTCATACACGCACCCTCTCTCTCACACCCACACGCACCCTCTCTCTCAAACCCACACGCACCCTCTCTCTCACTCCCACACGCACCCTCACTCTCACTCCCACACGCACCCTCTCTCTCATACCCACACGCACCCTCACTCTCACTTCCACACGCACCTTCACTCTCACTCCCACACGCTTCCTCACTCTCACTCCCACACGCACCCTCTCTCTCACTCATACACGCACTCTCTCTCTCACACCCACACGCACCCTCTCTCTCAAACCCACAAGCACCCTCTCTCTCACTCCCACACGCACCCTCACTCTCAATTCCACACGCACCCTCACTCTCACTCCCCCAAGCACCTTCTCTCTATCTCCCACACGCACCCTCTCTCCCTCACCACACACACCCTCACTCTCACAGACATAAGCTCTCACTCACTGCCGCATGCACCCTCTCTCTCACTCCCACACGCACCCTCCATCTCACTCCCACACGCTCCCTCTCTCTCATCCCCACAGGCACCCTCTCTCTCATTCCCACACGCACCCTCTCTCTCACTCCCACACGCCACCTCTCTCACTCACACACGCAATCTCACTTTCACTCATACACGCTCCCTCTCTCTCACACCCACACGCACCCTCACTCTCACTCCCACACGCACCCTCTCTCTCATTCCCACACGAACCATCTCTCTCACTCCCACATGCACCCTGGCTCTCACTCCCACACGCAACCTCTCTCTCACTTCCACACGCACCCTAACTCTCACTCCCACACGCACCCTCACTCTCACTCCCACACGCACCCTCTCTCCCATTCCCACATGCACCATCTCTCTCACTCCCACACGCACCCTGGCTCTCACTCAAACACGCACCCTCTCTCTCACTCCCACATGCACCCTCTCTCTCACTTCCACATGCACGCTCTCTCTCTCTCCCAAACGCACCCTCTCTCTCACTCCCACACGCACCCTCTCTCCCACACCACACACACCCTCACTCTCACAGACATAAGCTCTCTCTCAATCCCGCATGCACCCTCTCTCTCACTCCCACACGCACCCTCTCTCACACTCCCACACGCAACCTCTCTCACTCCCACACGCACTCTCTCTCTCTCCCACACGCACCCTCTCTCTCACGCACACACGCACCCTCTCTCTCACTCATACACGCTCTCTCTCTCTCACACCCACACGCACCCTCTCTCTCAAACCCACACGCACCCTCTCTCTCACTCCCACACGCACCCTCCCTCTCACTCCCACACGCACCCTCTCTCTCACTCCCACACGCACCCTCACTCTCACTCCAACACACAACCTCACTCTTACTCCCACACGCACCCTCTCTCTCATTCCCACACGCACCATCTCTCTCACTCCCACAAGCACCCTGTCTCTCACTCCCACACGCACCCTCTCTCTCACTCCCACATGCACCTTCTCTCTATCTCCCACACGCACCCTCTCTCTCACTTCCACATGCACCCTCTCTCTCTCTCCCAAACGCACCCTCACACTCACTCCCACACCCACTCACCCTCTCTCTCACTCCCACACGCACCCGCTCTCTCAGTCCCACACATACCCTCTCTCTCACTCCCACACGCGCCCTCTCTCTCACTCCCACATGCACCCTCACTCTCACTCCCACACGCACCCTCTCTCTCATTCCCACACGCACCATCTCTCTCACTCCCACACGCACCCTGGCTCTCACTCCCACATGCACCCTCTCTCTCACTCCCACATGCACCTTCTCTCTATCTCCCACACGCACCCTCTCTCTCACTTCCACATGCACCCTCTCTCTCCAAACGCACCCTCTCTCTCACACCCACAGGCACCCTCTCTCTCAAACCCACACGCACCCTCTTTCTCACTCCCACACGCACCCTCACTCTCACTCCCTCACGCATCCTCACTCTCACTCCCACACGCACCCTCTCTCTCACTCATACTCGCACCCTCTCTCTCACACCCACACGCACCCTCTCTCTCAAACCCACACGCACCCTCTCTCTCACACCCACACGCACCCTCACTCTCACTTCCACACGCACCCTCACTCTCACTCCCACATGCACCTTCTCTCTATCTCCCACACGCACCCTCTCTCCCACACCACACACACCCTCACTCTCACAGATATAAGCTCTCTCTCACTCCCGCATGCATCCTCTCCCTCACTCCCACACGCACCCTCCCTCTCACTCCCACACGCTCCTTCTCTCTCACCCCCACAGGCACCCTCTCTCTCATTCCCACACGCACCCTCTCTCTCACTCATACACGCTCCCTCTCTCTCACACCCACACGCACCCTCTCTATCAAACCCATACGCACCCTCTCTCTCACTCCCACACGCACCCTCACTCTCACTTCCACACGCACCCTCACTTCACTCCCCCATGCACCCTCACTCTCACTCCCACACGCACCCTCTCTCTCATTCCCACACGCACCATCTCTCTCACTCCCACACGCACCCTGGCTCTCACTCCTAAATGCACCCTCTCTCTCACTCCCACATACACCTTCTCTCTATCTCCCACAAGCACCCTCTCTCTCACTTCCACATGCACCCTCTCTCTCTCTCCCAAACGCACCCTCTCTCTCACACCCACACGCACCCTCTCTCTCAAACCTACATGCACCCTCTCTCTCACTCCCACACGCACCCTCACTCTCACTCCCACACGCATCCTCACTCTCACTCTCACACGCAACCTCTCTCTCACTCATACACGCACCCTCTCTCTCACACCCACATGCACCCTCTCTCTCAAACCCAAACGCACCCTCTCTCTCACACCCACACGCACCCTCACTCTCACTTCCACACGCACCCTCACTCTCACTCCCCCAAGCACCTTCTCTCTATCTCCCACACGCACCCTCTCTCCCACACCACACACACCCTCACTCTCACAGACATAAGCTCTCTCTCACTCCCGCATGCACCCTCTCTCTCACTCCCACACGCACCCTCTCTCTCACTCCCACACGCAACCTCTCTCACTCCCACACGCACTCCCTCTCTCTCGCTCCCACACGCACCCTCTCTCTCACGCACACACGCACCCTCTCTCTCAAACCCACACGCACCCTCTCTCTCACTCCCACACGCACCCTCTCACTCACTCCCACACGCACCCTCACTCTCACTCCCACACGCACCCTCACTCTCACTCCCACACGCACCCTCTCTCTCATTCCCACACGCACCATCTCTCTCACTCCCACACGCACCCTGTCTCTCACACCCACACGCACCCTCTCTCTCACTCCCACATGCACCTTCTCTCTATCTCCCACACGCACCCTCTCTCTCACTTCCACATGCACCCTCTCTCTCTCTCCCAAACGCACCCTCTCTCTCACTCCCACACCCACTCACCCTCTCTCTCACTCCCACACGCACCCTCTCTCTCTCACTCCCACACGCATCCGCTCTCTCAGTCCCACACATACCCTCTCTCTCACTCCCACACGCGCCCTCTCCCTCACTACCACACGCACCTTTTCGCTCATTCCCACAAACATCTTGTCTCTCACTCCCACACGCACCCTCACTCTCACTCCCACACGCACCCTCTCTCTCACTCCCACATGCACATTCTCTCTCACTCCCACACGCTCCCTCTCTCAAACTCCCAAAAGCACGCTCTCTCTCACTCCCACATGCAGCCACTCTCTCACTCCCACACCCACCCTCTCTCTCACTCCCAGACGCACCCTTTCTCTCACGCCCACACGCAAGCTCTCTCTCACTCTTACATGCTGCTTCTCTCTCATTCCCACAGGCACCCTCTCTCTCATTCCCACACGCACCCTCTCTCTCACTCCCACACGCAACCTCTCTCAATCCCACACGCACTCTCTATCTCTCTCTCCCACATGTACCCTCTCGCTCACGCACACACGCAACCTCTCTCTCACTCATACACGCACCCTCTCTCTCACACCCAAACGCACCCTCTCTCTCAAACCCACACGCACCCTCTCTCTCACTCCCACACGCACCCGCACTCTCACTCCCACACGCACCCTCTCTCTCATACCCACACGCACCCTCACTCTCACTTCCACACGCACCTTCACTCTCACTCCCACACGCTTCCTCACTCTCACTCCCACACGCACCCTCTCTCTCACTCATACACGCACTCTCTCTCACACCCACACGCACCCTCTCTCTCAAACCCACACGCACCCTCTCTCTCACTCCCACACGCACCCTCACTCTCAATTCCACACGCACCCTCACTCTCACTCCCCCAAGCACCTTCTCTCTATCTCCCACACGCACCCTCTCTCCCTCACCACACACACCCTCACTCTCACAGACATAAGCTCTCTCTCACTGCCGCATGCACCCTCTCTCTCACTCCCACACGCACCCTCCCTCTCACTCCCACACGCTCCCTCTCTCTCATCCCCACAGGCACCCTCTCTCTCATTCCCACACGCACCCTCTCTCTCACTCCCACACGCCACCTCTCTCACTCACACACGCAATCTCACTTTCACTCATACACGCTCCCTCTCTCTCACACCCACACGCACCCTCACTCTCACTCCCACACGCACCCTCTCTCTCATTCCCACACGCACCATCTCTCTCACTCCCACATGCACCCTGGCTCTCACTCCCACACGCACCCTCTCTCTCACTCCCACATGCACCTTCTCTCTATCTCCCACACGCACCCTCTCTCTCACTTCCACATGCACCCTCTCTCTCTCTCCCAAACGCACTCTCTCTCTCACACCCACACGCACCCTCTCTCTCAAACCCACACGCACCCTCTCTCTCACTCCCACACGGACCCTCACTCTCACTCCCACACGCATCCTCACTCTCACTCCCACACGCACCCTCTCTCTCACTCATACACGCACCCTCTCTCTCACACCCACACTCACCCTTGCTCTCAAACCCACACGCACCCTCTCTCTCACACCCACACGCACCCTCACTCTCACTTCCACATGCACACTCACTCTCACTCCCACATGCACCTTCTCTCTATCTCCCACACGCACCCTCTCTCCCACACCACACACACCCTCACTCTCACAGACATAAACTCTCTCTCACTCCCGCATGCACCCTCTCTCTCACTCCCACATGCACCCTCACTCTCACTCCCACACGCACCCTCTCTCTCATTCCCACACGCACCATCTCTCTCACTCCCACACGCACCCTGGCTCTCACTCCCACATGCACCCTCTCTCTCACTCCCACATGCACCTTCTCTCTATCTCCCACACGCACCCTCTCTCTCACTTCCACATGCACCCTCTCTCTCCAAACGCACCCTCTCTCTCACACCCACAGGCACCCTCTCTCTCAAACCCACACGCACCCTCTCTCTCACTCCCACACGCACCCTCACTCTCACTCCCTCACGCATCCTCACTCTCACTCCCACACGCACCCTCTCTCTCACTCATACTCGCACCCTCTCTCTCACACCCACACGCACCCTCTCTCTCAAACCCACACGCACCCTCTCTCTCACACCCACACGCACCCTCACTCTCACTTCCACACGCACCCTCACTCTCACTCCCACATGCACCTTCTCTCTATCTCCCACACGCACCCTCTCTCCCACACCACACACACCCTCACTCTCACAGATATAAGCTCTCTCTCACTCCCGCATGCATCCTCTCCCTCACTCCCACACGCACCCTCCCTCTCACTCCCACACGCTCCTTCTCTCTCACCCCCCACAGGCACCCTCTCTCTCATTCCCACACGCACCCTCTCTCTCACTCATACACGCTCCCTCTCTCTCACACCCACACGCACCCTCTCTATCAAACCCATACGCACCCTCTCTCTCACTCCCACACGCACCCTCACTCTCACTTCCACACGCACCCTCACTTCACTCCCCCATGCACCCTCACTCTCACTCCCACACGCACCCTCTCTCTCATTCCCACACGCACCATCTCTCTCACTCCCACACGCACCCTGGCTCTCACTCCTAAACGCACCCTCTCTCTCACTCCCACATACACCTTCTCTCTATCTCCCACAAGCACCCTCTCTCTCACTTCCACATGCACCCTCTCTCTCTCTCCCAAACGCACCCTCTCTCTCACACCCACACGCACCCTCTCTCTCAAACCTACATGCACCCTCTCTCTCACTCCCACACGCACCCTCACTCTCACTCCCACACGCATCCTCACTCTCACTCTCACACGCAACCTCTCTCTCACTCATACACGCACCCTCTCTCTCACACCCACACGCACCCTCTCTCTCAAACCCAAACGCACCCTCTCTCTCACACCCACACGCACCCTCACTCTCACTTCCACACGCACCCTCACTCTCACTCCCACATGCACCTTCTCTCTATCTCCCACACGCACCCTCTCTCCCACACCACACACACCCTCACTCTCACAGACATAAGCTCTCTCTCACTCCCGCATGCACCCTCTCTCTCACTCCCACACGCACCCTCTCTCTCACTCCCACACGCAACCTCTCTCACTCCCACACGCACTCCCTCTCTCTCGCTCCCACACGCACCCTCTCTCTCACGCACACACGCACCCTCTCTCTCAAACCCACACGCACCCTCTCTCTCACTCCCACACGCACCCTCTCACTCACTCCCACACGCACCCTCACTCTCACTCCCACACGCACCCTCACTCTCACTCCCACACGCACCCTCTCTCTCATTCCCACACGCACCATCTCTCTCACTCCCACACGCACCCTGTCTCTCACACCCACACGCACCCTCTCTCTCACTCCCACATGCACCTTCTCTCTATCTCCCACACGCACCCTCTCTCTCACTTCCACATGCACCCTCTCTCTCTCTCCCAAACGCACCCTCTCTCTCACTCCCACACCCACTCACCCTCTCTCTCACTCCCACACGCACCCTCTCTCTCTCACTCCCACACGCATCCGCTCTCTCAGTCCCACACATACCCTCTCTCTCACTCCCACACGCGCCCTCTCCCTCACTACCACACGCACCTTTTCGCTCATTCCCACAAACATCTTGTCTCTCACTCCCACACGCACCCTCACTCTCACTCCCACACGCACCCTCTCTCTCACTCCCACATGCACATTCTCTCTCACTCCCACACGCTCCCTCTCTCAAACTCCCAAAAGCACGCTCTCTCTCACTCCCACATGCAGCCACTCTCTCACTCCCACACCCACCCTCTCTCTCACTCCCAGACGCACCCTTTCTCTCACGCCCACACGCAAGCTCTCTCTCACTCTTACATGCTGCTTCTCTCTCATTCCCACAGGCACCCTCTCTCTCATTCCCACACGCACCCTCTCTCTCACTCCCACACGCAACCTCTCTCAATCCCACACGCACTCTCTATCTCTCTCTCCCACATGTACCCTCTCGCTCACGCACACACGCAACCTCTCTCTCACTCATACACGCACCCTCTCTCTCACACCCAAACGCACCCTCTCTCTCAAACCCACACGCACCCTCTCTCTCACTCCCACACGCACCCTCACTCTCACTCCCACACGCACCCTCTCTCTCATACCCACACGCACCCTCACTCTCACTTCCACACGCACCTTCAGTCTCACTCCCACACGCTTCCTCACTCTCACTCCCACACGCACCCTCTCTCTCACTCATACACGCACTCTCTCTCACACCCACACGCACCCTCTCTCTCAAACCCACACGCACCCTCTCTCTCACTCCCACACGCACCCTCACTCTCAATTCCACACGCACCCTCACTCTCACTCCCCCAAGCACCTTCTCTCTATCTCCCACACGCACCCTCTCTCCCTCACCACACACACCCTCACTCTCACAGACATAAGCTCTCTCTCACTGCCGCATGCACCCTCTCTCTCACTCCCACACGCACCCTCCCTCTCACTCCCACACGCTCCCTCTCTCTCATCCCCACAGGCACCCTCTCTCTCATTCCCACACGCACCCTCTCTCTCACTCCCACACGCCACCTCTCTCACTCACACACGCAATCTCACTTTCACTCATACACGCTCCCTCTCTCTCACACCCACACGCACCCTCACTCTCACTCCCACACGCACCCTCTCTCTCATTCCCACACGCACCATCTCTCTCACTCCCACATGCACCCTGGCTCTCACTCCCACACGCACCCTCTCTCTCACTCCCACATGCACCTTCTCTCTATCTCCCACACGCACCCTCTCTCTCACTTCCACATGCACCCTCTCTCTCTCTCCCAAACGCACTCTCTCTCTCACACCCACACGCACCCTCTCTCTCAAACCCACACGCACCCTCTCTCTCACTCCCACACGGACCCTCACTCTCACTCCCACACGCATCCTCACTCTCACTCCCACACGCACCCTCTCTCTCACTCATACACGCACCCTCTCTCTCACACCCACACTCACCCTTGCTCTCAAACCAACACGCACCCTCTCTCTCACACCCACACGCACCCTCACTCTCACTTCCACATGCACACTCACTCTCACTCCCACATGCACCTTCTCTCTATCTCCCACACGCACCCTCTCTCCCACACCACACACACCCTCACTCTCACAGACATAAACTCTCTCTCACTCCCGCATGCACCCTCTCTCTCACTCCCACACGCACCCTCCCTCTCACTCCCACACGCTCCCTCTCTCTCATCCCCACAGGCACCCTCTCTCTCATTCCCACACGCACCCTCTCTCTCACGCACACACGCACCCTCTCTCTCACTCATAAACACTCCCTCTCTCTCACACCCACACGCACCCTCTCTCTCAAACCCACACGCACCCTCTCTCTCACTCCCACACGCACCCTCTCTCTCACTCCCACACGCACCCTCACTCTCACTCCCACACGCACCCTCACTCTCACTCCCACACGCACCCTCTCTCTCATTCCCACTCGCACCATCTCTCTCACTCCCACATGCACCCTGTCTCTCACTCCCACACGCACCCTCTCTCTCACTTCCACATGCACCTTCTCTCTCTCTCCCAAACGCACCCTCTCTCTTTCCCAAACGCACCCTCTCTGTCACTCCCACACACACTTACCCTCTCTCTCACTCCCACACGCACCCTCTCTCTCTCACTCCCACACGCACCCGCTCTCTCAGTCCCACACACACCTCTCTCTCACTCCCACACGCGCCCTCTCCCTCACTACCACACGCACCTTTTCTCTCATTCCCACACACATCTTGTCTCTCACTCCCACACGCACCCTCACTCTCACTCCCACACGCAACCTCTCTCACTCCCACACGCACCCTCTCTCTCACTCCCACATGCACATTCTCTCTCACTCCCACACGCAGCCTCTCTCACACTCCCAAAAGCACCCTCTCTCTAACTCCCACATGCAGCCTCTCTCTCACTCCCACACCCACCCTCTCTCTCACTCCCAGACGCACCCTTTCTCTCACGCCCACACGCAAGCTCTCTCTCACTCTTACACGCTCACTCTCTCTCATTCCCACAGTCACCCTCTCTCTCATTCCCACACGCACCCTCTCTCTCACTCCCACACGCAACCTCTCTCTCACTCCCACACGCAACCTCTCTCACTCCCACACGTACTCTCTATCTCTCTCTCCCACACGCACCCTCTCGCTCACGCACACACGAACCCTCTCTCTCACTCATACAAGCACCCTCTCTCTCACACCCACACGCACCCTCTCTCTCAAACCCACACGCACCCTCTCTCTCACTCCCACACACACCCTCACTCTCACAGACATAATCTCTCTTTCACTCCCGCATGCACCCTCTCTCTCACTCCCAAACGAACCCGCTCTCTCACTCCCACACGCACCCTCCCTCTCTCTCCCACACGCTCCCTATCTCTCAT
Source organism: Carcharodon carcharias (assembly GCF_017639515.1). NCBI lineage: Eukaryota > Metazoa > Chordata > Chondrichthyes > Lamniformes > Lamnidae > Carcharodon > Carcharodon carcharias. The sequence continues at coordinate 93,018,400 of NC_054480.1, read as the reverse complement.
CCGCACAGGCACCCTCTCTCTCATTCCCACAAGCACCCTCTCTCTCACTCCCACACGCAAACACTCTCACTCCCACACGCACTCTCTCTCTCTCTCTCTCCCACACGCACCCTCTCTCTCACGCACACACGCACCCTCTCTCTCACTCATACACGCACCCTCTCTCTCACACCCACACGCACCCTCTCTCTCAAACCCAAACGCACCCTCTCTCTCACTCCCACACGCACCCTCACTCTCACTCCCACACGCACCCTCACTCTCACTCCCAAACGCACCCTCCCTCTCACTCCCACACGCTCCCTCTCTCTCATCCCCACAGGCACCCTCTCACTCATTCCCACACGCACCCTCTCTCACTCCCACACGCAAACTCTCTCACTCCCACACGCAATCTCTCTCTCTCTCTCTTCCTCACGCACACTCTCTCTCAAGCACACACGCACCCTCTCTCTCACTCATACACGCTCCCTCTCTCTCACACCCACACGCACCCTCTCTCTCAAACCCACACGCACCCTCTCTCTCACTCCCACACGCACCCTCTCTCTCACTTCCACATGCACCCTCTCTCTCTCTCCCAAACGCACCCTCTCTCTCACACCCACACGCACCCTCTCGCTCAAACCCACACGCACCCTCTCTCTCACTCCCACACGCACCCTCACTCTCACTCCCACACGCATCCTCACTCTCACTCCCACACGCAGCCTCTCTCTCACTCATACACGCACCCTCTCTCTCGCACCCACACGCACCCTCTCTCTCATTCCCACACGCACCCTCTCTCTCACACCCACACGCACCCTCACTCTCACTTCCTCACGCACCCTCACTCTCACTCCCACATGCACCTTCTCTCTATCTCCCACACGCACCCTCTCTCCCAATCCACACACACCCTCACTCTCACAGACATTAGCTCTCTCTCACTCCCGCATGAACCCTCTCTCTCATCCCCACAGGCACCCTCTCTCTCATTCCCACAAGCACCCTCTCTCTCACTAATACACGCTCCCTCTGTCTCACACCCACACGCACCCTCTCTCTCAAACCCACACGCACCCTCTCTCTCACTCCCACACGCAACCTCTCTCTCACTTCCACACGCACCCTAACTCTCACTCCCACACGCACCCTCACTCTCACTCCCACACGCACCCCCTCTCCCATTCCCACATGCACCATCTCTCTCACTCCCACACGCACCCTGGCTCTCACTCAAACACGCACCCTCTCTCTCACTCCCACATGCACCCTCTCTCTCACTTCCACATGCACGCTCTCTCTCTCTCCCAAACGCACCCTCTCTCTCACTCCCACACGCACCCTCTCTCCCACACCACACACACCCTCACTCTCACAGACATAAGCTCTCTCTCACTCCCGCATGCACCCTCTCTCTCACTCCCACACGCACCCTCTCTCACACTCCCACACGCAACCTCTCTCACTCCCACACGCACTCTCTCTCTCTCTCTCCCACACGCACCCTCTCTCTCACGCACACACGCACCCTCTCTCTCACTCATACACGCTCCCTCTCTCTCACACCCACATGCACCCTCTCTCTCAAACCCACACGCACCCTCTCTCTCACTCCCACACGCACCCTCTCTCTCACTCCCACACGCACCCTCTCTCTCACTCCCACACGCACCCTCACTCTCACTCCAACACACAACCTCACTCTTACTCCCACACGCACCCTCTCTCTCATTCCCACACGCACCATCTCTCTCACTCCCACAAGCACCCTGTCTCTCACTCCCACACGCACCCTCTCTCTCACTCCCACATGCACCTTCTCTCTATCTCCCACACGCACCCTCTCTCTCACTTCCACATGCACCCTCTCTCACACTCCCACACGCACCCTCTCTCACACTCCCACACGCAACCTCTCTCACTCCCACACGCACTCTCTCTCTCTCTCCCACACGCACCCTCTCTCTCACGCACACACGCACCCTGTCTCTCACACATACACGCTCCCTCTCTCTCACACCCACACGCACCCTCTCTCTCAAACCCACACGCACCCTCTCTCTCACTCCCACACGCACCCTCTCTCTCACTCCCACACGCACCCTCTCTCTCACTCCCACACGCACCCTCACTCTCACTCCAACACACAACCTCACTCTTACTCCCACACGCACCCTCTCTCTCATTCCCACACGCACCATCTCTCTCACTCCCACAAGCACCCTGTCTCTCACTCCCACATGCACCCTCTCTCTCACTCCCACATGCACCTTCTCTCTATCTCCCACACGCACCCTCTCTCTCACTTCCACATGCACCCTCTCTCTCTCTCCCAAACGCACCCTCACACTCACTCCCACACCCACTCACCCTCTCTCTCACACCCACACGCACCCGCTCTCTCAGTCCCACACATACCCTCTCTCTCACTCCCACACGCGCCCTCTCCCTCACTACCACACGCACCTTTTCGCTCATTCCCACACACATCTTGTCTCTCACTCCCACACGCACCCTCAATCTCACTCCCACACGCACCCGCTCTCTCACTCCCACATGCACATTCTCTCTCACTCCCACACGCTCCCTCTCTCACACTCCCAAAAGCACGCTCTCTCTCACTCCCACATGCAGCCACTCTCTCACTCCCACACTCACCCTCTCTCTCACTCCCAGATGCACCCTTTCTCTCACGCAAACCACGCAAGCTCTCTCTCACTCTTACACGCTCCCTCTCTCTCATTCCCACAGGCACCCTCTCTCTCATTCCCACACGCACCCTCTATCTCACTCCCACACGCAACCTCTCTCACTCCCACACGCACTCTCTATCTCTCTCTCCCACATGCACCATCTCGCTCACGCACACACGCACCCTCTCTCTCACTCATACACGCACCCTCTCTCTCACACCCACACGCACCCTCTCTCTCAAACCCACACGCACCCTCTCTCTCACTCCCACACGCACCCTCACTCTCACTACCACACGCACCCTCTCTCTCACACCCACACGCACCCTCACTCTCACTTCCACAAGCACCTTCACTCTCACACCCACACGAATCCTCACTCTCACTCCCACATGCACCCTCTCTCTCACTCCCACATGCACCTTCTCTCTATCTCCCACACGCACCCTCTCTCTCACTTCCACATGCACCCTCTCTCTCTCTCCCAAACGCACCCTCACACTCACTCCCACACCCACTCACCCTCTCTCTCACACCCACACGCACCCGCTCTCTCAGTCCCACACATACCCTCTCTCTCACTCCCACACGCGCCCTCTCCCTCACTACCACACGCACCTTTTCGCTCATTCCCACACACATCTTGTCTCTCACTCCCACACGCACCCTCAATCTCACTCCCACACGCACCCGCTCTCTCACTCCCACATGCACATTCTCTCTCACTCCCACACGCTCCCTCTCTCACACTCCCAAAAGCACGCTCTCTCTCACTCCCACATGCAGCCACTCTCTCACTCCCACACTCACCCTCTCTCTCACTCCCAGATGCACCCTTTCTCTCACGCAAACCACGCAAGCTCTCTCTCACTCTTACACGCTCCCTCTCTCTCATTCCCACAGGCACCCTCTCTCTCATTCCCACACGCACCCTCTATCTCACTCCCACACGCAACCTCTCTCACTCCCACACGCACTCTCTATCTCTCTCTCCCACATGTACCCTCTCGCTCACGCACACACGCACCCTCTCTCTCACTCATACACGCACCCTCTCTCTCACACCCACACGCACCCTCTCTCTCAAACCCACACGGACCCTCTCTCTCACTCCCACACGCACCCTCACTCTCACTACCACACGCACCCTCTCTCTCACACCCACACGCACCCTCACTCTCACTTCCACAAGCACCTTCACTCTCACACCCACACGAATCCTCACTCTCACTCCCACATGCACCCTCTCTCTCACTCATACACGCACCCTCTCTCTCACACCCACATGCACCCTCTCTCTCAAACCCACACGCACCCTCTCTCTCACTCCCACACGCACCCTCACTCTCACTTCCACACGCACCCTTACTCTCACTCCCCCATGCACCTTCTCTCTATCTCCCACACGCACCCTCTCTCCCACACCACACACACCCTCTCTCTCACTCCCACACGCCACCTCTCTCACTTCCACACGCACTCTCTCTCTCTCTCTCTCCCACACGCACCCTCTCTCTCACGCACACACGCAACCTCTCTCTCACTCATACACGCTCCCTCTCTCTCACACCCACACGCACCCTCACTCTCACTCCCACACGTACACTCTCTCTCATTCCCACACGCACCATCTCTCTCACTCCCACACGCACCCTGGCTCTCACTCCCACACGCACCCTCTCTCTCACTCCCACATGCAACTTCTCTCTATCTCCCACACGCACCCTCTCTCTCACTTCCACATGCAACCTCTCTCTCTCTCCCAAACGCACCCTCTCTCTCACACCCACACGCAACCTCTCTCTCAAACCCACACGCACCCTCTCTCTCACTCCCACACGCACCCTCACTCTCACTCCCACACGCATCATCACTCTCACTCCCACACGCACCCTCTCTCTCACTCATACACGCACCCTCTCTGTCACACCCAAACGCACCCTCTCTCTCAAACCCACACGCACCCTCTCTCTCACACCCACACGCACCCTCACTCTCACTTCCACACGCACCCTCACTCTCACTCCCACATGCACCTTCTCTCTATCTCCCACACGCACCCTCTCTCCCACACCACACACACCCTCAGTCTCACAGACATAAGCTCTCTCTCACTCCCGCATGCACCCTCTCTCTCACTCCCACACGCACCCTCCCTCTCACTCCCACACGCTCCCTCTCTCTTATCCCCACAGGCACCCTCTCTCTCATTCCCACACGCACCCTCTCTCTCACTCCCACACGCAACCTCTCTCACTCCCACACGCACTCTCTCTCTCTCTCTCCCACACACACCCTCTCTCTCACGCACACACGCACCCTCTCTCTCACTCATACACGCTCCCTCTCTCTCACACCCACACGCACCCTCTCTCTCAAACCCACACGCACCCTCTCTCTCACTCCCACACGCACCCTCTCTCTCACTCCCACACGCACCCTCACTCTCACTACCACACGCACCCTCTCTCTCACACCCACACGCACCCTCACTCTCACTTCCACAAGCACCTTCTCTCTCACTCCCACACGCATCCTCACTCTCACTCCCACACGCACCCTCTCTCTCACTCATACACGCACCCTCTCTCTCACACCCACATGCACCCTCTCTCTGAAACCCACACGCACCCTCTCTCTCACTCCCACACGCACCCTCACTCTCACTTCCACACGCACCCTTACTCTCACTCCCCCATGCACCTTCTCTCTATCTCCCACACGCACCCTCTCTCCCACACCACACACACCCTCTCTCTCACTCCCACACGCCACCTCTCTCACTTCCACACGCACTCTCTCTCTCTCTCTCTCCCACACGCACCCTCTCTCTCACGCACACACGCAACCTCTCTCTCACTCATACACGCTCCCTCTCTCTCACACCCACACGCACCCTCACTCTCACTCCCACACTTACACTCTCTCTCATTCCCACACGCACCATCTCTCTCACTCCCACACGCACCCTGGCTCTCACTCCCACACGCACCCTCTCTCTCACTCCCACATGCAACTTCTCTCTATCTCCCACACGCACCCTCTCTCTCACTTCCACATGCAACCTCTCTCTCTCTCCCAAACGCACCCTCTCTCTCACACCCACACGCAACCTCTCTCTCAAACCCACACGCACCCTCTCTCTCACTCCCACACGCACCCTCACTCTCACTCCCACACGCATCATCACTCTCACTCCCACACGCACCCTCTCTCTCACTCATAGACGCACCCTCTCTGTCACACCCACACGCACCCTCTCTCTCAAACCCACACGCACCCTCTCTCTCACACCCACACGCACCCTCACTCTCACTTCCACACGCACCCTCACTCTCACTCCCACATGCACCTTCTCTCTATCTCCCACACGCACCCTCTCTCCCACACCACACACACCCTCAGTCTCACAGACATAAGCTCTCTCTCACTCCCGCATGCACCCTCTCTCTCACTCCCACACGCACCCTCCCTCTCACTCCCACACGCTCCCTCTCTCTTATCCCCACAGGCACCCTCTCTCTCATTCCCACACGCACCCTCTCTCTCACTTCCACACGCAACCTCTCTCACTCCCACATGCACTCTCTCTCTCTCTCTCTCCCACACGCACCCTCTCTCTCACGCACACACGCACCCTCTCTCTCACTCATACACGCTCCCTCTCTCTCACACCCACACGCACCATCTCTCTCAAACCCACACGCACCCTCTCTCTCACTCCCACACGCACCCTCTCTCTCACTCCCACACGCACCCTCACTCTCACTCCCACACGCACCCTCACTCTCACTCCCACACGCACCCTCTCTCTCATTCCCACACGCACCATCTCTCTCACTCCCACACGCACCCTGTCTCTCACTCCCACACGCACCCTCTCTCTCTCTTCCACATGCACCTTCTCTCTCTCTCCCAAAAGCACCCTCTCTCTCTCTAACAAACGCACCCTCTCTCTCACTCCCACACCCACTCACCCTCTCTCTCACTCCCACACGCGCCCTCTCTCTCTCACTCCCACACGCGCCCGCTCTCTCAGTCCCACACACACCCTCTCTCTCATTCCCACACGCGCCCTCTCCCTCACTACCACACGCACCTTTTCTCTCATTCCCACACACATCTTGTCTCTCACTCCCACACGCACCCTCACTCTCACTCCCACACGCAACCTCTCTCACTCCCACACGCACCCTCTCTCTCACTCCCACATGCACATTCTCTCTCACTCCCACACGCACCCTCTCTCACACTCCCAAAAGCACGCTCTCTCTCACTCCCACATGCAGCCACTCTCTCACTCCCACACTCACCCTCTCTCTCACTCCCAGACGCACCCTTTCTCTCACGCAAACCACGCAAGCTCTCTCTCACTCTTACACGCTCCCTCTCTCTCATTCCCACAGGCACCCTCTCTCTCATTCCCACACGCACCCTCTATCTCACTCCCACACGCAACCTCTCTCACTCCCACACGCACTCTCTATCTCTCTCTCCCACATGTACCCTCTTGCTCACGCACACACGCACCCTCTCTCTCACTCATACACGCACCCTCTCTCTCACACCCACACGCACCCTCTCTCTCAAACCCACACGCACCCTCTCTCTCACTCCCACACGCACCCTCACTCTCACTACCACACGCACCCTCTCTCTCACACCCACACGCACCCTCACTCTCACTTCCACAAGCACCTTCACTCTCACACCCACACGCATCCTCACTCTCACTCCCACACGCACCCTCTCTCTCACTCATACACGCACCCTCTCTCTCACACCCACATGCACCCTCTCACTCAAACCCACACGCACCCTCTCTCTCACTCCCACACGCACCCTCACTCTCACTTCCACACGCACCCTTACTCTCACTCCCCCATGCACCTTCTCTCTATCTCCCACACGCACCCTCTCTCCCACACCACACACACCCTCTCTCTCACTCCCACACGCCACCTCTCTCACTTCCACACGCACTCTCTCTCTCTCTCTCTCCCACACGCACCCTCTCTCTCACGCACACACGCAACCTCTCTCTCACTCATACACGCTCCCTCTCTCTCACACCCACACGCACCCTCACTCTCACTCCCACACGTCCACTCTCTCTCATTCCCACACGCACCATCTCTCTCACTCCCACACGCACCCTGGCTCTCACTCCCACACGCACCCTCTCTCTCACTCCCACATGCAACTTCTCTCTATCTCCCACACGCACCCTCTCTCTCACTTCCACATGCAACCTCTCTCTCTCTGCCAAACGCACCCTCTCTCTCACACCCACACGCAACCTCTCTCTCAAACCCACACGCACCCTCTCTCTCACTCCCACACGCACCCTCACTCTCACTCCCACACGCATCATCACTCTCACTCCCACACGCACCCTCTCTCTCACTCATACACGCACCCTCTCTGTCACACCCAAACGCACCCTCTCTCTCAATCCCACACGCACCCTCTCTCTCACACCCACACGCACCCTCACTCTCACTTCCACACGCACCCTCACTCTCACTCCCACATGCACCTTCTCTCTATCTCCCACACGCACCCTCTCTCCCACACCACACACACCCTCAGTCTCACAGACATAAGCTCTCTCTCACTCCCGCATGCACCCTCTCTCTCACTCCCACACGCACCCTCCCTCTCACTCCCACACGCTCCCTCTCTCTCACTCCCACACGCACCCTCACTCTCACTACCACATGCACCCTCTCTCTCACACCCACACGCACCCTCACTCTCACTTCCACAAGCACCTTCACTCTCACTCCCACACGCATCCTCACTCTCACTCCCACATGCACCCTCTCTCTCACTCATACACGCACCCTCTCTCTCACACCCACATGCACCCTCTCTCTCAAACCCACACGCACCCTCTCTCTCACTCCCACACGCACCCTCACTCTCACTTCCACACGCACCCTTACTCTCACTCCCCCATGCACCTTCTCTCTATCTCCCCCACGCACCCTCTCTCCCACACCACACACACCCTCTCTCTCACTCCCACACGCCACCTCTCTCACTTCCACACGCACTCTCTCTCTCTCTCTCTCCCACACGCACACTCTCTCTCACGCACACACGCAACCTCTCTCTCACTCATACACGCTCCCTCTCTCTCACACCCACACGCACCCTCACTCTCACTCCCCCACTTACACTCTCTCTCATTCCCACACGCACCATCTCTCTCACTCCCACACGCACCCTGGCTCTCACTCCCACACGCACCCTCTCTCTCACTCCCACATGCAACTTCTCTCTATCTCCCACACGCACCCTCTCTCTCACTTCCACATGCAACCTCTCTCTCTCTCCCAAACGCACCCTCTCTCTCACACCCACACGCAACCTCTCTCTCAAACCCACACGCACCCTCTCTCTCACTCCCACACGCACCCTCACTCTCACTCCCACACGCATCATCACTCTCACTCCCACACGCACCCTCTCTCTCACTCATAGACGCACCCTCTCTGTCACACCCACACGCACCCTCTCTCTCAAACCCACACGCACCCTCTCTCTCACACCCACACGCACCCTCACTCTCACTTCCAGACGCACCCTCACTCTCACTCCCACATGCACCTTCTCTCTATCTCCCACACGCACCCTCTCTCCCACACCACACACACCCTCACTCTCACAGACATAAGCTCTCTCTCACTCCCGCATGCACCCTCTCTCTCACTCCCACACGCACCCTCCCTCTCACTCCCACACGCTCCCTCTCTCTCATTCCCACACGCACCCTCTCTCTCACACCCACACGCACCCTCTCTCTCAAACCCACACGCACCCTCTCTCTCACTCCCACACGCACCCTCACTCTCACTCCCACACGCACCCTCACTCTCACTCCCACACGCACTCTCCCTCTCACTCCCACACGCTCCCTCTCTCTCATCCCCACACGCACCCTCGCTCTCATTCCCACACTCACCCTCTCTCTCACTCCCACACGCAACCTCTCTCACTCCCACACGCACTCTCTCTCTATCTCTCCCACACGCACCCTCTCTCTCACGCACACACGCACCCTCTCTCTCACTCATACAGGCACCCTCTCTCTCACACCCACACGCACCCTCTATCTCAAACCCACACGCACCCTCTCTCTCACTTCCACAGGCACCCTCTCTCTCATTCCCACACGCACCCTCTCTCTCACTCCCACACGCAACCTCTCTCACTCCCACACTTACCTTCACTCTATCTCCCACAAGCACTCTCTCTCTCACTTCCACATGCACCCTCTCTCTCACTCCCACACGCAGCCTCTCTCTCACTCCCACACCCACGCACCCTCTCTCTCACTCCCACACGCACCCAGTTTCTCTCACTCCCACACGCACCCGCTCACTCAGTCCCACACTCACCCTCTCTCTCACTCCCACACGCGCCCTCTCCCTCACTACCACACGCACCTTTTCTCTCATTCCCACAAGCATCTTTTCTCTCACTCCCACACACACCTTCTCTCACTCCCACACACACTTTCTCTCTCAATCCCACAAACATTTTTTTCACTCCCACACACACCTTCTCTCTCACTCCCATACCAACTATCTCACTCCCACACATACACACACACACCCTCTTTCTCACTCATTTTCACAAACATACCCTCTCCCTCACTCCAACATGCACACACACCGTCTCTCTCTCTCCCCCTCACACACATTTTCTCACTCTCACACCACACACCATCTTTCTCATTTCCCACACGCACCCGCTTTTTGATTCAACACACACGCACCCGCTTTCTCACTTCCACACACACCTTCTCTCTCATTCCCACACAGGCACCCGTTTCTCACTCCCACACACACCTTCTCTCACATCCAACATAGACCTCTCACTCCCACACACACCTTCTCTCTCACTCCCACACGCACCGCCTCTCTCACTCCCACATGCACATTCTCTCTCACTCCCACACGCAACTTCACTCACACTCCCAAACGCACCCTCTATCTCACTCCCACATGAAGCCTCTCTCTCAGTCCCACACGCACCCTCTCTCTCATTCCCACACGAACCATCTCTCTCATTCCCACACGCAACCTCTCTCTCACTCCCACGCGCACCCTCCCTCTCACTCCCACAGGCACCCTCCCTCTCACTCCCACACCCGCCCTCTCTCTCATTCCCACAGGCACCCTCTCTCTCATTCCCAAAGGCACCCTCTCTCTCACTCCCAAACGCAACCTCTCTCACTCCCAAACGCACTCTCTCTCTCTCTCCCACACGCACACTCTCTCTCACGCCCACACGCTCCCTCTCTCTCACTCATACACGCACCCTCTCTCTCACACCCACACGCACCCTCTCTCTCAATCCCACACGCACCCTCTCTCTCACTCCCACACGCACCCTCACTCTCACACCCACACGCACCCTCACTCCCAATCCCACACGCACCCTCACTCCCACTCCCACACGCACCCTCTCTCTCATTCCCACACGCACCCTCTCTCTCACTCCCACACGCACCCTGTCTCTCACTCCCACATGCACCCTCTCTCTCACTCCCACATGCACCTTCACTCTATCTCCCACAAGCACCCTCTCTCTCACTTCCACATGCACCCTCTCTCTCACTCCCACATACAGCCTCTCTCTCACTCCCACACCCACGCACCCTCTCTCTCAATCCCACATGCAACCAGTCTCTCTCACTCCCACACGTAACCGCTCTCTCAGTCCCACACACACCCTTGCTCTCTCTCCCACACAGGCCCTCTCCCTCACTACCACATGCACCTTTTCTCTCATTCCCACACGCATCTTGTCTCTCACTCCCACACACACCTTCTCTCACTCCCACACATACTTTCTCTCTCAATCCCACAAACATTTTTTTCACTCCCACACACACCTTCTCTCTCACTCCCATACGCACCCTCTCTCTCACTCCCACAACCACCATCTCTCTCACTCCCAAATGCACCCTCTCTCTCACTCCCAGACGCACCCTCTCTCTCACGCCCACACGCACGCTCTCTCTCACTCCCACACGCACCCTCTCTCTCACTCCCACACGCACACTCTCCCTCACTCCCACACGCACCCTCCCTCTCAAACCCACACGCACCCTCTCTCTCATTCCCTCAGGCACCCTCTCTCTCACTCCCACACGCACCCTCTCTCTCACTCCCACACGCAACCTCTCTCACTCCCACAGGCACCCTCTCTCTCATGCCCACACGCAACCTCTCTCTCTCTCCCACACGCACCCTCTCCCTCACTCCCACATGCACCCTCTCTCTCGCTCCCTCACGCACCCTCTCTCTCAGTCCCACACGCACCCTCTCTCTCATTCCCTCACGCACCCTCTCTCTCACTCCCACACGCACCATCTCGCTCAGTCCCACACGCACCCTCTCTCTCACTCCCACACATACACGCTGTCTCACTCACACACTCACCATCTCTCTCACTCCCTCACAAACGCATCTTCTCTCTCACTCCCACACACAACATATCCCTCACTCCCAAACACAACTTACCTTTCACTCCCACACACACCTTCTCTCTCACTCCCACACACACCTTCTCTCTCACTCCGAGACACACCTTCTCTCTCACTCCCACACACACGTTTTCTCTCACTCCCACAAGCACCTTCTCTCTCACTCCCACACACACCTTCTCTCTCACTCCCATACAAACCTTCTCTCTCACTCCCACTCACACTTTCTCTCTCACTCCCACACACACCTTCTCTCACTCACACAACCACCTTATCTCTCACTCCCACACCCACTCTCTCTCTCCCACACCCACACATACACCCTCTCTCTCAGTCCACTTGACAAACAAACCTTCTCCCTCACTGCCGCACACACAGACACACAACCTCTCTATCACTTCCACACGCACACTCACTCTCACTCCCACATGCACCTTCTCTCTATCTCCCACAAGCACCCTCTCTCCCACACCACACACACCCTCACTCTCACAGACATAAGCTCTCTCTCACTCCCGCATGCACCCTCTCTCTCGCTCCCACACTCACCCTCCCTCTCACTCCCACACGCTCCCTCTCTCTCATCCCCACAGGCACCCTCTCTCTCATTCCCACACGCACCCTCTCTCTCACTCCCACACGCAACCTCTCTCACTCCCACACGCAGTCTCTCTCTCTCTCTCTCTCCCACACGCACCCTCTCTCTCACGCATACACGCACCCTCTCTCTCACTCATACACGCTCCCTCTCTCTCACACCCACACGCACCCTCACTCTCACTCCCACACGCACCCTCTCTCTCATTCCCACACGCACCATCTCTCTCACTCCCACACGCACCCTGGCTCTCACTCCCACACGCACCCTCTCTCTCACTCCCACATGCACCTTCTCTCTATCTCCCACACACACACTCTCTCTCACTTCCACATGCACCCTCTCTCTCTTTCCCAAACGCACCCTCACTCTCACACCCACACGCATCCTCTCTCTCAAACCCTCACGCACCCTCTCTCTCACTCCCACAAGCACCCTCACTCTCACTCCCACACGCATCCTCACTCTCACTCCCACACGCATCCTCTCTCTCACTCATACACGCACCCTCTCTCTCACACCCACACGCACCCTCTCTCTCAAACCCACACGCACCCTCTCTCTCACACCCACACGCACCCTCACTCTCACTTCCACTCGCACCCTCACTCTCACTCCCACATGCACCTTCTCTCTATCTCCCACACGCACCCTCTCTCCCACACCACACACACCCTCACTCTCACAGACATAAGCTCTCTCTCATTCCCGCATGCACCCTCTCTCTCACTCCCACACGCACCCTCCCTCTCACTCCCACACTCTCCCTCTCTCTCATCCCCACAGGTACTCTCTCTCTCATTCCCACACGCACCCTCTCTCTCACACCCACACGCACCCTCTCTCTCAAACCCACACGCACCCTCTCTCTCACTCCCACACGCACCCTCACTCTCACTCCCACACGCACCCTCACTCTCACTCCCACACGCACTCTCCCTCTCACTCCCACACGCTCCCTCTCTCTCATCCCCACACGCACCCTCGCTCTCATTCCCACACTCACCCTCTCTCTCACTCCCACACGCAACCTCTCTCACTCCCACACGCACTCTCTCTCTATCTCTCCCACACGCACCCTCTCTCTCACGCACACACGCACCCTCTCTCTCACTCATACAGGCTCCCTCTCTCTCACACCCACACGCACCCTCTATCTCAAACTCACACGCACCCTCTCTCTCACTTCCACACGCACCCTCTCTCTCACTCCCACATGCACCCTCACTCTCACTCCCACACGCACCCTCTCTCTCATTCCCACATGCACCATCTCGCTCACTCCCACACGCACCCTGGCTCTCACTCCCACATGCACCCTCTCTCTCACTCCCACATGCACCTTCTCTCTATCTCCCACACGCACCCTCTCTCTCACTTCCACATGCACCCTCTCTCTCCAAACGCACCCTCTCTCTCACACCCACAGGCACCCTCTCTCTCAAACCCACACGCACCCTCTCTCTCACTCCCACACGCACCCTCACTCTCACTCCCTCACGCATCCTCACTCTCACTCCCACACGCACCCTCTCTCACTCATACTCGCACCCTCTCTCTCACACCCACACGCACCCTCTCTCTCAAACCCACACGCACCCTCTCTCTCACACCCACACGCACCCTCACTCTCACTTCCACACGCACCCTCACTCTCACTCCCACATGCACCTTCTCTCTATCTCCCACACGCACCCTCTCTCCCACACCACACACACCCTCACTCTCATAGATATAAGCTCTCTCTCACTCCCGCATGCATCCTCTCTCTCACTCCCACACGCACCCTCCCTCTCACTCCTACACGCTCCTTCTCTCTCACCCCCACAGGCACCCTCTCTCTCATTCCCACACGCACCCTCTCTCTCACTCATACACGCTCCCTCTCTCTCACACCCACCCGCACCCTCTCTATCGAACCCATACGCACCCTCTCTCTCACTCCCACACGCACCCTCTCTCTCACTTCCACACGCACCCTCACTTCACTCCCCCATGCACCCTCACTCTCACTCCCACACGCACCCTCTCTCTCATTCCCACACGCACCATCTCTCTCACTCCCACACGCACCCTGGCTCTCACTCCTAAACGCACCCTCTCTCTCACTCCCACATACACCTTCTCTCTATCTCCCACAAGCACCCTCTCTCTCACTTCCACATGCACCCTCTCTCTCTCTCCCAAACGCACCCTCTCTCTCACACCCACATGCACCCTCTCTCTCAAACCTACATGCATCCTCTCTCTCACTCCCACACGCACCCTCACTCTCACTCCCACACGCATCCTCACTCTCACTCTCACACGCACCCTCTCTCTCACTCATACACGCACCCTCTCTCTCACACCCACACGCACCCTCTCTCTCAAACCCAAACGCACCCTCTCTCTCACACCCACACGCACCCTCACTCTCACTTCCACACGCACCCTCACTCTCACTCCCACATGCACCTTCTCTCTATCTCCCACACGCACCCTCTCTCCCACACCACACACACCCTCACTCTCACAGACATAAGCTCTCTCTCACTCCCGCATGCACCCTCTCTCTCACTCCCACACGCACCCTCTCTCTCACTCCCACACGCAACCTCTCTCACTCCCACTCGCACTCCCTCTCTCTCGCTCCCACACGCACCCTCTCTCTCACGCACACACGCACCCTCTCTCTCACTCATACACTCTCCCTCTCTCTCACACCCACACGCACCCTCTCTCTCAAACCCACACGCACCCTCTCTCTCACTCCCACATTCACCCTCTCACTCACTCCCACACGCACCCTCACTCTCACTCCCACATGCACCCTCACTCTCACTCCCACACGCACCCTCTCTCTTATTCCCACACGCACCATCTCTCTCACTCCCACACGCACCCTGTCTCTCACACCCACACGCACCCTCTCTCTCACTCCCACATGCACCTTCTCTCTATCTCCCACACGCACCCTCTCTCTCACTTCCACATGCACCCTCTCTCTCTCTCCCAAACGCACCCTCTCTCTCACTCCCACACCCACTCACCCTCTCTCTCACTCCCACACGCACCCTCTCTCTCTCACTCCCACACGCATCCGCTCTCTCAGTCCCACACATACCCTCTCTCTCACTCCCACACGCGCCCTCTCCCTCACTACCACACGCACCTTTTCGCTCATTCCCACAAACATCTTGTCTCTCACTCCCACACGCACCCTCACTCTCACTCCCACACGCACCCTCTCTCTCACTCCCACATGCACATTCTCTCTCACTCCCACACGCTCCCTCTCTCAAACTCCCAAAAGCACGCTCTCTCTCACTCCCACATGCAGCCACTCTCTCACTCCCACACCCACCCTCTCTCTCACTCCCAGACGCACCCTTTCTCTCACGCCCACACGCAAGCTCTCTCTCACTCTTACACGCTGCCTCTCTCTCATTCCCACAGGCACCCTCTCTCTCATTCCCACACGCACCTTCTCTCTCACTCCCACACGCCACCTCTCTCACTCCCACACGCACTCTCTATCTCTCTCTCCCACATGTACCCTCTCGCTCCCGCACACACGCAACCTCTCTCTCACTCATACACGCACCCTCTCTCTCACACCCACACGCACCCTCTCTCTCAAACCCACACGCACCCTCTCTCTCACTCCCACATGCACCCTCACTCTCACTCCCACACGCACCCTCTCTCTCATACCCACACGCACCCTCACTCTCACTTCCACACGCACCTTCACTCTCACTCCCACATGCTTCCTCACTCTCACTCCCACACGCACCCTCTCTCTCACTCATACACGCACTCTCTCTCTCACACCCACACGCACCCTCTCTCTCAAACCCACACGCACCCTCTCTCTCACTCCCACACGCACCCTCACTCTCACTTCCACACGCACCCTCACTCTCACTCCCCCAAGCACCTTCTCTCTATCTCCCACACGCACCCTCTCTCCCTCACCACACACACCCTCACTCTCACAGACATAAGCTCTCTCTCACTGCCGCATGCACCCTCTCTCTCTCTCCCACACGCACCCTCCCTCTCACTCCCACACGCTCCCTCTCTCTCATCCCCACAGGCACCCTCTCTCTCATTCCCACATGCACCCTCTCTCTCACTCCCACACGCCACCTCTCTCACTCACACACGCAATCTCTCTTTCACTCATACACGCTCCCTCTCTCTCACACCCACACGCACCCTCACTCTCACTCCCACACGCACCCTCTCTCTCATTCCCACACGCACCATCTCTCTCACTCCCACACGCACCCTGGCTCTCACTCCCACACGCACCCTCTCTCTCACTCCCACATGCACCTTCTCTCTATCTCCCACACGCACCCTCTCTCTCACTTCCACATGCCCCCTCTCTCTCACTCATACACGCACCCTCTCTCTCACACCCACACGCACCCTCTCTCTCAAACCCACACGCACCCTCTCTCTCACACCCACACGCACCCTCACTCTCACTTCCACACGCACCCTCACTCTCACTCCCACACGCACTCTCCCTCTCACTCCCACACGCTCCCTCTCTCTCATCCCCACACGCACCCTCTCTCTCACTCCCACACTCACCCTCTCTCTCACTCCCACACGCAACCTCTCTCACTCCCACACGCACTCTCTCTCTATCTCTCCCACACGCACCCTCTCTCTCACGCACACACGCACCCTCTCTCTCACTCATACAGGCTCCCTCTCTCTCACACCCACACGCACCCTCTATCTCAAACCCACACGCACCCTCTCTCTCACTCCCACACGCACCCTCTCTCTCACTCCCACATGCACCCTCACTCTCACTCCCACACGCACCCTCTCTCTCATTCCCACACGCACCATCTCTCTCACTCCCACACGCACCCTGGCTCTCACTCCCACATGCACCCTCTCTCTCACTCCCACATGCACCTTCTCTCTATCTCCCACACGCACCCTCTCTCTCACTTCCACATGCACCCGCTCTCTCCAAACGCACCCTCTCTCTCACACCCACAGGCACCCTCTCTCTCAAACCCACACGCACCCTCTCTCTCACTCCCACACGCACCCTCACTCTCACTCCCTCACGCATCCTCACTCTCACTCCCACACGCACCCTCTCTCTCACTCATACTCGCACCCTCTCTCTCAAACCCACACGCACCCTCTCTCTCAAACCCACACGCACCCTCTCTCTCACACCCACACGCACCCTCACTCTCACTTCCACACGCACCCTCACTCTCACTCCCACATGCACCTTCTCTCTATCTCCCACACGCACCCTCTCTCCCACACCACACACACCCTCACTCTCACAGATATAAGCTCTCTCTCACTCCCGCATGCATCCTCTCTCTCACTCCCACACGCACCCTCCCTCTCACTCCCACACGCTCCTTCTCTCTCACCCCCACAGGCACCCTCTCTCTCATTCCCACACGCACCCTCTCTCTCACTCATACACGCTCCCTCTCTCTCACACCCACACGCACCCTCTCTATCAAACCCAAACGCACCCTCTCTCTCACTCCCACACGCACCCTCTCTCTCACTTCCACACGCACCCTCACTTCACTCCCCCATGCACCCTCACTCTCACTCCCACACGCACCCTCTCTCTCATTCCCACACGCACCATCTCTCTCACTCCCACACGCACCCTGGCTCTCACTCCTAAACGCACCCTCTCTCTCACTCCCACATACACCTTCTCTCTATCTCCCACAAGCACCCTCTCTCTCACTTCCACATGCACCCTCTCTCTCTCTCCCAAACGCACCCTCTCTCTCACACCCACACGCACCCTCTCTCTCAAACCTACATGCACCCTCTCTCTCACTCCCACACGCACCCTCACTCTCACTCCCACACGCATCCTCACTCTCACTCTCACACGCACCCTCTCTCTCACTCATACACGCACCCTCTCTCTCACACCCACACGCACCCTCTCTCTCAAACCCAAACGCACCCTCTCTCTCACACCCACACGCACCCTCACTCTCACTTCCACATGCACCCTCACTCTCACTCCCACATGCACCTTCTCTCTATCTCCCACACGCACCCTCTCTCCCACACCACACACACCCTCACTCTCACAGACATAAGCTCTCTCTCACTCCCGCATGCACCCTCTCTCTCACTCCCACACGCACCCTCTCTCTCACTCCCACACGCAACCTCTCTCACTCCCACACGCACTCCCTCTCTCTCGCTCCCACACGCACCCTCTCTCTCACGCACACACGCACCCTCTCTCTCACTCATACACTCTCCCTCTCTCTCACACCCACACGCACCCTCTCTCTCAAACCCACACGCACCCTCTCTCTCACTCCCACACGCACCCTCTCACTCACTCCCACACGCACCCTCACTCTCACTCCCACACGCACCCTCACTCTCACTCCCACACGCACCCTCACTCTCATTCCCACACGCACCATCTCTCTCACTCCCACACGCACCCTGTCTCTCACACCCACACGCACCCTCTCTCTCACTCCCACATGCACCTTCTCTCTGTCTCCCACACGCACCCTCTCTCTCACTTCCACATGCACCCTCTCTCTCTCTCCCAAACGCACCCTCTCTCTCACTCCCACACCCACTCACCCTCTCTCTCACTCCCACACGCACCCTCTCTCTCTCACTCCCACACGCATCCGCTCTCTCAGTCCCACACATACCCTCTCTCTCACTCCCACACGCGCCCTCTCCCTCACTACCACACGCACCTTTTCGCTCATTCCCACAAACATCTTGTCTCTCACTCCCACACGCACCCTCACTCTCACTCCCACACGCACCCTCTCTCTCACTCCCACATGCACATTCTCTCTCACTCCCACACGCACCCTCGCTCTCACTCCCAAAAGCACCCTTTCTCTCACTCCCACATGCAGCCTCTCTCTCACTCCCACACCAACCCTCTCTCTCACTCCCAGACTCACCCTTTCTCTCACGCCCACGCGCAAGCTCTCTCTCACTCTTACACGCTCCCTCTCTCTCATTCCCACAGGCACCCTCTCTCTCATTCCCACACGCACCCGCTCTCTCACTCCCACACGCAACCTCTCTCACTCCCACACGCACTCTCTATCTCTCTCTCCCACATGCAACCTCTCGCTCACGCACACACGAACCCTCTCTCTCACTCATACACGCACCCTCTCTCTCACACCCACACGCACCCTCTCTCTCAAACCCACACGCACCCTCTCTCTCACTCCCACACGCACCCTCACTCTCACTCCCACACGCACCCTCTCTCTCACTCCCACACGCACCCTCTCTCTCACTCCCACACGCACCCTCACTCTCACTCCCACACGCTTCCTCACTCTCACTCCCACACGCACCCTCTCTCTCACTCATACACGCACTCTCTCTCTCACACCCACACGCACCCTCTCTCTCAAACCCACACGCACCCTCTCTCTCACTCCCACACGCACCCTCACTCTCACTTCCACACGCACCCTCACTCTCACTCCCCCAAGCACCTTCTCTCTATCTCCCACACGCACCCTCTCTCCCTCACCACACACACCCTCACTCTCACAGACATAAGCTCTCTCTCACTGCCGCATGCACCCTCTCTCTCACTCCCACACGCACCCTCCCTCTCACTCCCACACGCTCCCTCTCTCTCATCCCCACAGGCACCCTCTCTCTCATTCCCACATGCACCCTCTCTCTCACTCCCACACGCCACCTCTCTCACTCACACACGCAATCTCTCTTTCACTCATACACGCTCCCTCTCTCTCACACCCACACGCACCCTCACTCTCACTCCCACACGCACCCTCTCTCTCATTCCCACACGCACCATCTCTCTCACTCCCACACGCACCCTGGCTCTCACTCCCACACGCACCCTCTCTCTCACTCCCACATGCACCTTCTCTCTATCTCCCACACGCACCCTCTCTCTCACTTCCACATGCCCCCTCTCTCTCACTCATACACGCACCCTCTCTCTCACACCCACACGCACCCTCTCTCTCAAACCCACACGCACCCTCTCTCTCACTCCCACACGCACCCTCACTCTCACTCCCACACGCACCCTCACTCTCACTCCCACACGCACTCTCCCTCTCACTCCCACACGCTCCCTCTCTCTCATCCCCACACGCACCCTCTCTCTCATTCCCACACTCACCCTCTCTCTCACTCCCACACGCAACCTCTCTCACTCCCACACGCACTCTCTCTCTATCTCTCCCACACGCACCCTCTCTCTCACGCACACACGCACCCTCTCTCTCACTCATACAGGCTCCCTCTCTCTCACACCCACACGCACCCTCTATCTCAAACCCACACGCACCCTCTCTCTCACTCCCACACGCACCCTCTCTCTCACTCCCACATGCACCCTCACTCTCACTCCCACACGCACCCTCTCTCTCATTCCCACACGCACCATCTCTCTCACTCCCACACGCACCCTGGCTCTCACTCCCACATGCACCCTCTCTCTCACTCCCACATGCACCTTCTCTCTATCTCCCACACGCACCCTCTCTCTCACTTCCACATGCACCCGCTCTCTCCAAACGCACCCTCTCTCTCACACCCACAGGCACCCTCTCTCTCAAACCCACACGCACCCCTCTCTCTCACTCCACACGCACCCTCACTCTCACTCCCTCACGCATCCTCACTCTCACTCCCACACGCACCCTCTCTCTCACTCATACTCGCACCCTCTCTCTCAAACCCACACGCACCCTCTCTCTCAAACCCACACGCACCCTCTCTCTCACACCCACACGCACCCTCACTCTCACTTCCACACGCACCCTCACTCTCACTCCCACATGCACCTTCTCTCTATCTCCCACACGCACCCTCTCTCCCACACCACACACACCCTCACTCTCACAGATATAAGCTCTCTCTCACTCCCGCATGCATCCTCTCTCTCACTCCCACACGCACCCTCCCTCTCACTCCCACACGCTCCTTCTCTCTCACCCCCACAGGCACCCTCTCTCTCATTCCCACACGCACCCTCTCTCTCACTCATACACGCTCCCTCTCTCTCACACCCACACGCACCCTCTCTATCAAACCCAAACGCACCCTCTCTCTCACTCCCACACGCACCCTCTCTCTCACTTCCACACGCACCCTCACTTCACTCCCCCATGCACCCTCACTCTCACTCCCACACGCACCCTCTCTCTCATTCCCACACGCACCATCTCTCTCACTCCCACACGCACCCTGGCTCTCACTCCTAAACGCACCCTCTCTCTCACTCCCACATACACCTTCTCTCTATCTCCCACAAGCACCCTCTCTCTCACTTCCACATGCACCCTCTCTCTCTCTCCCAAACGCACCCTCTCTCTCACACCCACACGCACCCTCTCTCTCAAACCTACATGCACCCTCTCTCTCACTCCCACACGCACCCTCACTCTCACTCCCACACGCATCCTCACTCTCACTCTCACACGCACCCTCTCTCTCACTCATACACGCACCCTCTCTCTCACACCCACACGCACCCTCTCTCTCAAACCCAAACGCACCCTCTCTCTCACACCCACACGCACCCTCACTCTCACTTCCACATGCACCCTCACTCTCACTCCCACATGCACCTTCTCTCTATCTCCCACACGCACCCTCTCTCCCACACCACACACACCCTCACTCTCACAGACATAAGCTCTCTCTCACTCCCGCATGCACCCTCTCTCTCACTCCCACACGCACCCTCTCTCTCACTCCCACACGCAACCTCTCTCACTCCCACACGCACTCCCTCTCTCTCGCTCCCACACGCACTCTCTCTCTCACGCACACACGCACCCTCTCTCTCACTCATACACTCTCCCTCTCTCTCACACCCACACGCACCCTCTCTCTCAAACCCACACGCACCCTCTCTCTCACTCCCACACGCACCCTCTCACTCACTCCCACACGCACCCTCACTCTCACTCCCACACGCACCCTCACTCTCACTCCCACACGCACCCTCACTCTCATTCCCACACGCACCATCTCTCTCACTCCCACACGCACCCTGTCTCTCACACCCACACGCACCCTCTCTCTCACTCCCACATGCACCTTCTCTCTGTCTCCCACACGCACCCTCTCTCTCACTTCCACATGCACCCTCTCTCTCTCTCCCAAACGCACCCTCTCTCTCACTCCCACACCCACTCACCCTCTCTCTCACTCCCACACGCACCCTCTCTCTCTCACTCCCACACGCATCCGCTCTCTCAGTCCCACACATACCCTCTCTCTCACTCCCACACGCGCCCTCTCCCTCACTACCACACGCACATTTTCGCTCATTCCCACAAACATCTTGTCTCTCACTCCCACACGCACCCTCACTCTCACTCCCACACGCACCCTCTCTCTCACTCCCACATGCACATTCTCTCTCACTCCCACACGCTCCCTCTCTCAAACTCCCAAAAGCACGCTCTCTCTCACTCCCACATGCAGCCACTCTCTCACTCCCACACCCACCCTCTCTCTCACTCCCAGACGCACCCTTTCTCTCACGCCCACACGCAAGCTCTCTCTCACTCTTACACGCTGCCTCTCTCTCATTCCCACAGGCACCCTCTCTCTCATTCCCACACGCACCCTCTCTCTCAGTCCCACACGCAACCTCTCTCACTCCCACACGCACTCTCTATCTCTCTCTCCCACATGTACCCTCTCGCTCACGCACACACGCAACCTCTCTCTCACTCATACACGCACCCTCTCTCTCACACCCACACGCACCCTCTCTCTCAAACCCACACGCACCCTCTCTCTCACTCCCACACGCACCCTCACTCTCACTCCCACACTCACCCTCTCTCTCATACCCACACGCACCCTCACTCTCACTTCCACACGCACCTTCACTCTCACTCCCACACGCTTCCTCACTCTCACTCCCACACGCACCCTCTCTCTCACTCATACACGCACTCTCTCTCACACCCACACGCACCCTCTCTCTCAAACCCACACGCACCCTCTCTCTCACTCCCACACGCACCCTCACTCTCACTTCCACACGCACCCTCACTCTCACTCCCCCAAGCACCTTCTATCTATCTCCCACACGCACCCTCTCTCCCTCACCACACACACCCTCACTCTCACAGACATAAGCTCTCTCTCACTGCCGCATGCACCCTCTCTCTCACTCCCACACGCACCCTCCCTCTCACTCCCACACGCTCCCTCTCTCTCATCCCCACAGGCACCCTCTCTCTCATTCCCACACGCACCCTCTCTCTCACTCCCACACGCCACCTCTCTCACTCACACACGCAATCTCTCTTTCACTCATACACGCTCCCTCTCTCTCACACCCACACGCACCCTCACTCTCACTCCCACACGCACCCTCTCTCTCATTCCCACACGCACCATCTCTCTCACTCCCACATGCACCCTGGCTCTCACTCCCACACGCACCCTCTCTCTCACTCCCACATGCAACTTCTCTCTATCTCCAACACGCACCCTCTCTCTCACTTCCACATGCACTCTCTCTCTCTCTCCCAAACGCACTCTCTCTCTCACACCCACACGCACCCTCTCTCTCAAACCCACACGCACCCTCTCTCTCACTCCCACACGGACCCTCACTCTCACTCCCACACGCATCCTCACTCTCACTCCCACACGCACCCTCTCTCTCACTCATACACGCACCCTCTCTCTCACACCCACACGCACCCTTGCTCTCAAACCCACACGCACCCTCTCTCTCACACCCACACGCACCCTCACTCTCACTTCCACACGCACACTCACTCTCACTCCCACATGCACCTTCTCTCTATCTCCCACACGCACCCTCTCTCCCACACCACACACACCCTCACTTTCACAGACATAAACTCTCTCTCACTCCCGCATGCACCCTCTCTCTCACTCCCACACGCACCCTCCCTCTCACTCCCACACGCTCCCTCTCTCTCATCCCCACAGGCACCCTCTCTCTCATTCCCACACGAACCCTCTCTCTCACGCACACACGCACCCTCTCTCTCACTCATAAACGCTCCCTCTCTCTCACTCCCACACGCACCCTCTCTCTCAAACCCACACGCACCCTCTCTCTCACTCCCACACGCACCCTCTCTCTCACTCCCACATGCACCCTCACTCTCACTCCCACACGCACCCTCACTCTCACTCCCACACGCACCCTCTCTCTCATTCCCACACGCACCATCTCTCTCACTCCCACATGCACCCTGTCTCTCACTCCCACACGCACCCTCACTCTCACTTCCACACGCACCCTCACTCTCACTCCCACATGCACCTTCTCTCTATCTCCCACACGCACCCTCTCTCCCACACCACACACACCCTCACTCTCACAGATATAAGCTCTCTCTCACTCCCGCATGCATCCTCTCTCTCACTCCCACACGCACCCTCCCTCTCACTCCCACACGCTCCTTCTCTCTCACCCCCACAGGCACCCTCTCTCTCATTCCCACACGCACCCTCTCTCTCACTCATACACGGTCCCTCTCTCTCACACCCACACGCACCCTCTCTATCAAACCCATACGCACCCTCTTTCTCACTCCCACACGCACCCTCACTCTCACTCCCACACGCACCCTCTCTCTCATTCCCACACGCACCATCTCTCTCACTCCCACACGCACCCTGGCTCTCACTCCTAAACGCACCCTCTCTCTCACTCCCACAAACACCTTCTCTCTATCTCCCACAAGCACCCTCTCTCTCACTTCCACATGCACCCTCTCTCTCTCTCCCAAACGCACCCTCTCTCTCACACCCACACGCACCCTCTCTCTCAAACCTACATGCACCCTCTCTCTCACTCCCACACGCACCCTCACTCTCACTCCCACACGCATCCTCACTCTCACTCTCACACGCACCCTCTCTCTCACTCATACACGCACCCTCTCTCTCACACCCACACGCACCCTCTCTCTCAAACCCAAACGCACCCTCTCTCTCACACCCACACGCACCCTCACTCTCACTTCCACATGCACCCTCACTCTCACTCCCACATGCACCTTCTCTATCTCCCACACGCACCCTCTCTCCCACACCACACCCTCACTCTCACAGACATAAGCTCTCTCTCACTCCCGCATGCACCCTCTCTCTCACTCCCACACGCACCCTCTCTCTCACTCCCACACGCAACCTCTCTCACTCCCACACGCACTCCCTCTCTCTCGCTCCCACACGCACCCTCTCTCTCACGCACACACGCACCCTCTCTCTCACTCATACACTCTCCCTCTCTCTCACACCCACACGCACCCTCTCTCTCAAACCCACACGCACCCTCTCTCTCACTCCCACACGCACCCTCTCACTAACTCCCACACGCACCCTCACTCTCACTCCCACACGCACCCTCACTCTCACTCCCACACGCACCCTCTCTCTCATTCCCACACGCACCATCTCTCTCACTCCCACACGCACCCTGTCTCTCACACCCACACGCACCCTCTCTCTCACTTCCACATGCACCCTCTCTCTCTCTCCCAAACGCACCCTCTCTCTCACTCCCACACCCACTCACCCTCTCTCTCACTCCCACACGCACCCTCTCTCTCTCACTCCCACACGCATCCGCTCTCTCAGTCCCACACATACCCTCTCTCTCACTCCCACACGCGCCCTCTCCCTCACTACCACACGCACCTTTTCGCTCATTCCCACAAACATCTTGTCTCTCACTCCCACACGCACCCTCACTCTCACTCCCACACGCACCCTCTCTCTCACTCCCACATGCACATTCTCTCTCACTCCCACACGCTCCCTCTCTCAAACTCCCAAAAGCACGCTCTCTCTCACTCCCACATGCAGCCACTCTCTCACTCCCACACCCACCCTCTCTCTCACTCCCAGACGCACCCTTTCTCTCACGCCCACACGCAAGCTCTCTCTCACTCTTACACGCTGCCTCTCTCTCATTCCCACAGGCACCCTCTCTCTCATTCCCACACGCACCCTCTCTCTCACTCCCACACGCAACCTCTCTCACTCCCACACGCACTCTCTATCTCTCTCTCCCACATGTACCCTCTCGCTCACGCACACACGCAACCTCTCTCTCACTCATACACGCACCCTCTCTCTCACACCCACAGGCACCCTCTCTCTCAAACCCACACGCACCCTCTCTCTCACTCCCACACGCACCCTCACTCTCACTCCCACACGCACCCTCTCTCTCAAACCCACACGCACCCTCACTCTCACTTCCACACGCACCTTCACTCTCACTCCCACACGCTTCCTCACTCTCACTCCCACACGCACCCTCTCTCTCACTCATACAAGCACTCTCTCTCTCACACCCACACGCACCCTCTCTCTCAAACCCACACGCACCCTCTCTCTCACTCCCACACGCACCCTCACTCTCACTTCCACACGCACCCTCACTCTCACTCCCCCAAGCACCTTCTCTCTATCTCCCACACGCACCCTCTCTCCCTCACCACACACACCCTCACTCTCACAGACATAAGCTCTCTCTCACTGCCGCATGCACCCTCTCTCTCACTCCCACACGCACCCTCCCTCTCACTCCCACACGCTCCCTCTCTCTCATCCCCACAGGCACCCTCTCTCTCATTCCCACACGCACCCTCTCTCTCACTCCCACACGCCACCTCTCTCACTCACACACGCAATCTCTCTTTCACTCATACACGCTCCCTCTCTCTCACACCCACACGCACCCTCACTCTCACTCCCACACGCACCCTCTCTCTCATTCCCACACGCACCATCTCTCTCACTCCCACATGCACCCTGGCTCTCACTCCCACACGCACCCTCTCTCTCACTCCCACATGCAACTTCTCTCTATCTCCAACACGCACCCTCTCTCTCACTTCCACATGCACCCTCTCTCTCTCTCCCAAACGCACTCTCTCTCTCACACCCACACGCACCCTCTCTCTCAAACCCACACGCACCCTCTCTCTCACTCCCACACGCATCCTCACTCTCACTCCCACACGCACCCTCTCTCTCACTCATACACGCACCCTCTCTCTCACACCCACACGCACCCTTGCTCTCAAACCCACACGCACCCTCTCTCTCACACCCACACGCACCCTCACTCTCACTTCCACACGCACACTCACTCTCACTCGCACATGCACCTTCTCTCTATCTCCCACACGCACCCTCTCTCCCACACCACACACACCCTCACTTTCAAAGACATAAACTCTCTCTCACTCCCGCATGCACCCTCTCTCTCACTCCCACACGCACCCTCCCTCTCACTCCCACACGCTCCCTCTCTCTCATCCCCACAGGCACCCTCTCTCTCATTCCCACACGAACCCTCTCTCTCACGCACACACGCACCCTCTCTCTCACTCATAAACGCTCCCTCTCTCTCACACCCACACGCACCCTCTCTCTCAAACCCACACGCACCCTCTCTCTCACTCCCACACGCACCCTCTCTCTCACTCCCACATGCACCCTCACTCTCACTCCCACACGCACCCTCACTCTCACTCCCACACGCACCCTCTCTCTCATTCCCACACGCACCATCTCTCTCACTCCCACATGCACCCTGTCTCTCACTCCCACACGCACCCTCACTCTCACTTCCACACGCACCCTCACTCTCACTCCCACATGCACCTTCTCTCTATCTCCCACACGCACCCTCTCTCCCATACCACACACACCCTCACTCTCACAGATATAAGCTCTCTCTCACTCCCGCATGCATCCTCTCTCTCACTCCCACACGCACCCTCCCTCTCACTCCCACACGCTCCTTCTCTCTCACCCCCACAGGCACCCTCTCTCTCATTCCCACACGCACCCTCTCTCTCACTCATACACGGTCCCTCTCTCTCACACCCACACGCACCCTCTCTATCAAACCCATACGCACCCTCTTTCTCACTCCCACACGCACCCTCACTCTCACTCCCACACGCACCCTCTCTCTCATTCCCACACGCACCATCTCTCTCACTCCCACACGCACCCTGGCTCTCACTCCTAAACGCACCCTCTCTCTCACTCCCACAAACACCTTCTCTCTATCTCCCACAAGCACCCTCTCTCTCACTTCCACATGCACCCTCTCTCTCTCTCCCAAACGCACCCTCTCTCTCACACCCACACGCACCCTCTCTCTCAAACCTACATGCACCCTCTCTCTCACTCCCACACGCACCCTCACTCTCACTCCCACACGCATCCTCACTCTCACTCTCACACGCACCCTCTCTCTCACTCATACACGCACCCTCTCTCTCACACCCACACGCACCCTCTCTCTCAAACCCAAACGCACCCTCTCTCTCACACCCACACGCACCCTCACTCTCACTTCCACATGCACCCTCACTCTCACTCCCACATGCACCTTCTCTATCTCCCACACGCACCCTCTCTCCCACACCACACCCTCACTCTCACAGACATAAGCTCTCTCTCACTCCCGCATGCACCCTCTCTCTCACTCCCACACGCACCCTCTCTCTCACTCCCACACGCAACCTCTCTCACTCCCACACGCACTCCCTCTCTCTCGCTCCCACACGCACCCTCTCTCTCACGCACACACGCACCCTCTCTCTCACTCATACACTCTCCCTCTCTCTCACACCCACACGCACCCTCTCTCTCAAACCCACACGCACCCTCTCTCTCACTCCCACACGCACCCTCTCACTAACTCCCACACGCACCCTCACTTTCACTCCCACACGCACCCTCACTCTCACTCCCACACGCACCCTCTCTCTCATTCCCACACGCACCATCTCTCTCACTCCCACACGCACCCTGTCTCTCACACCCACACGCACCCTCTCTCTCACTTCCACATGCACCCTCTCTCTCTCTCCCAAACGCACCCTCTCTCTCACTCCCACACCCACTCACCCTCTCTCTCACTCCCACACGCACCCTCTCTCTCTCACTCCCACACGCATCCGCTCTCTCAGTCCCACACATACCCTCTCTCTCACTCCCACACGCGCCCTCTCCCTCACTACCACACGCACCTTTTCGCTCATTCCCACAAACATCTTGTCTCTCACTCCCACACGCACCCTCACTCTCACTCCCACACGCACCCTCTCTCTCACTCCCACATGCACATTCTCTCTCACTCCCACACGCTCCCTCTCTCAAACTCCCAAAAGCACGCTCTCTCTCACTCCCACATGCAGCCACTCTCTCACTCCCACACCCACCCTCTCTCTCACTCCCAGACGCACCCTTTCTCTCACGCCCACACGCAAGCTCTCTCTCACTCTTACACGCTGCCTCTCTCTCATTCCCACAGGCACCCTCTCTCTCATTCCCACACGCACCCTCTCTCTCACTCCCACACGCAACCTCTCTCACTCCCACACGCACTCTCTATCTCTCTCTCCCACATGTACCCTCTCGCTCACGCACACACGCAACCTCTCTCTCACTCATACACGCACCCTCTCTCTCACACCCACAGGCACCCTCTCTCTCAAACCCACACGCACCCTCTCTCTCACTCCCACACGCACCCTCACTCTCACTCCCACACGCACCCTCTCTCTCATACCCACACGCACCCTCACTCTCACTTCCACACGCACCTTCACTCTCACTCCCACACGCTTCCTCACTCTCACTCCCACACGCACCCTCTCTCTCACTCATACAAGCACTCTCTCTCTCACACCCACACGCACCCTCTCTCTCAAACCCACACGCACCCTCTCTCTCACTCCCACACGCACCCTCACTCTCAATTCCACACGCACCCTCACTCTCACTCCCCCAAGCACCTTCTCTCTATCTCCCACACGCACCCTCTCTCCCTCACCACACACACCCTCACTCTCACAGACATAAGCTCTCTCTCACTGCCGCATGCACCCTCTCTCTCACTCCCACACGCACCCTCCCTCTCACTCCCACACGCTCCCTCTCTCTCATCCCCACAGGCACCCTCTCTCTCATTCCCACACGCACCCTCTCTCTCACTCCCACACGCCACCTCTCTCACTCACACACGCAATCTCTCTTTCACTCATACACGCTCCCTCTCTCTCACACCCACACGCACCCTCACTCTCACTCCCACACGCACCCTCTCTCTCATTCCCACACGCACCATCTCTCTCACTCCCACATGCACCCTGGCTCTCACTCCCACACGCACCCTCTCTCTCACTCCCACATGCAACTTCTCTCTATCTCCAACACGCACCCTCTCTCTCACTTCCACATGCACCCTCTCTCTCTCTCCCAAACGCACTCTCTCTCTCACACCCACACGCACCCTCTCTCTCAAACCCACACGCACCCTCTCTCTCACTCCCACACGGACCCTCACTCTCACTCCCACACGCATCCTCACTCTCACTCCCACACGCACCCTCTCTCTCAATCATACACGCACCCTCTCTCTCACACCCACACGCACCCTTGCTCTCAAACCCACACGCACCCTCTCTCTCACACCCACACGCACCCTCACTCTCACTTCCACACGCACACTCACTCTCACTCCCACATGCACCTTCTCTCTATCTCCCACACGCACCCTCTCTCCCACACCACACACACCCTCACTTTCAAAGACATAAACTCTCTCTCACTCCCGCATGCACCCTCTCTCTCACTCCCACACGCACCCTCCCTCTCACTCCCACACGCTCCCTCTCTCTCATCCCCACAGGCACCCTCTCTCTCATTCCCACACGAACCCTCTCTCTCACGCACACACGCACCCTCTCTCTCACTCATAAACGCTCCCTCTCTCTCACACCCACACGCACCCTCTCTCTCAAACCCACACGCACCCTCTCTCTCACTCCCACACGCACCCTCTCTCTCACTCCCACATGCACCCTCACTCTCACTCCCACACGCACCCTCACTCTCACTCCCACACGCACCCTCTCTCTCATTCCCACACGCACCATCTCTCTCACTCCCACATGCACCCTGTCTCTCACTCCCACACGCACCCTCACTCTCACTTCCACACGCACCCTCACTCTCACTCCCACATGCACCTTCTCTCTATCTCCCACACGCACCCTCTCTCCCATACCACACACACCCTCACTCTCACAGATATAAGCTCTCTCTCACTCCCGCATGCATCCTCTCTCTCACTCCCACACGCACCCTCCCTCTCACTCCCACACGCTCCTTCTCTCTCACCCCCACAGGCACCCTCTCTCTCATTCCCACACGCACCCTCTCTCTCACTCATACACGGTCCCTCTCTCTCACACCCACACGCACCCTCTCTATCAAACCCATACGCACCCTCTTTCTCACTCCCACACGCACCCTCACTCTCACTCCCACACGCACCCTCTCTCTCATTCCCACACGCACCATCTCTCTCACTCCCACACGCACCCTGGCTCTCACTCCTAAACGCACCCTCTCTCTCACTCCCACAAACACCTTCTCTCTATCTCCCACAAGCACCCTCTCTCTCACTTCCACATGCACCCTCTCTCTCTCTCCCAAACGCACCCTCTCTCTCACACCCACACGCACCCTCTCTCTCAAACCTACATGCACCCTCTCTCTCACTCCCACACGCACCCTCACTCTCACTCCCACACGCATCCTCACTCTCACTCTCACACGCACCCTCTCTCTCACTCATACACGCACCCTCTCTCTCACACCCACACGCACCCTCTCTCTCAAACCCAAACGCACCCTCTCTCTCACACCCACACGCACCCTCACTCTCACTTCCACATGCACCCTCACTCTCACTCCCACATGCACCTTCTCTATCTCCCACACGCACCCTCTCTCCCACACCACACCCTCACTCTCACAGACATAAGCTCTCTCTCACTCCCGCATGCACCCTCTCTCTCACTCCCACACGCACCCTCTCTCTCACTCCCACACGCAACCTCTCTCACTCCCACACGCACTCCCTCTCTCTCGCTCCCACACGCACCCTCTCTCTCACGCACACACGCACCCTCTCTCTCACTCATACACTCTCCCTCTCTCTCACACCCACACGCACCCTCTCTCTCAAACCCACACGCACCCTCTCTCTCACTCCCACACGCACCCTCTCACTAACTCCCACACGCACCCTCACTCTCACTCCCACACGCACCCTCACTCTCACTCCCACACGCACCCTCTCTCTCATTCCCACACGCACCATCTCTCTCACTCCCACACGCACCCTGTCTCTCACACCCACACGCACCCTCTCTCTCACTTCCACATGCACCCTCTCTCTCTCCCAAACGCACCCTCTCTCTCACTCCCACACCCACTCACCCTCTCTCTCACTCCCACACGCACCCTCTCTCTCTCACTCCCACACGCATCCGCTCTCTCAGTCCCACACATACCCTCTCTCTCACTCCCACACGCGCCCTCTCCCTCACTACCACACGCACCTTTTCGCTCATTCCCACAAACATCTTGTCTCTCACTCCCACACGCACCCTCACTCTCACTCCCACACGCACCCTCTCTCTCACTCCCACATGCACATTCTCTCTCACTCCCACACGCTCCCTCTCTCAAACTCCCAAAAGCACGCTCTCTCTCACTCCCACATGCAGCCACTCTCTCACTCCCACACCCACCCTCTCTCTCACTCCCAGACGCACCCTTTCTCTCACGCCCACACGCAAGCTCTCTCTCACTCTTACACGCTGCCTCTCTCTCATTCCCACAGGCACCCTCTCTCTCATTCCCACACGCACCCTCTCTCTCACTCCCACACGCAACCTCTCTCACTCCCACACGCACTCTCTATCTCTCTCTCCCACATGTACCCTCTCGCTCACGCACACACGCAACCTCTCTCTCACTCATACACGCACCCTCTCTCTCACACCCACAGGCACCCTCTCTCTCAAACCCACACGCACCCTCTCTCTCACTCCCACACGCACCCTCACTCTCACTCCCACACGCACCCTCTCTCTCATACCCACACGCACCCTCACTCTCACTTCCACACGCACCTTCACTCTCACTCCCACACGCTTCCTCACTCTCACTCCCACACGCACCCTCTCTCTCACTCATACAAGCACTCTCTCTCTCACACCCACACGCACCCTCTCTCTCAAACCCACACGCACCCTCTCTCTCACTCCCACACGCACCCTCACTCTCAATTCCACACGCACCCTCACTCTCACTCCCCCAAGCACCTTCTCTCTATCTCCCACACGCACCCTCTCTCCCTCACCACACACACCCTCACTCTCACAGACATAAGCTCTCTCTCACTGCCGCATGCACCCTCTCTCTCACTCCCACACGCACCCTCCCTCTCACTCCCACACGCTCCCTCTCTCTCATCCCCACAGGCACCCTCTCTCTCATTCCCACACGCATCCTCTCTCTCACTCCCACACGCCACCTCTCTCACTCACACACGCAATCTCTCTTTCACTCATACACGCTCCCTCTCTCTCACACCCACACGCACCCTCACTCTCACTCCCACACGCACCCTCTCTCTCATTCCCACACGCACCATCTCTCTCACTCCCACATGCACCCTGGCTCTCACTCCCACACGCACCCTCTCTCTCACTCCCACATGCACCTTCTCTCTATCTCCCACACGCACCCTCTCTCTCACTTCCACATGCACCCTCTCTCTCTCTCCCAAACGCACTCTCTCTCTCACACCCACACGCACCCTCTCTCTCAAACCCACACGCACCCTCTCTCTCACTCCCACACGGACCCTCACTCTCACTCCCACACGCATCCTCACTCTCACTCCCACACGCACCCTCTCTCTCAATCATACACGCACCCTCTCTCTCACACCCACACGCACCCTTGCTCTCAAACCCACACGCACCCTCTCTCTCACACCCACACGCACCCTCACTCTCACTTCCACACGCACACTCACTCTCACTCCCACATGCACCTTCTCTCTATCTCCCACACGCACCCTCTCTCCCACACCACACACACCCTCACTTTCACAGGCATAAACTCTCTCTCACTCCCGCATGCACCCTCTCTCTCACTCCCACACGCACCCTCCCTCTCACTCCCACACGCTCCCTCTCTCTCATCCCCACAGGCACCCTCTCTCTCATTCCCACACGCACCCTCTCTCTCACGCACACACGCACCCTCTCTCTCACTCATAAACGCTCCCTCTCTCTCACACCCACACGCACCCTCTCTCTCAAACCCACACGCACCCTGTCTCTCACTCCCACACGCACCCTCTCTCTCACTCCCACACGCACCCTCACTCTCACTCCCACACGCACCCTCACTCTCACTCCCACACGCACCCTCTCTCTCATTCCCACACGCACCATCTCTCTCACTCCCACATGCACCCTGTCTCTCACTCCCACACGCACCCTCTCTCTCACTTCCACATGCACCTTCTCTCTCTCTCCCAAACGCACCCTCTCTCTCTCCCAAACGCACCCTCTCTGTCACTCCCACACACACTTACCCTCTCTCTCACTCCCACACGCACCCTCTCTCTCTCACTCCCACACGCACCCGCTCTCTCAGTCCCACACACACCCTCTCTCTCACTCCCACACGCGCCCTCTCCCTCACTACCACACGCACCTTTTCTCTCATTCCCACACACATCTTGTCTCTCACTCCCACACGCACCCTCACTCTCACTCCCACACGCAACCTCTCTCACTCCCACACGCACCCTCTCTCTCACTCCCACATGCACATTCTCTCTCACTCCCACACGCAGCCTCTCTCACACTCCCAAAAGCACCCTCTCTCTAACTCCCACATGCAGCCTCTCTCTCACTCCCACACCCACCCTCTCTCTCACTCCCAGACGCACCCTTTCTCTCACGCCCACACGCAAGCTCTCTCTCACTCTTACACGCTCACTCTCTCTCATTCCCACAGTCACCCTCTCTCTCATTCCCACATGCACCCTCTCTCTCACTCCCACACGCAACCTCTCCCTCACTCCCACACGCAACCTCTCTCACTCCCACACGTACTCTCTATCTCTCTCTCCCACATGCACCCTCTCGCTCACGCACACACGAACCCTCTCTCTCACTCATACAAGCACCCTCTCTCTCACACCCACACGCACCCTCTCTCTCAAACCCACACGCACCCTCTCTCTCACTCCCACACACACCCTCACTCTCACAGACATAATCTCTCTTTCACTCCCGCATGCACCCTCTCTCTCACTCCCAAACGAACCCGCTCTCTCACTCCCACACGCACCCTCTCTCTCACTCC
Source organism: Carcharodon carcharias (assembly GCF_017639515.1). Classification (NCBI taxonomy): domain Eukaryota; kingdom Metazoa; phylum Chordata; class Chondrichthyes; order Lamniformes; family Lamnidae; genus Carcharodon; species Carcharodon carcharias. The sequence continues at coordinate 92,982,336 of NC_054480.1, read as the reverse complement.
CACACGCACCCTCTCTCTCACTCCCACACGCACCCTCCCTCTCTCTCCCACACGCTCCCTATCTCTCATCCGCACAGGCACCCTCTCTCTCATTCCCACAAGCACCCTCTCTCTCACTCCCACACGCAAACTCTCTCACTCCCACACGCACTCTCTCTCTCTCTCTCTCCCACACGCACCCTCTCTCTCACACCCACACGCACCCTCTCTCTCAAACCCAAACGCACCCTCTCTCTCACTCCCACACGCACCCTCACTCTCACTCCCACACGCACCCTCTCTCTCACTCCCACACGCACCCTCCCTCTCACTCCCACACGCTCCCTCTCTCTCATCCCCACAGGCACCCTCTCACTCATTCCCACACGCACCCTCTCTCACTCCCACACGCAACCTCTCTCACTCCCACACGCAATCTCTCTCTCTCTCTCTTCCTCACGCACACTCTCTCTCAAGCACACACGCACCCTCTCTCTCATTCCCACACTCACCCTCTCTCTCACTCCCACACGCAACCTCTCTCACTCCCACACGCACTCTCTCTCTATCTCTCCCACACGCACCCTCTCTCTCACGCACACACGCACCCTCTCTCTCACTCATACAGGCTCCCTCTCTCTCACACCCACACGCACCCTCTAAATCAAACCCACACGCACCCTCTCTCTCACACCCACACGCACCCTCTCTCTCACTCCCACATGCACCCTCACTCTCACTCCCACACGCACCCTCTCTCTCATTCCCACACGAACCATCTCTCTCACTCCCACACGCACCCTGGCTCTCACTCCCACATGCACCCTCTCTCTCACTCCCACATGCACCTTCTCTCTATCTCCCACACGCACCCTCTCTCTCACTTCCACATGCACCCTCTCTCTCCAAACGCACCCTCTCTCTCACACCCACAGGCACCCTCTCTCTCAAACCCACACGCACCCTCTCTCTCACTCCCACACGCACCCTCACTCTCACTCCCTCACGCATCCTCACTCTCACTCCCACACGCACCCTCGCTCTCACTCATACTCGCACCCTCTCTCTCACACCCACACGCACCCTCTCTCTCAAACCCACACGCACCCTCTCTCTCACACCCACACGCACCCTCACTCTCACTTCCACACGCACCCTCACTCTCACTCCCACATGCACCTTCTCTCTATCTCCCACACGCACCCTCTCTCCCACACCACACACACCCTCACTCTCACAGATATAAGCTCTCTCTCACTCCCGCATGCATCCTCTCTCTCACTCCCACACGCACCCTCCCTCTCACTCCCACACGCTCCTTCTCTCTCACCCCCACAGGCACCCTCTCTCTCATTCCCACACGCACCCTCTCTCTCACTCATACACGCTCCCTCTCTCTCACACCCACACGCACCCTCTCTATCAAACCCATACGCACCCTCTCTCTCACTCCCACACGCACCCTCTCTCTCACTTCCACACGCACCCTCACTTCACTCCCCCATGCACCCTCACTCTCACTCCCACACGCACCCTCTCTCTCATTCCCACACGCACCATCTCTCTCACTCCCACACGCACCCAGGCTCTCACTCCTAAACGCACCCTCTCTCTCACTCCCACATACACCTTCTCTCTATCTCCCACAAGCACCCTCTCTCTCACTTCCACATGCACCCTCTCTCTCTCTCCCAAACGCACCCTCTCTCTCACACCCACACGCACCCTCTCTCTCAAACCTACATGCACCCTCTCTCTCACTCCCACACGCACCCTCACTCTCACTCCCACACGCATCCTCACTCTCACTCTCACACGCACCCTCTCTCTCACTCATACACGCACCCTCTCTCTCACACCCACACGCACCCTCTCTCTCAAACCCAAACGCACCCTCTCTCTCACACCCACACGCACCCTCACTCTCACTTCCACACGCACCCTCACTCTCACTCCCACATGCACCTTCTCTCTATCTCCCACACGCACCCTCTCACCCACACCACACACACCCTCACTCTCACAGACATAAGCTCTCTCCCACTCCCGCATGCACCCTCTCTCTCACTCCCACACGCACCCTCTCTCTCACTCCCACACGCAACCTCTCTCACTCCCACACGCACTCCCTCTCTCTCGCTCCCACACGCACCCTCTCTCTCACGCACACACGCACCCTCTCTCTCACTCATACACTCTCCCTCTCTCTCAAACCACACGCACCCTCTCTCTCACACCCACACGCACCCTCTCTCTCACTCCCACACGCACCCTCTCACTCACTCCCACACGCACCCTCACTCTCACTCCCACACGCACCCTCACTCTCACTCCCACACGCACCCTCTCTCTCATTCCCACACGCACCATCTCTCTCACTCCCACACGCACCCTGTCTCTCACACCCACACGCACGCTCTCTCTCACTCCCACATGCACCTTCTCTCTATCTCCCACACGCAACCTCTCTCTCACTTCCACATGCACCCTCTCTCTCTCTCCCAAACGCACCCTCTCTCTCACTCCCACACCCACTCACCCTCTCTCTCACTCCCACACGCACCCTCTCTCTCTCACTCCCACACGCATCCGCTCTCTCAGTCCCACACATACCCTCTCTCTCACTCCCACACGCGCCCTCTCCCTCACTACCACACGCACCTTTTCGCTCATTCCCACAAACATCTTGTCTCTCACTCCCACACGCACCCACACTCTCACTCCCACACGCACCCTCTCTCTCACTCCCACATGCACATTCTCTCTCACTCCCGCACGCTCCCTCTCTCAAATTCCCAAAAGCACGCTCTCTCTCACTCCCACATGCAGCCACTCTCTCACTCCAACACCCACCCTCTCTCTCACTCCCAGACGCACCCTTTCTCTCACGCCCACACGCAAGCTCTCTCTCACTCTTACACGCTGCCTCTCTCTCATTCCCACAGGCACCCTCTCTCTCATTCCCACACGCACCCTCTCTCTCACTCCCACACGCAACCTCTCTCACTCCCACACGCACTCTCTATCTCTCTCTCCCACATGTACCCTCTCGCTCACGCACACACGCAACCTCTCTCTCACTCATACACGCACGCTCTCTCTCACACCCACACGCACCCTCTCTCTCAAACCCACACGCACCCTCTCTCTCACTCCCACACGCACCCTCACTCTCACTCCCACACGCACCCTCTCTCTCATACCCACACGCACCCTCACTCTCACTTCCACACGCACCTTCACTCTCACTCCCACACGCTTCCTCACTCTCACTCCCACACGCACCCTCTCTCTCACTCATACACGCACTCTCTCTCTCACACCCACACGCACCCTCTCTCTCAAACCCACACGCACCCTCTCTCTCACTCCCACACGCACCCTCACTCTCACTTCCACACGCACCCTCACTCTCACTCCCCCAAGCACCTTCTCTCTATCTCCCACACGCACCCTCTCTCCCTCACCACACACACCCTCACTCTCACAGACATAAGCTCTCTCTCACTGCCGCATGCACCCTCTCTCTCACTCCCACACGCACCCTCCCTCTCACTCCCACACGCTCCCTCTCTCTCATCCCCACAGGCACCCTCTCTCTCATTCCCACACGCACCCTCTCTCTCACTCCCACACGCCACCTCTCTCACTCACACACGCAATCTCTCTTTCACTCATACACGCTCCCTCTCTCTCACACCCACACGCACCCTCACTCTCACTCCCACACGCACCCTCTCTCTCATTCCCACACGCACCATCTCTCTCACTCCCACATGCACCCTGGCTCTCACTCCCACACGCACCCTCTCTCTCTCTCCCACATGCACCTTCTCTCTATCTCCCACACGCACCCTCTCTCTCACTTCCACATGCACCCTCTCTCTCTCTCCCAAACGCACTCTCTCTCTCACACCCACACGCACCCTCTCTCTCAAACCCACATGCACCCTCTCTCTCACTCCCACACGGACCCTCACTCTCACTCCCACACGCATCCTCACTCTCACTCCCACACGCACCCTCTCTCTCACTCATACACGCACCCTCTCTCTCACACCCACACGCACCCTTGCTCTCAAACCCACACGCACCCTCTCTCTCACACCCACACGCACCCTCACTCTCACTTCCACATGCACACTCACTCTCACTCCCACATGCACCTTCTCTCTATCTCCCACACGCACCCTCTCTCCCACACCACACACACCCTCACTCTCACAGACATAAACTCTCTCTCACTCCCGCATGCACCCTCTCTCTCACTCCCACACGCACCCACCCTCTCACTCCCACACGCTCCCTCTCTCTCATCCCCACAGGCACCCTCTCTCTCATTCCCACACACACCCTCTCTCTCACGCACACACGCACCCTCTCTCTCACTCATAAACGCTCCCTCTCTCTCACACCGACACGCACCCTCTCTCTCAAACCCACACGCACCCTCTCTCTCACTCCCACACGCACCCTCTCTCTCACTCCCACACGCACCCTCACTCTCACTCCCACACGCACCCTCACTCTCACTCCCACACGCACCCTCTCTCTCATTCCCACACGCACCATCTCTCTCACTCCCACATGCACCCTGTCTCTCACTCCCACACGCACCCTCTCTCTCACTTCCACATGCACCTTCTCTCTCTCTCCCAAACGCACCCTCTCTCTCTCCCAAACGCACCCTCTCTGTCACTCCCACACACACTTACCATCTCTCTCACTCCCACATGCACCCTCTCTCTCTCACTCCCACACGCACCCGCTCTCTCAGTCCCACACACACCCTCTCTCTCACTCCCACACGCGCCCTCTCCCTCACTACCACACGCACCTTTTCTCTCATTCCCACACACATCTTGTCTCTCACTCCCACACGCACCCTCACTCTCACTCCCACACGCAACCTCTCTCACTTCCACACGCACCCTCACTCTCACTCCCACATGCACCTTCTCTCTATCTCCCACACGCACCCTCTCTCCCACACCACACACACCCTCACTCTCACAGATATAAGCTCTCTCTCACTCCCGCATGCATCCTCTCTCTCACTCCCTCACGCACCCTCCCTCTCACTCCCACACTCTCCTTCTCTCTCACCCCCACAGGCACCCTCTCTCTCATTCCCACACGCACCCTCTCTCTCACTCATACACGCTCCCTCTCTCTCACACCCACACGCACCATCTCTATCAAACCCATACGCACCCTCTCTCTCACTCCCACACGCACCCTCTCTCTCACTTCCACACGCACCCTCACTTCACTCCCCCATGCACCCTCACTCTCACTCCCACACGCACCCTCTCTCTCATTCCCACACGCACCATCTCTCTCACTCCCACACGCACCCTGGCTCTCACTCCTAAACGCACCCTCTCTCTCACTCCCACATACACCTTCTCTCTATCTCCCACAAGCACCCTCTCTCTCACTTCCACATGCACCCTCTCTCTCTCTCCCAAACGCACCCTCTCTCTCACACCCACACGCACCCTCTCTCTCAACCCTACATGCACCCTCTCTCTCACTCCCACACGCACCCTCACTCTCACTCCCACACGCATCCTCACTCTCACTCTCACACGCACCCTCTCTCTCACTCATACACGCACCCTCTCTCTCACACCCACACGCACCCTCTCTCTCAAACCCAAACGCACCCTCTCTCTCACACCCACACGCACCCTCACTCTCACTTCCACACGCACCCTCACTCTCACTCCCACATGCACCTTCTCTCTATCTCCCACACGCACCCTCTCTCCCACACCACACACACCCTCACTCTCACAGACATAAGCTCTCTCTCACTCCCGCATGCACCCTCTCTATCACTCCCACACTCACTCCCTCTCTCTCGCTCCCACACGCACCCTCTCTCTCACGCACACACGCACCCTCTCTCTCACTCATACACTCTCCCTCTCTCTCAAACCACACGCACCCTCTCTCTCAAACCCACACGCACCCTCTCTCTCACTCCCACACGCACCCTCTCACTCACTCCCACAAGCACCCTCACTCTCACTCCCACACGCACCCTCACTCTCACTCCCACACGCACCCTCTCTCTCATTCCCACACGCACCATCTCTCTCACTCCCACACGCACCCTGTCTCTCACACCCACACGCACCCTCTCTCTCACTCCCACATGCACCTTCTCTCTATCTCCCACACGCACCCTCTCTCTCACTTCCACATGCACCCTCTCTCTCTCCCAAACGCACCCTCTCTCTCACTCCCACACCCACTCACCCTCTCTCTCACTCCCACACGCACCCTCTCTCTCTCACTCCCACACGCATCCGCTCTCTCAGTCCCACACATACCCTCTCTCTCACTCCCACACGCGCCCTCTCCCTCACTACCACACGCACCTTTTCGCTCATTCCCACAAACATCTTGTCTCTCACTCCCACACGCACCCTCACTCTCACTCCCACACGCACCCTCTCTCTCACTCCCACATGCACATTCTCTCTCACTCCCACACGCTCCCTCTCTCAAACTCCCAAAAGCACGCTCTCTCTCACTCCCACATGCAGCCACTCTCTCACTCCCACACCCACCCTCTCTCTCACTCCCAGACGCACCCTTTCTCTCACGCCCACACGCAAGCTCTCTCTCACTCTTACACGCTGCCTCTCTCTCATTCCCACAGGCACCCTCTCTCTCATTCCCACACGCACCCTCTCTCTCACTCCCACACGCAACCTCTCTCACTCCCACACGCACTCTCTATCTCTCTCTCCCACATGTACCCTCTCGCTCACGCACACACGCAACCTCTCTCTCACTCATACACGCACCCTCTCTCTCACACCCACACGCACCCTCTCTCTCAAACCCACACGCACCCTCTCTCTCACTCCCACACGCACCCTCACTCTCACTCCCACACGCACCCACTCTCTCATACCCACACGCACCCTCACTCTCACTTCCACACGCACCTTCACTCTCACTCCCACACGCTTCCTCACTCTCACTCCCACACGCACCCTCTCTCTCACTCATACACGCACTCTCTCTCTCACACCCACACGCACCCTATCTCTCAAACCCACACGCACCCTCTCTCTCACTCCCACACGCACCCTCACTCTCACTTCCACACGCACCCTCACTCTCACTCCCCCAAGCACCTTCTCTCTATCTCCCACACGCACCCTCTCTCCCTCACCACACACACCCTCACTCTCACAGACATAAGCTCTCTCTCACTGCCGCATGCACCCTCTCTCTCACTCCCACACGCACCCTCCCTCTCACTACCACACGCTCCCTCTCTCTCACTCCCACACGCCACCTCTCTCACTCACACACGCAATCTCTCTTTCACTCATACACGCTCCCTCTCTCTCACACCCACACGCACCCTCACTCTCACTCCCACACGCAACCTCTCTCTCATTCCCACACGCACCATCTCTCTCACTCCCACATGCACCCTGGCTCTCACTCCCACACGCACCCTCTCTCTCACTCCCACATGCACCTTCTCTCTATCTCCCACACGCACCCTCTCTCTCACTTCCACATGCACCCTCTCTCTCTCTCCCAAACGCACTCTCTCTCTCACACCCACACGCACCCTCTCTCTCAAACCCACACGCACCCTCTCTCTCACTCCCACACGGACCCTCACTCTCACTCCCACACGCAACCTCACTCTCACTCCCACACGCACCCTCTCTCTCACTCATACACGCACCCTCTCTCTCACACCCACACGCACCCTTGCTCTCAAACCCACACGCACCCTCTCTCTCACACCCACACGCACCCTCACTCTCTCTTCCACACGCACACTCACTCTCACTCCCACATGCACCTTCTCTCTATCTCCCACACGCACCCTCTCTCCCACACCACACACACCCTCACTCTCACAGACATAAACTCTCTCTCACTCCCGCATGCACCCTCTCTCTCACTCCCACACGCACCCTCCCTCTCATTCCCACACGCTCCCTCTCTCTCATCCCCACAGGCACCCTCTCTCTCATTCCCACACGCACCCTCTCTCTCACACCCACACGCACCCTCTCTCTCAAACCCAAACGCACCCTCTCTCTCACTCCCACACGCACCCTCTCTCTCACTCCCACACGCACCCTCACTCTCACTCCCACACGCACCCTCACTCTCACTCCCACACGCACCCTCTCTCTCATTCCCACACGCACCATCTCTCTCACTCCCACATGCACCCTGTCTCTCACTCCCACACGCACCCTCTCTCTCACTTCCACATGCACCTTCTCTCTCTCTCCCAAACGCACCCTCTCTCTCTCCCAAACGCACCCTCTCTGTCACTCCCACACACACTTACCCTCTCTCTCACTCCCACACGCACCCTCTCTCTCTCACTCCCACACGCACCCGCTCTCTCAGTCCCACACACACCCTCTCTCTCACTCCCACACGTGCCCTCTCCCTCACTACCACACGCACCTTTTCTCTCATTCCCACACACATCTTGTCTCTCACTCCCACACGCACCCTCTCTCTCACTCCCACACGCACCCTCTCTCACTCCCACACGCACCCTCTCTCTCACTCCCACATGCACATTCTCTCTCACTCCCACACGCAGCCTCTCTCACACTCCCAAAAGCACCCTCTCTCTAACTCCCACATGCAGCCTCTCTCTCACTCCCACACCCACCCTCTCTCTCACTCCCAGACGCACCCTTTCTCTCACGCCCACACGCAAGCTCTCTCTCACTCTTACACGCTCACTCTCTCTCATTCCCACAGTCACCCTCTCTCTCATTCCCACAGACACCCTCTCTCTCACTCCCACACGCAACCTCTCTCTCACTCCCACACGTACTCTCTATCTCTCTCTCCCACATGCACCCTCTCGCTCACGCACACACGAACCCTCTCTCTCACTCATACAAGCACCCTCTCTCTCACACCCACACGCACCCTCTCTCTCAAACCCACACGCACCCTCTCTCTCACTCCCACACACACCCTCACTCTCACAGACATAATCTCTCTTTCACTCCCGCATGCACCCTCTCTCTCACTCCCAAACGAACCCTCTCTCTCACTCCCACACGCACCCTCTCTCTCACTCCCACACGCACCCTCTCTCTCACTCCCACACGCACCCTCCCTCTCTCTCCCACACGCTCCCTATCTCTCATCCGCACAGGCACCCTCTCTCTCATTCCCACAAGCACCCTCTCTCTCACTCCCACACGCAAACTCTCTCACTCCCACACGCACTCTCTCTCTCTCTCTCTCCCACACGCACCCTCTCTCTCACGCACACACGCACCCTCTCTCTCACTCATACACGCACCCTCTCTCTCACACCCACACGCACCCTCTCTCTCAAACCCAAACGCACCCTCTCTCTCACTCCCACACGCACCCTCACTCTCACTCCCACACGCATTCTCTCTCTCACTCCCACACGCACCCTCCCTCTCACTCCCACACGCTCCCTCTCTCTCATCCCCACAGGCACCCTCTCACTCATTCCCACACGCACCCTCTCTCACTCCCACACGCAACCTCTCTCACTCCCACACGCAATCTCTCTCTCTCTCTCTTCCACACGCACCCTCTCTCTCAAGCACACACGCACCCTCTCTCTCACTCATACACGCTCCCTCTCTCTCACACCCACACGCACCCTCTCTCTCAAACCCACACGCACCCTCTCTCTCACTCCCACACGCACCCTCTCTCTCACTTCCACATGCACCCTCTCTCTCTCTCACAAACGCACCCTCTCTCTCACACCCACACGCATCCTCTCTCTCAAACCCACACGCACCCTCTCTCTCACTCCCACACGCAACCTCTCTCTCACTCCCACACGTACCCTCACTCTCACTCCCACACGCACCCTCTCTCCCATTCCCACATGCACCATCTCTCTCACTCCCACACGCACCCTGGCTCTCACTCAAACACGCACCCTCTCTCTCACTCCCACATGCACCCTCTCTCTCACTTCCACATGCACGCTCTCTCTCTCTCCCAAACGCACCCTCTCTCTCACTCCCACACGCACCCTCTCTCCCACACCACACACACCCTCACTCTCACAGACAGAAGCTCTCTCTCACTCCCGCATGCACCCTCTCTCTCACTCCCACACGCACCCTCTCTCACACTCCCACACGCAACCTCTCTCACTCCCACACGCACTCTCTCTCTCTCTCCCACACGCACCCTCTCTCTCACGCACACACGCACCCTCTCTCTCTCTCCCAAACGCACCCTCTCTCTCACTCCCACACGCACCCTCTCTCTCTCACTCCCACACGCATCCGCTCTCTCAGTCCCACACATACCCTCTCTCTCACTCCCACACGCGCCCTCTCCCTCACTACCACACGCACCTTTTCGCTCATTCCCACACACATCTTGTCTCTCACTCCCACATGCACCCTCACTCTCACTCCCACACGCACCCTCTCTCTCACTCCCACATGCACATTCTCTCTCACTCCCACACGCTCCCTCTCTCAAACTCCCAAAAGCACGCTCTCTCTCACTCCCACATGCAGCCACTCTCTCACTCCCACACCCACCCTCTCTCTCACTCCCAGACGCACCCTTTCTCTCACGCCCACACGCAAGCTCTCTCTCACTCTTACACGCTGCCTCTCTCTCATTCCCACAGGCACCCTCTCTCTCATTCCCACACGCTCCTTCTCTCTCACTCCCACACGCAACCTCTCTCACTCCCACACGCACTCTCTATCTCTCTCTCCCACATGTACCCTCTCGCTCCCGCACACACGCAACCTCTCTCTCTCATACACGCACCCTCTCTCTCACACCCACACGCACCCTCTCTCTCAAACCCACACGCACCCTCTCTCTCACTCCCACACGCACCCTCACTCTCACTCCCACACGCACCCTCTCTCTCATACCCACACGCACCCTCACTCTCACTTCCACACGCACCTTCACTCTCACTCCCACACGCTTCCTCACTCTCACTCCCACACGCACCCTCTCTCTCACTCATACACGCACTCTCTCTCTCACACCCACACGCACCCTCTCTCTCAAACCCACACGCACCCTCTCTCTCACTCCCACACGCACCCTCACTCTCACTTCCACACGCACCCTCACTCTCACTCCCCCAAGCACCTTCTCTCTATCTCCCACACGCACCCTCTCTCCCTCACCACACACACCCTCACTCTCACAGACATAAGCTCTCTCTCACTGCCGCATGCACCCTCTCTCTCACTCCCACACGCACCCTCCCTCTCACTCCCACACGCTCCCTCTCTCTCATCCCCACAGGCACCCTCTCTCTCATTCCCACACGCACCCTCTCTCTCTCACTCCCACACGCATCCGCTCTCTCAGTCCCACACATACCCTCTCTCTCACTCCCACACGCGCCCTCTCCCTCACTACCACACGCACCTTTTCGCTCATTCCCACACACATCTTGTCTCTCACTCCCACATGCACCCTCACTCTCACTCCCACACGCACCCTCTCTCTCACTCCCACATGCACATTCTCTCTCACTCCCACACGCTCCCTCTCTCAAACTCCCAAAAGCACGCTCTCTCTCACTCCCACATGCAGCCACTCTCTCACTCCCACACCCACCCTCTCTCTCACTCCCAGACGCACCCTTTCTCTCACGCCCACACGCAAGCTCTCTCTCACTCTTACACGCTGCCTCTCTCTCATTCCCACAGGCACCCTCTCTCTCATTCCCACACGCACCTTCTCTCTCACTCCCACACGCAACCTCTCTCACTCCCACACGCACTCTCTATCTCTCTCTCCCACATGTACCCTCTCGCTCCCGCACACACGCAACCTCTCTCTCACTCATACACGCACCCTCTCTCTCACACCCACACGCACCCTCTCTCTCAAACCCACACGCACCCTCTCTCTCACTCCCACACGCACCCTCACTCTCACTCCCACACGCACCCTCTCTCTCATACCCACACGCACCCTCACTCTCACTTCCACACGCACCTTCACTCTCACTCCCACACGCTTCCTCACTCTCACTCCCACACGCACCCTCTCTCTCACTCATACACACACTCTCTCTCTCACACCCACTCGCACCCTCTCTCTCAAACCCACACGCACCCTCTCTCTCACTCCCACACGCACCCTCACTCTCACTTCCACACGCACCCTCACTCTCACTCCCCCAAGCACCTTCTCTCTATCCCCCACACGCACCCTCTCTCCCTCACCACACACACCCTCACTCTCACAGACATAAGCTCTCTCTCACTGCCGCATGCACCCTCTCTCTCACTCCCACACGCACCCTCCCTCTCACTCCCACACGCTCCCTCTCTCTCATCCCCACAGGCACCCTCTCTCTCATTCCCACACGCACCCTCTCTCTCACTCCCACACGCCACCTCTCTCACTCACACACGCAATCTCTCTTTCACTCATACACGCTCCCTCTCTCTCACACCCACACGCACCCTCACTCTCACTCCCACACGCACCCTCTCTCTCATTCCCACACGCATCATCTCTCTCACTCCCACACGCACCCTGGCTCTCACTCCCACACGCACCCTCTCTCTCACTCCCACATGCACCTTCTCTCTATCTCCCACACGCACCCTCTCTCTCACTTCCACATGCACCCTCTCTCTCTCTCCCAAACGCACTCTCTCTCTCACACCCACACGCACCCTCTCTCTCAAACCCACACGCACCCTCTCTCTCACTCCCACACGGACCCTCACTCTCACTCCCACACGCATCCTCACTCTCACTCCCACACGCACCCTCTCTCTCACTCATACACGCACCCTCTCTCTCACACCCACACGCACCCTTGTTCTCAAACCCACACGCACCCTCTCTCTCACACCCACACGCACCCTCACTCTCTCTTCCACACGCACACTCACTCTCACTCCCACATGCACCTTCTCTCTATCTCCCACACGCACCCTCTCTCCCACACCACACACACCCTCACTCTCACAGACATAAACTCTCTCTCACTCCCGCATGCACCCTCTCTCTCACTCCCACACGCACCCTCCCTCTCACTCCCACACGCTCCCTCTCTCTCATCCCCACAGGCACCCTCTCTCTCATTCCCACACGCACCCTCTCTCTCACGCACACACGCACCCTCTCTCTCACTCATAAACGCTCCCTCTCTCTCACACCCACACGCACCCTCTCTCTCAAACCCACACGCACCCTCTCTCTCACTCCCACACGCACCCTCTCTCTCACTCCCACACGCACCCTCACTCTCACTCCCACACGCACCCTCACTCTCACTCCCACACGCACCCTCTCTCTCATTCCCACACGCACCATCTCTCTCACTCCCACATGCACCCTGTCTCTCACTCCCACACGCACCCTCTCTCTCACTTCCACATGCAGCTTCTCTCTCTCTCCCAAACGCACCCTCTCTCTCTCCCAAACGCACCCTCTCTGTCACTCCCACACACACTTACCCTCTCTCTCACTCCCACACGCACCCTCTCTCTCTCACTCCCACACGCACCCGCTCTCTCAGTCCCACACACACCCTCTCTCTCACTCCCACACGCGCCCTCTCCCTCACTAACACACGCACCTTTTCTCTCATTCCCACACACATCTTGTCTCTCACTCCCACACGCACCCTCACTCTCACTCCCACACGCAACCTCTCTCACTCCCACACGCACCCTCTCTCTCACTCCCACATGCACATTCTCTCTCACTCCCACACGCAGCCTCTCTCACACTCCCAAAAGCACCCTCTCTCTAACTCCCACATGCAGCCTCTCTCTCACTCCCACACCCACCCTCTCTCTCACTCCCAGACGCACCCTTTCTCTCACGCCCACACGCAAGCTCTCTCTCACTCTTACACGCTCACTCTCTCTCATTCCCACAGTCACCCTCTCTCTCATTCCCACACGCACCATCTCTCTCACTCCCACACGCAACCTCTCTCTCACTCCCACACGCAACCTCTCTCACTCCCACACGTACTCTCTATCTCTCTCTCCCACATGCACCCTCTCGCTCACGCACACACGTAACCTCTCTCTCACTCATACAAGCACCCTCTCTCTCACACCCACACGCACCCTCTCTCTCAAACCCACACGCACCCTCTCTCTCACTCCCACACACACCCTCACTCTCACAGACATAATCTCTCTTTCACTCCCGCATGCACCCTCTCTCTCACTCTCAAACGAACCCGCTCTCTCACTCCCACACGCACCCTCTCTCTCACTCCCACACGCACCCTCTCTCTCACTCCCACACGCACCCTCCCTCTCTCTCCCACACGCTCCCTATCTCTCATCCGCACAGGCACCCTCTCTCTCATTCCCACAAGCACCCGCTCTCTCACTCCCACACGCAAACTCTCTCACTCCCACACGCACTCTCTCTCTCTCTCTCTCCCACACGCACCCTCTCTCTGACGCACACACGCACCCTCTCTCTCACTCATACACGCACCCTCTCTCTCACACCCACACGCACCCTCTCTCTCAAACCCAAACGCACCCTCTCTCTCACTCCCACACGCACCCTCACTCTCACTCCCACACGCACCCTCTCTCTCACTCCCACACGCACCCTACCTCTCACTCCCACACGCTCCCTCTCTCTCATCCCCACAGGCACCCTCTCACTCATTCCCACACGCACCCTCTCTCACTCCCACACGCAACCTCTCTCACTCCCACACGCAATCTCTCTCTCTCTCTCTTCCACACGCACCCTCTCTCTCAAGCACACACGCACCCTCTCTCTCACTCATACACGCTCCCTCTCTCTCACACCCACACGCACCCTCTCTCTCAAACCCACACGCACCCTCTCTCTCACTCCCACACGCACCCTCTCTCTCACTTCCACATGCACCCTCTCTCTCTCTCCCAAACGCACCCTCTCTCTCACACCCACACGCACCCTCTCTCAAACCCACACGCACCCTCTCTCTCACTCCCACACGCACCCTCACTCTCACTCCCACACGCATCCTCACTCTCACTCGCACACGCAGCCTCTCTCTCACTCATACACACAACCTCTCTCTCGCACCCACATGCACCCTCTCTCTCAAACCCACACGCACCCTCTCTCTCACACCCACACGCACCCTCACTCTCACTTCCTCACGCACCCTCACTCTCACTCCCACATGCACCTTCTCTCTATCTCCCACACGCACCCTCTCTCCCAATCCACACACACCCTCACTCTCACAGACATTAGCTCTCTCTCACTCCCGCATGAACCCTCTCTCTCATCCCCACAGGCACCCTCTCTCTCATTCCCACACGCACCCTCTCTCTCACTAATACACGCTCCCTCAGTCTCACACCCACACGCACCCTCTCTCTCAAACCCACACGCACCCTCTCTCTCACTCCCACACGCAACCTCTCTCTCACTTCCACACGCACCCTAACTCTCACTCCCACACGCACCCTCACTCTCACTCCCACACGCACCCTCTCTCCCATTCCCACATGCACCATCTCTCTCACTCCCACACGCACCCTGGCTCACACTCAAACACGCACCCTCTCTCTCACTCCCACACGCACCCTCTCTCACACTCCCACACGCAACGTCTCTCACTCCCACACGCACTCTCTCTCTCTCTCCCACACGCACCCTCTCTCTCACGCACACACGCACCCTCTCTCTCACTCATACACGCTCCCTCTCTCTCACACCCACACGCACCCTGTCTCTCACACCCACACGCACCCTCTCTCTCACTCCCACATGCACCTTCTCTCTATCTCCCACACGCACCCTCTCTCTCACTTCCACATGCACCCTCTCTCTCTCTCCCAAACGCACCCTCTCTCTCACTCCCACACGCACCCTCTCTCTCTCACTCCCACACGCATCCGCTCTCTCAGTCCCACACATACCCTCTCTCTCACTCCCACACGCGCCCTCTCCCTCACTACCACACGCACCTTTTCGCTCATTCCCACACACATCTTGTCTCTCACTCCCACATGCACCCTCACTCTCACTCCCACACGCACCCTCTCTCTCACTCCCACATGCACATTCTCTCTCACTCCCACACGCTCCCTCTCTCAAACTCCCAAAAGCACGCTCTCTCTCACTCCCACATGCAGCCACTCTCTCACTCCCACACCCACCCTCTCTCTCACTCCCAGACGCACCCTTTCTCTCACGCCCACACGCAAGCTCTCTCTCACTCTTACACGCTGCCTCTCTCTCATTCCCACAGGCACCCTCTCTCTCATTCCCACACGCACCTTCTCTCTCACTCCCACACGCAACCTCTCTCACTCCCACACGCACTCACTATCTCTCACTCCCACAAGTACCCTCTCGCTCCCGCACACACGCAACCTCTCTCTCACTCATACACGCACCCTCTCTCTCACACCCACACGCACCCTCTCTCTCAAACCCACACGCACCCTCTCTCTCACTCCCACACGCACCCTCACTCTCACTCCCACACGCACACTCTCTCTCATACCCACACGCACCCTCACTCTCACTTCCACACGCACCTTCACTCTCACTCCCACACGCTTCCTCACTCTCACTCCCACACCCACCCTCTCTCTCACTCATACACGCACTCTCTCTCTCACACCCACACGCACCCTCTCTCTCAAACCCACACGCACCCTCTCTCTCACTCCCACACGCACCCTCACTCTCACTTCCACACGCACCCTCACTCTCACTCCCCCAAGCACCTTCTCTCTATCTCCCACACGCACCCTCTCTCCCTCACCACACACACCCTCACTCTCACAGACATAAGCTCTCTCTCACTGCCGCATGCACCCTCTCTCTCACTCCCACACGCACCCTCCCTCTCACTCCCACACGCTCCCTCTCTCTCATCCCCACAGGCACCCTCTCTCTCATTCCCACACGCACCCTCTCTCTCACTCCCACACGCCACCTCTCTCACTCACACACGCAATCTCTCTTTCACTCATACACGCTCCCTCTCTCTCACACCCACACGCACCCTCACTCTCACTCCCACACGCACCCTCTCTCTCATTCCCACACGCATCATCTCTCTCACTCCCACACGCACCCTGGCTCTCACTCCCACACGCACCCTCTCTCTCACTCCCACATGCACCTTCTCTCTATCTCCCACACGCACCCTCTCTCTCACTTCCACATGCACCCTCTCTCTCTCTCCCAAACGCACTCTCTCTCTCACACCCACACGCACCCTCTCTCTTAAACCCACACGCACCCTCTCTCTCACTCCCACACGGACCCTCACTCTCACTCCCACACGCATCCTCACTCTCACTCCCACACGCACCCTCTCTCTCACTCATACACGCACCCTCTCTCTCACACCCACACGCACCCTTGCTCTCAAACCCACACGCACCCTCTCTCTCACACCCACACGCACCCTCACTCTCTCTTCCACACGCACACTCACTCTCACTCCCACATGCACCTTCTCTCTATCTCCCACACGCACCCTCTCTCCCACACCACACACACCCTCACTCTCACAGACATAAACTCTCTCTCACTCCCGCATGCACCCTCTCTCTCACTCCCACACGCACCCTCCCTCTCACTCCCACACGCTCCCTCTCTCTCATCCCCACAGGCACCCTCTCTCTCATTCCCACACGCACCCTCTCTCTCACGCACACACGCACCCTCTCTCTCACTCATAAACGCTCCCTCTCTCTCACACCCACACGCACCCTCTCTCTCAAACCCACACGCACCCTCTCTCTCACTCCCACACGCACCCTCTCTCTCACTCCCACACGCACCCTCACTCTCACTCCCACACGCACCCTCACTCTCACTCCCACACGCACCCTCTCTCTCATTCCCACACGCACCATCTCTCTCACTCCCACATGCACCCTGTCTCTCACTCCCACACGCACCCTCTCTCTCACTTCCACATGCAGCTTCTCTCTCTCTCCCAAACGCACCCTCTCTCTCTCCCAAACGCACCCTCTCTGTCACTCCCACACACACTTACTTTCTCTCTCACTCCCACACGCACCCTCTCTCTCTCACTCCCACACGCACCCGCTCTCTCAGTCCCACACACACCCTCTCTCTCACTCCCACACGCGCCCTCTCCCTCACTAACACACGCACCTTTTCTCTCATTCCCACACACATCTTGTCTCTCACTCCCACACGCACCCTCACTCTCACTCCCACACGCAACCTCTCTCACTCCCACACGCACCCTCTCTCTCACTCCCACATGCACATTCTCTCTCACTCCCACACGCAGCCTCTCTCACACTCCCAAAAGCACCCTCTCTCTAACTCCCACATGCAGCCTCTCTCTCACTCCCACACCCACCCTCTCTCTCACTCCCAGACGCACCCTTTCTCTCACGCCCACACGCAAGCTCTCTCTCACTCTTACACGCTCACTCTCTCTCATTCCCACAGTCACCCTCTCTCTCATTCCCACACGCACCATCTCTCTCACTCCCACACGCAACCTCTCTCTCACTCCCACACGCAACCTCTCTCACTCCCACACGTACTCTCTATCTCTCTCTCCCACATGCACCCTCTCGCTCACGCACACACGTAACCTCTCTCTCACTCATACATGCACCCTCTCTCTCACACCCACACGCACCCTCTCTCTCAAACCCACACGCAACATCTCTCCCACACCACACGCACCCTCACTCTCACAGACATAAACTCTCTCTCACTCCCGCATGCACCCTCTCTCTCACTCTCAAACGCACCCGCTCTCTCACTCCCACACGCACCCTCTCTCTCACTCCCACACGCACCCTCTCTCTCACTCCCACACGCACCCTCCCTCTCTCTCCCACACGCTCCCTATCTCTCATCCGCACAGGCACCCTCTCTCTCATTCCCACAAGCACCCTCTCTCTCACTCCCACACGCAAACTCTCTCACTCCCACACGCACTCTCTCTCTCTCTCTCTCCCACACGCACCCTCTCTCTGACGCACACATGCACCCTCTCTCTCACTCATACACGCACCCTCTCTCTCACACCCACACGCACCCTCTCTCTCAAACCCAAACGCACCCTCTCTCTCACTCCCACACGCACCCTCACTCTCACTCCCACACGCACCCTCTCTCTCACTCCCACACGCACCCTCCCTCTCACTCCCACACGCTCCCTCTCTCTCATCCCCACAGGCACCCTCTCACTCATTCCCACACGCACCCTCTCTCACTCCCACACGCAACCTCTCTCACTCCCACACGCAATCTCTCTCTCTCTCTCTTCCACACGCACCCTCTCTCTCAAGCACACACGCACCCTCTCTCTCACTCATACACGCTCCCTCTCTCTCACACCCACACGCACCCTCTCTCTCAAACCCACACGCACCCTCTCTCTCACTCCCACACGCACCCTCTCTCTCACTTCCACATGCACCCTCTCTCTCTCTCCCAAACGCACCCTCTCTCTCACACCCACACGCACCCTCTCTCTCAAACCCACACGCACCCTCTCTCTCACTCCCACACGCACCCTCACTCTCACTCCCACACGCATCCTCACTCTCACTCGCACACGCAGCCTCTCTCTCACTCATACACACAACCTCTCTCTCGCACCCACATGCACCCTCTCTCTCAAACCCACACGCACCCTCTCTCTCACACCCACACGCACCCTCACTCTCACTTCCTCACGCACCCTCACTCTCACTCCCACATGCACCTTCTCTCTATCTCCCACACGCACCCTCTCTCCCAATCCACACACACCCTCACTCTCACAGACATTAGCTCTCTCTCACTCCCGCATGAACCCTCTCTCTCATCCCCACAGGCACCCTCTCTCTCATTCCCACACGCACCCTCTCTCTCACTAATACACGCTCCCTCTGTCTCACACCCACACGCACCCTCTCTCTCAAACCCACACGCACCCTCTCTCTCACTCCCACACGCAACCTCTCTCCCACTTCCACACGCACCCTAACTCTCACTCCCACACGCACCCTCACTCTCACTCCCACACGCACCCTCTCTCCCATTCCCACATGCACCATCTCTCTCACTCCCACACGCACCCTGGCTCACACTCAAACACGCACCCTCTCTCTCACTCCCACATGCACCCTCTCTCTCACTTCCACATGCACGCTCTCTCTCTCTCCCAAACGCACCCTCTCTCTGACTCCCACACGCACCCTCTCTCCCACACCACACACACCCTCACTCTCACAGACATAAGCTCTCTCTCACTCCCGCATGCACCCTCTCTCTCACTCCCACACGCACCCTCTCTCACACTCCCACACGCAACCTCTCTCACTCCCACACGCACTCTCTCTGTCTCTCCCACACGCACCCTCTCTCTCACGCACACACGCACCCTCTCTCTCACTCATACACGCTCCCTCTCTCTCACACCCACACTCACCCTCTCTCTCAAACCCACACACACCCTCTCTCTCACTCCCACACGCACCCTCTCTCTCACTCCCACACGCACCCTCTCTCTCACTCCCACACGCACCCTCTCTCTCACTCCCACATGCACCCTCTCTCTCACTTCCACATGCACGCTCTCTCTCTCTCCCAAACGCACCCTCTCTCTCACTCCCACATGCACCCTCTCTCTCTCTCCCAAACGCACTCTCTCTCTCACACCCACACGCAGCCTCTCTCTCAAACCCACATGCACCCTCTCTCTCACTCCCACACGGACCCTCACTCTCACTCCCACACGCATCCTCACTCTCACTCCCACACGCACCCTCTCTCTCACTCATACACGCACCCTCTCTCTCACACCCACACGCACCCTTGCTCTCAAACCCACACGCACCCTCTCTCTCACACCCACACGCACCCTCACTCTCACTTCCACACGCACACTCACTCTCACTCCCACATGCACCTTCTCTCTATCTCCCACACGCACCCTCTCTCCCACACCACACACACCCTCACTCTCACAGACATAAACTCTCTCTCACTCCCGCATGCACCCTCTCTCTCACTCCCACACGCACCCTCCCTCTCACTCCCACACGCTCCCTCTCTCTCATCCCCACAGGCACCCTCTCTCTCATTCCCACACGCACCCTCTCTCTCACGCACACACGCACCCTCTCTCTCACTCATAAACGCTCCCTCTCTCTCACACCCACACGCACCCTCTCTTTCAAACCCACACGCACCGTCTCTCTCACTCCCACACGCACCCTCTCTCTCACTCCCACACGCACCCTCACTCTCACTCCCACACGCACCCTCTCTCTCATACCCACACGCACCCTCACTCTCACTTCCACACGCACCTTCACTCTCACTCCCACACGCTTCCTCACTCTCAGTCCCACACGCACCCTCTCTCTCACTCATACACACACTCTCTCTCTCACACCCACACGCACCCTCTCTCTCAAACCCACACGCACCCTCTCTCTCACTCCCACACGCACCCTCACTCTCACTTCCACACGCACCCTCACTCTCACTCCCCCAAGCACCTTCTCTCTATCCCCCACACGCACCCTCTCTCCCTCACCACACACACCCTCACTCTCACAGACATAAGCTCTCTCTCACTGCCGCATGCACCCTCTCTCTCACTCCCACACGCACCCTCCCTCTCACTCCCACACGCTCCCTCTCTCTCATCCCCACAGGCACCCTCTCTCTCATTCCCACACGCACCCTCTCTCTCACTCCCACACGCCACCTCTCTCACTCACACACGCAATCTCTCTTTCACTCATACACGCTCCCTCTCTCTCACACCCACACGCACCCTCACTCTCACTCCCACACGCACCCTCTCTCTCATTCCCACACGCATCATCTCTCTCACTCCCACACGCACCCTGGCTCTCACTCCCACACGCACCCTCTCTCTCACTCCCACATGCACCTTCTCTCTATCTCCCACACGCACCCTCTCTCTCACTTCCACATGCACCCTCTCTCTCTCTCCCAAACGCACTCTCTCTCTCACACCCACACGCACCCTCTCTCTCAAACCCACACGCACCCTCTCTCTCACTCCCACACGGACCCTCACTCTCACTCCCACACGCATCCTCACTCTCACTCCCACACGCACCCTCTCTCTCACTCATACACGCACCCTCTCTCTCACACCCACACGCACCCTTGTTCTCAAACCCACACGCACCCTCTCTCTCACACCCACACGCACCCTCACTCTCTCTTCCACACGCACACTCACTCTCACTCCCACATGCACCTTCTCTCTATCTCCCACACGCACCCTCTCTCCCACACCACACACACCCTCACTCTCACAGACATAAACTCTCTCTCACTCCCGCATGCACCCTCTCTCTCACTCCCACACGCACCCTCCCTCTCACTCCCACACGCTCCCTCTCTCTCATCCCCACAGGCACCCTCTCTCTCATTCCCACACGCACCCTCTCTCTCACGCACACACGCACCCTCTCTCTCACTCATAAACGCTCCCTCTCTCTCACACCCACACGCACCCTCTCTCTCAAACCCACACGCACCCTCTCTCTCACTCCCACACGCACCCTCTCTCTCACTCCCACACGCACCCTCACTCTCACTCCCACACGCACCCTCACTCTCACTCCCACACGCACCCTCTCTCTCATTCCCACACGCACCATCTCTCTCACTCCCACATGCACCCTGTCTCTCACTCCCACACGCACCCTCTCTCTCACTTCCACATGCAGCTTCTCTCTCTCTCCCAAACGCACCCTCTCTCTCTCCCAAACGCACCCTCTCTGTCACTCCCACACACACTTACCCTCTCTCTCACTCCCACACGCACCCTCTCTCTCTCACTCCCACACGCACCCGCTCTCTCAGTCCCACACACACCCTCTCTCTCACTCCCACACGCGCCCTCTCCCTCACTAACACACGCACCTTTTCTCTCATTCCCACACACATCTTGTCTCTCACTCCCACACGCACCCTCACTCTCACTCCCACACGCAACCTCTCTCACTCCCACACGCACCCTCTCTCTCACTCCCACATGCACATTCTCTCTCACTCCCACACGCAGCCTCTCTCACACTCCCAAAAGCACCCTCTCTCTAACTCCCACATGCAGCCTCTCTCTCACTCCCACACCCACCCTCTCTCTCACTCCCAGACGCACCCTTTCTCTCACGCCCACACGCAAGCTCTCTCTCACTCTTACACGCTCACTCTCTCTCATTCCCACAGTCACCCTCTCTCTCATTCCCACACGCACCATCTCTCTCACTCCCACACGCAACCTCTCTCTCACTCCCACACGCAACCTCTCTCACTCCCACACGTACTCTCTATCTCTCTCTCCCACATGCACCCTCTCGCTCACGCACACACGTAACCTCTCTCTCACTCATACAAGCACCCTCTCTCTCACACCCACACGCACCCTCTCTCTCAAACCCACACGCACCCTCTCTCTCACTCCCACACACACCCTCACTCTCACAGACATAATCTCTCTTTCACTCCCGCATGCACCCTCTCTCTCACTCTCAAACGAACCCGCTCTCTCACTCCCACACGCACCCTCTCTCTCACTCCCACACGCACCCTCTCTCTCACTCCCACACGCACCCTCCCTCTCTCTCCCACACGCTCCCTATCTCTCATCCGCACAGGCACCCTCTCTCTCATTCCCACAAGCACCCGCTCTCTCACTCCCACACGCAAACTCTCTCACTCCCACACGCACTCTCTCTCTCTCTCTCTCCCACACGCACCCTCTCTCTGACGCACACACGCACCCTCTCTCTCACTCATACACGCACCCTCTCTCTCACACCCACACGCACCCTCTCTCTCAAACCCAAACGCACCCTCTCTCTCACTCCCACACGCACCCTCACTCTCACTCCCACACGCACCCTCTCTCTCACTCCCACACGCACCCTACCTCTCACTCCCACACGCTCCCTCTCTCTCATCCCCACAGGCACCCTCTCACTCATTCCCACACGCACCCTCTCTCACTCCCACACGCAACCTCTCTCACTCCCACACGCAATCTCTCTCTCTCTCTCTTCCACACGCACCCTCTCTCTCAAGCACACACGCACCCTCTCTCTCACTCATACACGCTCCCTCTCTCTCACACCCACACGCACCCTCTCTCTCAAACCCACACGCACCCTCTCTCTCACTCCCACACGCACCCTCTCTCTCACTTCCACATGCACCCTCTCTCTCTCTCCCAAACGCACCCTCTCTCTCACACCCACACGCACCCTCTCTCAAACCCACACGCACCCTCTCTCTCACTCCCACACGCACCCTCACTCTCACTCCCACACGCATCCTCACTCTCACTCGCACACGCAGCCTCTCTCTCACTCATACACACAACCTCTCTCTCGCACCCACATGCACCCTCTCTCTCAAACCCACACGCACCCTCTCTCTCACACCCACACGCACCCTCACTCTCACTTCCTCACGCACCCTCACTCTCACTCCCACATGCACCTTCTCTCTATCTCCCACACGCACCCTCTCTCCCAATCCACACACACCCTCACTCTCACAGACATTAGCTCTCTCTCACTCCCGCATGAACCCTCTCTCTCATCCCCACAGGCACCCTCTCTCTCATTCCCACACGCACCCTCTCTCTCACTAATACACGCTCCCTCAGTCTCACACCCACACGCACCCTCTCTCTCAAACCCACACGCACCCTCTCTCTCACTCCCACACGCAACCTCTCTCTCACTTCCACACGCACCCTAACTCTCACTCCCACACGCACCCTCACTCTCACTCCCACACGCACCCTCTCTCCCATTCCCACATGCACCATCTCTCTCACTCCCACACGCACCCTGGCTCACACTCAAACACGCACCCTCTCTCTCACTCCCACACGCACCCTCTCTCTCACTCCCACACGCAACCTCTCTCACTCCCACACGCACTCTCTCTCTCTCTCCCACACGCACCCTCTCTCTCACGCACACACGCACCCTCTCTCTCACTCATACACGCACCCTCTCTCTCACACCCACACGCACCCTGTCTCTCACACCCACACGCACCCTCTCTCTCACTCCCACATGCACCTTCTCTCTATCTCCCACACGCACCCTCTCTCTCACTTCCACATGCACCCTCTCTCTCTCTCCCAAACGCACCCTCTCTCTCACTCCCACACGCACCCTCTCTCTCTCACTCCCACACGCATCCGCTCTCTCAGTCCCACACATACCCTCTCTCTCACTCCCACACGCGCCCTCTCCCTCACTACCACACGCACCTTTTCGCTCATTCCCACACACATCTTGTCTCTCACTCCCACATGCACCCTCACTCTCACTCCCACACGCACCCTCTCTCTCACTCCCACATGCACATTCTCTCTCACTCCCACACGCAGCCTCTCTCACACTCCCAAAAGCACCCTCTCTCTAACTCCCACATGCAGCCTCTCTCTCACTCCCACACCCACCCTCTCTCTCACTCCCAGACGCACCCTTTCTCTCACGCCCACACGCAAGCTCTCTCTCACTCTTACACGCTCACTCTCTCTCATTCCCACAGTCACCCTCTCTCTCATTCCCACACGCACCATCTCTCTCACTCCCACACGCAACCTCTCTCTCACTCCCACACGCAACCTCTCTCACTCCCACACGTACTCTCTATCTCTCTCTCCCACATGCACCCTCTCGCTCACGCACACACGTAACCTCTCTCTCACTCATACAAGCACCCTCTCTCTCACACCCACACGCACCCTCTCTCTCAAACCCACACGCACCCTCTCTCTCACTCCCACACACACCCTCACTCTCACAGACATAATCTCTCTTTCACTCCCGCATGCACCCTCTCTCTCACTCTCAAACGAACCCGCTCTCTCACTCCCACACGCACCCTCTCTCTCACTCCCACACGCACCCTCTCTCTCACTCCCACACGCACCCTCCCTCTCTCTCCCACACGCTCCCTATCTCTCATCCGCACAGGCACCCTCTCTCTCATTCCCACAAGCACCCGCTCTCTCACTCCCACACGCAAACTCTCTCACTCCCACACGCACTCTCTCTCTCTCTCTCTCCCACACGCACCCTCTCTCTGACGCACACACGCACCCTCTCTCTCACTCATACACGCACCCTCTCTCTCACACCCACACGCACCCTCTCTCTCAAACCCAAACGCACCCTCTCTCTCACTCCCACACGCACCCTCACTCTCACTCCCACACGCACCCTCTCTCTCACTCCCACACGCACCCTACCTCTCACTCCCACACGCTCCCTCTCTCTCATCCCCACAGGCACCCTCTCACTCATTCCCACACGCACCCTCTCTCACTCCCACACGCAACCTCTCTCACTCCCACACGCAATCTCTCTCTCTCTCTCTTCCACACGCACCCTCTCTCTCAAGCACACACGCACCCTCTCTCTCACTCATACACGCTCCCTCTCTCTCACACCCACACGCACCCTCTCTCTCAAACCCACACGCACCCTCTCTCTCACTCCCACACGCACCCTCTCTCTCACTTCCACATGCACCCTCTCTCTCTCTCCCAAACGCACCCTCTCTCTCACACCCACACGCACCCTCTCTCAAACCCACACGCACCCTCTCTCTCACTCCCACACGCACCCTCACTCTCACTCCCACACGCATCCTCACTCTCACTCGCACACGCAGCCTCTCTCTCACTCATACACACAACCTCTCTCTCGCACCCACATGCACCCTCTCTCTCAAACCCACACGCACCCTCTCTCTCACACCCACACGCACCCTCACTCTCACTTCCTCACGCACCCTCACTCTCACTCCCACATGCACCTTCTCTCTATCTCCCACACGCACCCTCTCTCCCAATCCACACACACCCTCACTCTCACAGACATTAGCTCTCTCTCACTCCCGCATGAACCCTCTCTCTCATCCCCACAGGCACCCTCTCTCTCATTCCCACACGCACCCTCTCTCTCACTAATACACGCTCCCTCAGTCTCACACCCACACGCACCCTCTCTCTCAAACCCACACGCACCCTCTCTCTCACTCCCACACGCAACCTCTCTCTCACTTCCACACGCACCCTAACTCTCACTCCCACACGCACCCTCACTCTCACTCCCACACGCACCCTCTCTCCCATTCCCACATGCACCATCTCTCTCACTCCCACACGCACCCTGGCTCACACTCAAACACGCACCCTCTCTCTCACTCCCACACGCACCCTCTCTCACACTCCCACACGCAACCTCTCTCACTCCCACACGCACTCTCTCTCTCTCTCCCACACGCACCCTCTCTCTCACGCACACACGCACCCTCTCTCTCACTCATACACGCTCCCTCTCTCTCACACCCACACGCACCCTGTCTCTCACACCCACACGCACCCTCTCTCTCACTCCCACATGCACCTTCTCTCTATCTCCCACACGCACCCTCTCTCTCACTTCCACATGCACCCTCTCTCTCTCTCCCAAACGCACCCTCTCTCTCACTCCCACACGCACCCTCTCTCTCTCACTCCCACACGCATCCGCTCTCTCAGTCCCACACATACCCTCTCTCTCACTCCCACACGCGCCCTCTCCCTCACTACCACACGCACCTTTTCGCTCATTCCCACACACATCTTGTCTCTCACTCCCACATGCACCCTCACTCTCACTCCCACACGCACCCTCTCTCTCACTCCCACATGCACATTCTCTCTCACTCCCACACGCTCCCTCTCTCAAACTCCCAAAAGCACGCTCTCTCTCACTCCCACATGCAGCCACTCTCTCACTCCCACACCCACCCTCTCTCTCACTCCCAGACGCACCCTTTCTCTCACGCCCACACGCAAGCTCTCTCTCACTCTTACACGCTGCCTCTCTCTCATTCCCACAGGCACCCTCTCTCTCATTCCCACACGCACCTTCTCTCTCACTCCCACACGCAACCTCTCTCACTCCCACACGCACTCTCTATCTCTCTCTCCCACATGTACCCTCTCGCTCCCGCACACACGCAACCTCTCTCTCACTCATACACGCACCCTCTCTCTCACACCCACACGCACCCTCTCTCTCAAACCCACACGCACCCTCTCTCTCACTCCCACACGCACCCTCACTCTCACTCCCACACGCACACTCTCTCTCATACCCACACGCACCCTCACTCTCACTTCCACACGCACCTTCACTCTCACTCCCACACGCTTCCTCACTCTCACTCCCACACGCACCCTCTCTCTCACTCATACACGCACTCTCTCTCTCACACCCACACGCACCCTCTCTCTCAAACCCACACGCACCCTCTCTCTCACTCCCACACGCACCCTCACTCTCACTTCCACACGCACCCTCACTCTCACTCCCCCAAGCACCTTCTCTCTATCTCCCACACGCACCCTCTCTCCCTCACCACACACACCCTCACTCTCACAGACATAAGCTCTCTCTCACTGCCGCATGCACCCTCTCTCTCACTCCCACACGCACCCTCCCTCTCACTCCCACACGCTCCCTCTCTCTCATCCCCACAGGCACCCTCTCTCTCATTCCCACACGCACCCTCTCTCTCACTCCCACACGCCACCTCTCTCACTCACACACGCAATCTCTCTTTCACTCATACACGCTCCCTCTCTCTCACACCCACACGCACCCTCACTCTCACTCCCACACGCACCCTCTCTCTCATTCCCACACGCATCATCTCTCTCACTCCCACACGCACCCTGGCTCTCACTCCCACACGCACCCTCTCTCTCACTCCCACATGCACCTTCTCTCTATCTCCCACACGCACCCTCTCTCTCACTTCCACATGCACCCTCTCTCTCTCTCCCAAACGCACTCTCTCTCTCACACCCACACGCACCCTCTCTCTTAAACCCACACGCACCCTCTCTCTCACTCCCACACGGACCCTCACTCTCACTCCCACACGCATCCTCACTCTCACTCCCACACGCACCCTCTCTCTCACTCATACACGCACCCTCTCTCTCACACCCACACGCACCCTTGCTCTCAAACCCACACGCACCCTCTCTCTCACACCCACACGCACCCTCACTCTCTCTTCCACACGCACACTCACTCTCACTCCCACATGCACCTTCTCTCTATCTCCCACACGCACCCTCTCTCCCACACCACACACACCCTCACTCTCACAGACATAAACTCTCTCTCACTCCCGCATGCACCCTCTCTCTCACTCCCACACGCACCCTCCCTCTCACTCCCACACGCTCCCTCTCTCTCATCCCCACAGGCACCCTCTCTCTCATTCCCACACGCACCCTCTCTCTCACGCACACACGCACCCTCTCTCTCACTCATAAACGCTCCCTCTCTCTCACACCCACACGCACCCTCTCTCTCAAACCCACACGCACCCTCTCTCTCACTCCCACACGCACCCTCTCTCTCACTCCCACACGCACCCTCACTCTCACTCCCACACGCACCCTCACTCTCACTCCCACACGCACCCTCTCTCTCATTCCCACACGCACCATCTCTCTCACTCCCACATGCACCCTGTCTCTCACTCCCACACGCACCCTCTCTCTCACTTCCACATGCACCTTCTCTCTCTCTCCCAAACGCACCCTCTCTCTCTCCCAAACGCACCCTCTCTGTCACTCCCACACACACTTACTTTCTCTCTCACTCCCACACGCACCCTCTCTCTCTCACTCCCACACGCACCCGCTCTCTCAGTCCCACACACACCCTCTCTCTCACTCCCACACGCGCCCTCTCCCTCACTAACACACGCACCTTTTCTCTCATTCCCACACACATCTTGTCTCTCACTCCCACACGCACCCTCACTCTCACTCCCACACGCAACCTCTCTCACTCCCACACGCACCCTCTCTCTCACTCCCACATGCACATTCTCTCTCACTCCCACACGCAGCCTCTCTCACACTCCCAAAAGCACCCTCTCTCTAACTCCCACATGCAGCCTCTCTCTCACTCCCACACCCACCCTCTCTCTCACTCCCAGACGCACCCTTTCTCTCACGCCCACACGCAAGCTCTCTCTCACTCTTACACGCTCACTCTCTCTCATTCCCACAGTCACCCTCTCTCTCATTCCCACACGCACCATCTCTCTCACTCCCACACGCAACCTCTCTCTCACTCCCACACGCAAACTCTCTCACTCCCACACGTACTCTCTATCTCTCTCTCCCACATGCACCCTCTCGCTCACGCACACACGTAACCTCTCTCTCACTCATACAAGCACCCTCTCTCTCACACCCACACGCACCCTCTCTCTCAAACCCACACGCACCCTCTCTCTCACTCCCACACACACCCTCACTCTCACAGACATAATCTCTCTTTCACTCCCGCATGCACCCTCTCTCTCACTCTCAAACGAACCCGCTCTCTCACTCCCACACGCACCCTCTCTCTCACTCCCACACGCACCCTCTCTCTCACTCCCACACGCACCCTCCCTCTCTCTCCCACACGCTCCCTATCTCTCATCCGCACAGGCACCCTCTCTCTCATTCCCACAAGCACCCTCTCTCTCACTCCCACACGCAAACTCTCTCACTCCCACACGCACTCTCTCTCTCTCTCTCTCCCACACGCACCCTCTCTCTGACGCACACATGCACCCTCTCTCTCACTCATACACGCACCCTCTCTCTCACACCCACACGCACCCTCTCTCTCAAACCCAAACGCACCCTCTCTCTCACTCCCACACGCACCCTCACTCTCACTCCCACACGCACCCTCTCTCTCACTCCCACACGCACCCTCCCTCTCACTCCCACACGCTCCCTCTCTCTCATCCCCACAGGCACCCTCTCACTCATTCCCACACGCACCCTCTCTCACTCCCACACGCAACCTCTCTCACTCCCACACGCAATCTCTCTCTCTCTCTCTTCCACACGCACCCTCTCTCTCAAGCACACACGCACCCTCTCTCTCACTCATACACGCTCCCTCTCTCTCACACCCACACGCACCCTCTCTCTCAAACCCACACGCACCCTCTCTCTCACTCCCACACGCACCCTCTCTCTCACTTCCACATGCACCCTCTCTCTCTCTCCCAAACGCACCCTCTCTCTCACACCCACACGCACCCTCTCTCTCAAACCCACACGCACCCTCTCTCTCACTCCCACACGCACCCTCACTCTCACTCCCACACGCATCCTCACTCTCACTCGCACACGCAGCCTCTCTCTCACTCATACACACAACCTCTCTCTCGCACCCACATGCACCCTCTCTCTCAAACCCACACGCACCCTCTCTCTCACACCCACACGCACCCTCACTCTCACTTCCTCACGCACCCTCACTCTCACTCCCACATGCACCTTCTCTCTATCTCCCACACGCACCCTCTCTCCCAATCCACACACACCCTCACTCTCACAGACATTAGCTCTCTCTCACTCCCGCATGAACCCTCTCTCTCATCCCCACAGGCACCCTCTCTCTCATTCCCACACGCACCCTCTCTCTCACTAATACACGCTCCCTCTGTCTCACACCCACACGCACCCTCTCTCTCAAACCCACACGCACCCTCTCTCTCACTCCCACACGCAACCTCTCTCCCACTTCCACACGCACCCTAACTCTCACTCCCACACGCACCCTCACTCTCACTCCCACACGCACCCTCTCTCCCATTCCCACATGCACCATCTCTCTCACTCCCACACGCACCCTGGCTCACACTCAAACACGCACCCTCTCTCTCACTCCCACATGCACCCTCTCTCTCACTTCCACATGCACGCTCTCTCTCTCTCCCAAACGCACCCTCTCTCTGACTCCCACACGCACCCTCTCTCCCACACCACACACACCCTCACTCTCACAGACATAAGCTCTCTCTCACTCCCGCATGCACCCTCTCTCTCACTCCCACACGCACCCTCTCTCACACTCCCACACGCAACCTCTCTCACTCCCACACGCACTCTCTCTGTCTCTCCCACACGCACCCTCTCTCTCACGCACACACGCACCCTCTCTCTCACTCATACACGCTCCCTCTCTCTCACACCCACACTCACCCTCTCTCTCAAACCCACACGCACCCTCTCTCTCACTCCCACACGCACCCTCTCTCTCACTCCCACACGCACCCTCTCTCTCACTCCCACACGCACCCTCTCTCTCACTCCCACATGCACCCTCTCTCTCACTTCCACATGCACGCTCTCTCTCTCTCCCAAACGCACCCTCTCTCTCACTCCCACATGCACCCTCTCTCTCTCTCCCAAACGCACTCTCTCTCTCACACCCACACGCACCCTCTCTCTCAAACCCACATGCACCCTCTCTCTCACTCCCACACGGACCCTCACTCTCACTCCCACACGCATCCTCACTCTCACTCCCACACGCACCCTCTCTCTCACTCATACACGCACCCTCTCTCTCACACCCACACGCACCCTTGCTCTCAAACCCACACGCACCCTCTCTCTCACACCCACACGCACCCTCACTCTCACTTCCACACGCACACTCACTCTCACTCCCACATGCACCTTCTCTCTATCTCCCACACGCACCCTCTCTCCCACACCACACACACCCTCACTCTCACAGACATAAACTCTCTCTCACTCCCGCATGCACCCTCTCTCTCACTCCCACACGCACCCTCCCTCTCACTCCCACACGCTCCCTCTCTCTCATCCCCACAGGCACCCTCTCTCTCATTCCCACACGCACCCTCTCTCTCACGCACACACGCACCCTCTCTCTCACTCATAAACGCTCCCTCTCTCTCACACCCACACGCACCCTCTCTTTCAAACCCACACGCACCGTCTCTCTCACTCCCACACGCACCCTCTCTCTCACTCCCACACGCACCCTCACTCTCACTCCCACACGCACCCTCACTCTCACTCCCACACGCACCCTCTCTCTCATTCCCACACGCACCATCTCTCTCACTCCCACATGCACCCTGTCTCTCACTCCCACACGCACCCTCTCTCTCACTTCCACATGCACCTTCTCTCTCTCTCCCAAACGCACCCTCTCTCTCTCCCAAACGCACCCTCTCTGTCACTCCCACACACACTTACCCTCTCTCTCACTCCCACATGCACCCTCTCTCTCTCACTCCCACACGCACCCGCTCTCTCAGTCCCACACACACCCTCTCTCTCACTCCCACACGCGCCCTCTCCCTCACTACCACACGCACCTTTTCTCTCATTCCCACACACATCTTGTCTCTCACTCCCACACGCACCCTCACTCTCACTCCCACACGCAACCTCTCTCACTTCCACACGCACCCTCACTCTCACTCCCACATGCACCTTCTCTCTATCTCCCACACGCACCCTCTCTCCCACACCACACACACCCTCACTCTCACAGATATAAGCTCTCTCTCACTCCCGCATGCATCCTCTCTCTCACTCCCACACGCACCCTTTCTCTCACTCCCACACGCTCCTTCTCTCTCACCCCCACAGGCACCCTCTCTCTCATTCCCACACGCACCCTCTCTCTCACTCATACACGCTCCCTCTCTCTCACACCCACACGCACCCTCTCTATCAAACCCATACGCACCCTCTCTCTCACTCCCACACGCACCCTCTCTCTCACTTCCACACGCACCCTCACTTCACTCCCCCATGCACCCTCACTCTCACTCCCACACGCACCCTCTCTCTCATTCCCACACGCACCATCTCTCTCACTCCCACACGCACCCTGGCTCTCACTCCTAAACGCACCCTCTCTCTCACTCCCACATACACCTTCTCTCTATCTCCCACAAGCACCCTCTCTCTCACTTCCACATGCACCCTCTCTCTCTCTCCCAAACGCACCCTCTCTCTCACACCCACACGCACCCTCTCTCTCAAACCTACATGCACCCTCTCTCTCACTCCCACACGCACCCTCACTCTCACTCCCACACGCATCCTCACTCTCACTCTCACACGCACCCTCTCTCTCACTCATACACGCACCCTCTCTCTCACACCCACACGCACCCTCTCTCTCAAACCCAAACACACCCTCTCTCTCACACCCACACGCTCCCTCACTCTCACTTCCACACGCACCCTCACTCTCACTCCCACATGCACCTTCTCTCTATCTCCCACACGCACCCTCTCTCCCACACCACACACACCCTCACTCTCACAGACATAAGCTCTCTCTCACTCCCGCATGCACCCTCTCTATCACTCCCACACGCACTCCCTCTCTCTTGCTCCCACACGCACCCTCTCTCTCACGCACACACGCACCCTCTCTCTCAATCATACACTCTCCCTCTCTCTCAAACCACACGCACCCTCTCTCTCAAACCCACACGCACCCTCTCTCTCACTCCCACACGCACCCTCTCACTCACTCCCACACGCACCCTCACTCTCACTCCCACACGCACCCTCACTCTCACTCCCACACGCACCCTCTCTCTCATTCCCACAAGCACCATCTCTCTCACTCCCACACGCACCCTGTCTCTCACACCCACACGCACCCTCTCTCTCACTCCCACATGCACCTTCTCTCTATCTCCCACACGCACCCTCTCTCTCACTTCCACATGCACCCTCTCTCTCTCTCCCAAACGCACCCTCTCTCTCACTCCCACACCCACTCACCCTCTCTCTCACTCCCACACGCACCCTCTCTCTCTCACTCCCACACGCATCCGCTCTCTCAGTCCCACACATACCCTCTCTCTCACTCCCACACGCGCCCTCTCCCTCACTACCACACGCACCTTTTCGCTCATTCCCACAAACATCTTGTCTCTCACTCCCACACGCACCCTCACTCTCACTCCCACACGCACCCTCTCTCTCACTCCCACATGCACATTCTCTCTCACTCCCACACGCTCCGTCTCTCAAACTCCCAAAAGCAGGCTCTCTCTCACTCCCACATGCAGCCACTCTCTCACTCCCACACCCACCCTCTCTCTCACTCCCAGACGCTCCCTTTCTCTCACGCCCACACGCAAGCTCTCTCTCACTCTTACACGCTGCCTCTCTCTCATTCCCACAGGCACCCTCTCTCTCATTCCCACACGCACCCTCTCTCTCACTCCCACACGCAACCTCTCTCACTCCCACACGCACTCTCTATCTCTCTCTCCCACATGTACCCTCTCGCTCCCGCACACACGCAACCTCTCTCTCACTCATACACGCACCCTCTCTCTCACACCCACACGCACCCTCTCTCTCAAACCCACACGCACCCTCTCTCTCACTCCCACACGCAACCTCACTCTCACTCCCACACGCACCCACTCTCTCATACCCACACGCACCCTCACTCTCACTTCCACACGCACCTTCACTCTCACTGCCACACGCTTCCTCACTCTCACTCCCACACGCACCCTCTCTCTCACTCATACACGCACTCTCTCTCTCACACCCACACGCACCCTCTCTCTCAAACCCACACGCACCCTCTCTCTCACTCCCACACGCACCCTCACTCTCACTTCCACACGCACCCTCACTCTCACTCCCCCAAGCACCTTCTCTCTATCTTCCACACGCACCCTCTCTCCCTCACCACACACACCCTCACTCTCACAGACATAAGCTCTCTCTCACTGCCGCATGCACCCTCTCTCTCACTCCCACACGCACCCTCCCTCTCACTCCCACACGCTCCCTCTCTATCACTCCCACACGCCACCTCTCTCACTCACACACGCAATCTCTCTTTCACTCATACACGCTCCCTCTCTCTCACACCCACACGCACCCTCACTCTCACTCCCACACGCAACCTCTCTCTCATTCCCACACGCACCATCTCTCTCACTCCAACATGCACCCTGGCTCTCACTCCCACACGCACCCTCTCTCTCACTCCCACATGCACCTTCTCTCTATCTCCCACACGCACCCTCTCTCTCACTTCCACATGCACCCTCTCTCTCTCTCCCAAACGCACTCTCTCTCTCACACCCACACGCACCCTCTCTCTCAAACCCACACGCACCCTCTCTCTCACTCCCACACGGACCCTCACTCTCACACGCATCCTCACTCTCACTCCCACACGCACCCTCTCTCTCACTCATACACGCACCCTCTCTCTCACACCCACACGCACCCTTGCTCTCAAACCCACACGCACCCTCTCTCTCACACCCACACGCACCCTGACTCTCACTTCCACACGCACACTCACTCTCACTCCCACATGCACCTTCTCTCTATCTCCCACACGCACCCTCTCTCCCACACCACACACACCCTCACTCTCACAGACATAAACTCTCTCTCACTCCCGCATGCACCCTCTCTCTCACTCCCACACGCACCCTCCCTCTCACTCCCACACGCTCCCTCTCTCTCATCCCCACAGGCACCCTCTCTCTCATTCCCACACGCACCCTCTCTCTCACGCACACACGCACCCTCTCTCTCACTCATAAACGCTCCCTCTCTCTCACACCCACACGCACCCTCTCTCTCAAACCCACACGCACCCTCTCTCTCACTCCCACACGCACCCTCTCTCTCACTCCCACACGCACCCTCACTCTCACTCCCACACGCACCCTCACTCTCACTCCCACACGCACCCTCTCTCTCATTCCCACACGCACCATCTCTCTCACTCCCACATGCACCCTGTCTCTCACTCCCACACGCACCCTCTCTCTCACTTCCACATGCACCTTCTCTCTCTCTCCCAAACGCACCCTCTCTCTCTCCCAAACGCACCCTCTCTGTCACTCCCACACACACTTACCCTCTCTCTCACTCCCACACGCACCCTCTCTCTCACTCCCACACGCACCCGCTCTCTCAGTCCCACACACACCCTCTCTCTCACTCCCACACGCGCCCTCTCCCTCACTACCACACGCACCATTTCTCTCATTCCCACACACATCTTGTCTCTCACTCCCACACGCACCCTCACTCTCACTCCCACACGCAACCTCTCTCACTCCCACACGCACCCTCTCTCTCACTCCCACATGCACATTCTCTCTCACTCCCACACGCAGCCTCTCTCACACTCCCAAAAGCACCCTCTCTCTAACTCCCACATGCAGCCTCTCTCTCACTCCCACACCCACCCTCTCTCTCACTCCCAGACGCACCCTTTCTCTCACGCCCACACGCAAGCTCTCTCTCACTCTTACACGCTCACTCTCTCTCATTCCCACAGTCACCCTCTCTCTCATTCCCACACGCACCCTCTCTCTCACTCCCACACGCAACCTCTCTCTCACTCCCACACGCAACCTCTCTCACTCCCACACGTACTCTCTATCTCTCTCTCCCACATGCACCCTCTCGCTCACGCACACACGAACCCTCTCTCTCACTCATACAAGCACCCTCTCTCTCACTCCCACACGCACCCTCTCTCTCAAACCCACACGCACCCTCTCTCTCACTCCCACACACACCCTCACTCTCACAGACATAATCTCTCTTTCACTCCCGCAAGCACCCTCTCTCTCACTCCCAAACGAACCCGCTCTCTCACTCCCACACGCACCCTCTCTCTCACTCCCACACGCACCCTCTCTCTCACTCCCACACGCACCCTCCCTCTCTCTCCCACACGCTCCCTATCTCTCATCCGCACAGGCACCCTCTCTCTCATTCCCACAAGCACCCTCTCTCTCACTCCCACACGCAAACTCTCTCACTCCCACACGCACTCTCTCTCTCTCTCTCTCCCACACGCACCCTCTCTATCACGCACACACGCACCCTCTCTCTCACTCATACACGCACCCTCTCTCTCACACCCACACGCACCCTCTCTCTCAAACCCAAACGCACCCTCTCTCTCACTCCCACACGCACCCTCACTCTCACTCCCACACGCATTCTCTCTCTCACTCCCACACGCACCCTCCCTCTCACTCCCACACGCTCCCTCTCTCTCATCCCCACAGGCACCCTCTCACTCATTCCCACACGCACCCTCTCTCACTCCCACACGCAACCTCTCTCACTCCCACACGCAATCTCTCTCTCTCTCTCTTCCACACGCACCCTCTCTCTCAAGCACACACGCACCCTCTCTCTCACTCATACACGCTCCCTCTCTCTCACACCCACACGCACCCTCTCTCTCAAACCCACACGCACCCTCTCTCTCACTCCCACACGCACCCTCTCTCTCACTTCCACATGCACCCTCTCTCTCTCTCACAAACGCACCCTCTCTCTCACACCCACACGCATCCTCTCTCTCAAACCCACACGCACCCTCTCTCTCACTCCCACACGCAACCTCTCTCTCACTCCCACACGTACCCTCACTCTCACTCCCACACGCACCCTCTCTCCCATTCCCACATGCACCATCTCTCTCACTCCCACACGCACCCTGGCTCTCACTCAAACACGCACCCTCTCTCTCACTCCCACATGCACCCTCTCTCTCACTACCACATGCACGCTCTCTCTCTCTCCCAAACGCACCCTCTCTCTCACTCCCACACGCACCCTCTCTCCCACACCACACACACCCTCACTCTCACAGACATAAGCTCTCTCTCACTCCCGCATGCACCCTCTCTCTCACTCCCACACGCACCCTCTCTCACACTCCCACACGCAACCTCTCTCACTCCCACACGCACTCTCTCTCTCTCTCCCACACGCACCCTCTCTCTCACGCACACACGCACCCTCTCTCTCACTCATACACGCTCCCTCTCTCTCACACCCACACGCACCCTGTCTCTCACGCCCACACGCACCCTCTCTCTCACTCCCACATGCACCTTCTCTCTATCTCCCACACGCACCCTCTCTCTCACTTCCACATGCACCCTCTCTCTCTCTCCCAAACACACCCTCTCTCTCACTCCCACACCCACACACCCTCTCTCTCACTCCCACACGCACCCTCTCTCTCTCACTCCCACACGCATCCGCTCTCTCAGTCCCACACATACCCTCTCTCTCACTCCCACACGCGCCCTCTCCCTCACTACCACACGCACCTTTTCGCTCATTCCCACACACATCTTGTCTCTCACTCCCACATGCACCCTCACTCTCACTCCCACACGCACCCTCTCTCTCACTCCCACATGCACATTCTCTCTCACTCCCACACGCTCCCTCTCTCAAACTCCCAAAAGCACGCTCTCTCTCACTCCCACATGCAGCCACTCTCTCACTCCCACACCCACCCTCTCTCTCACTCCCAGTCGCACCCTTTCTCTCACGCCCACACGCAAGCTCTCTCTCACTCTTACACGCTGCCTCTCTCTCATTCCCACAGGCACCCTCTCTCTCATTCCCACACGCACCTTCTCTCTCACTCCCACACGCAACCTCTCTCACTCCCACACGCACTCTCTATCTCTCTCTCCCACATGTACCCTCTCGCTCCCGCACACACGCAACCTCTCTCTCACTCATACACGCACCCTCTCTCTCACACCCACACGCACCCTCTCTCTCAAACCCACACGCACCCTCTCTCTCACTCCCACACGCACCCTCACGCTCACTCCCACATGCACCCTCTCTCTCATACCCACACGCACCCTCACTCTCACTTCCACACGCACCTTCACTCTCACTCCCACACGCTTCCTCACTCTCACTCCCACACGCACCCTCTCTCTCACTCATACACGCACTCTGTCTCTCACACCCACACGCACCCTCTCTCTCAAACCCACACGCAC
This sequence comes from Carcharodon carcharias, assembly GCF_017639515.1. Lineage (NCBI taxonomy): Eukaryota > Metazoa > Chordata > Chondrichthyes > Lamniformes > Lamnidae > Carcharodon > Carcharodon carcharias. The sequence goes on along the minus strand of NC_054480.1, from coordinate 92,942,637 downwards.
CCTCTCTCTCACTCCCACACGCACCCTCACTCTCACTTCCACACGCACCCTCACTCTCACTCCCCCAAGCACCTTCTCTCTATCTCCCACACGCACCCTCTCTCCCTCACCACACACACCCTCACTCTCACAGACATAAGCTCTCTCTCACTGCCGCATGCACCCTCTCTCTCACTCCCACACGCACCCTCCCTCTCACTCCCACACGCTCCCTCTCTCTCATCCCCACAGGCACCCTCTCTCTCATTCCCACACGCACCCTCTCTCTCACTCCCACACGCCACCTCTCTCACTCACACACGCAATCTCTCTTTCACTCATACACGCTCCCTCTCTCTCACACCCACACGCACCCTCACTCTCACTCCCACACGCACCCTCTCTCTCATTCCCACACGCATCATCTCTCTCACTCCCACACGCACCCTGGCTCTCACTCCCACACGCACCCTCTCTCTCACTCCCACATGCACCTTCTCTCTATCTCCCACACGCACCCTCTCTCTCACTTCCACATGCACCCTCTCTCTCTCTCCCAAACGCACTCTCTCTCTCACACCCACACGCACCCTCTCTCTCAAACCCACACGCACCCTCTCTCTCACTCCCACACGGACCCTCACTCTCACTCCCACACGCATCCTCACTCTCACTCCCACACGCACCCTCTCTCTCACTCATACACGCACCCTCTCTCTCACACCCACACGCACCCTTGCTCTCAAACCCACACGCACCCTCTCTCTCACACCCACACGCACCCTCACTCTCTCTTCCACACGCACACTCACTCTCACTCCCACATGCACCTTCTCTCTATCTCCCACACGCACCCTCTCTCCCACACCACACACACACTCACTCTCACAGACATAAACTCTCTCTCACTCCCGCATGCACCCTCTCTCTCACTCCCACACGCACCCTCCCTCTCACTCCCACACGCTCCCTCTCTCTCATCCCCACAGGCACCCTCTCTCTCATTCCCACACGCACCCTCTCTCTCACGCACACACGCACCCTCTCTCTCACTCATAAACGCTCCCTCTCTCTCACACCCACACGCACCCTCTCTCTCAAACCCACACGCACCCTCTCTCTCACTCCCACACGCACCCTCTCTCTCACTCCCACACGCACCCTCTCTCTCACTCCCACACGCACCCTCACTCTCACTCCCACACGCACCCTCTCTCTCATTCCCACACGCACCATCTCTCTCACTCCCACATGCACCCTGTCTCTCACTCCCACACGCACCCTCTCTCTCACTTCCACATGCACCTTCTCTCTCTCTCCCAAACGCACCCTCTCTCTCTCCCAAACGCACCCTCTCTGTCACTCCCACACACACTTACCCTCTCTCTCACTCCCACACGCACCCTCTCTCTCTCACTCCCACACGCACCCGCTCTCTCAGTCCCACACACACCCTCTCTCTCACTCCCACACGCGCCCTCTCCCTCACTACCACACGCACCTTCTCTCTCATTCCCACACACATCTTGTCTCTCACTCCCACACGCACCCTCACTCTCACTCCCACACGCAACCTCTCTCACTCCCACACGCACCCTCTCTCTCACTCCCACAAGCACATTCTCTCTCACTCCCACACGCAGCCTCTCTCACACTCCCAAAAGCACCCTCTCTCTAACTCCCACATGCAGCCTCTCTCTCACTCCCACACCCACCCTCTCTCTCACTCCCAGACGCACCCTTTCTCTCACGCCCACACGCAAGCTCTCTCTCACTCTTACACGCTCACTCTCTCTCATTCCCACAGTCACCCTCTCTCTCATTCCCACACGCACCCTCTCTCTCACTCCCACACGCAAACTCTCTCTCACTCCCACACGCAACCTCTCTCACTACCACACGTACTCTCTATCTCTCTCTCCCACATGCACCCGCTCGCTCACGCACACACGTAACCTCTCTCTCACTCATACAAGCACCCTCTCTCTCACACCCACACGCACCCTCTCTCTCAAACCCACACGCACCCTCTCTCTCACTCCCACACACACCCTCACTCTCACAGACATAATCTCTCTTTCACTCCCGCATGCACCCTCTCTCTCACTCTCAAACGAACCCGCTCTCTCACTCCCACACGCACCCTCTCTCTCACTCCCACACGCACCCTCTCTCTCACTGCCACACGCACCCTCCCTCTCTCTCCCACACGCTCCCTATCTCTCATCCGCACAGGCACCCTCTCTCTCATTCCCACAAGCACCCTCTCTCTCACTCCCACACGCAAACTCTCTCACTCCCACACGCACTCTCTCTCTCTCTCTCTCCCACACGCACCCTCTCTCTGACGCACACACGCACCCTCTCTCTCACTCATACACGCACCCTCTCTCTCACACCCACACGCACCCTCTCTCTCAAACCCAAACGCACCCTCTCTCTCACTCCCACACGCACCCTCACTCTCACTCCCACACGCACCCTCTCTCTCACTCCCACACGCACCCTCCCTCTCACTCCCACACGCTCCCTCTCTCTCATCCCCACAGGCACCCTCTCACTCATTCCCACACGCACCCTCTCTCACTCCCACACGCAACCTCCCTCACTCCCACACGCAATCTCTCTCTCTCTCTCTTCCACACGCACCCTCTCTCTCAAGCACACACGCACCCTCTCTCTCACTCATACACGCTCCCTCTCTCTCACACCCACACGCACCCTCTCTCTCAAACCCACACGCACCCTCTCTCTCACTCCCACACGCACCCTCTCTCTCACTTCCACATGCACCCTCTCTCTCTCTCCCAAACGCACCCTCTCTCTCACACCCACACGCACCCTCTCTCTCAAACCCACACGCACCCTCTCTCTCACTCCCACACGCACCCTCACTCTCACTCCCACACGCATCCTCACTCTCACTCCCACACGCAGCCTCTCTCTCACTCATACACACAACCTCTCTCTCGCACCCACATGCACCCTCTCTCTCAAACCCACACGCACCCTCTCTCTCACACCCACATGCACCCTCACTCTCACTTCCTCACGCACCCTCACTCTCACTCCCACATGCACCTTCTCTCTATCTCCCACACGCACCCTCTCTCCCAATCCACACACACCCTCACTCTCACAGACATTAGCTCTCTCTCACTCCCGCATGAACCCTCTCTCTCATCCCCACAGGCACCCTCTCTCTCATTCCCACACGCACCCTCTCTCTCACTAATACTCGCTCCCTCTGTCTCACACCCACACGCACCCTCTCTCTCAAACCCACACGCACCCTCTCTCTCACTCCCACACGCAACCTCTCTCTCACTTCCACACGCACCCTAACTCTCACTCCCACACGCACCCTCACTCTCACTCCCACACGCACCCTCTCTCCCATTCCCACATGCACCATCTCTCTCACTCCCACACGCACCCTGGCTCACACTCAAACACGCACCCTCTCTCTCACTCCCACATGCACCCTCTCTCTCACTTCCACATGCACGCTCTCTCTCTCTCCCAAACGCACCCTCTCTCTGACTCCCACACGCACCCTCTCTCCCACACCACACACACCCTCACTCTCACAGACATAATCTCTCTCTCACTCCCGCATGCACCCTCTCTCTCACTCCCACACGCGCCCTCTCTCACACTCCCACACGCAACCTCTCTCACTCCCACACGCACTCTCTCTCTCTCTCCCACACGCACCCTCTCTCTCACGCACACACGCACCCTCTCTCTCACTCATACACGCTCCCTCTCTCTCACACCCACACGCACCCTCTCTCTCAAACCGACACGCACCCTCTCTCTCACTCCCACACGCACCCTCTCTCTCACTCCCACACGCACCCTCTCTCTCACTCCCACACGCACCCTCTCTCTCACTCCCACATGCACCCTCTCTCTCACTTCCACATGCACGCTCTCTCTCTCTCCCAAACGCACCCTCTCTCTCACTCCCACACGCACCCTCTCTCCCAACCACACACACCCTCACTCTCACAGACATAAGCTCTCTCTCACTCCCGCATGCACCCTCTCTCTCACTCCCACACGCACCCTCTGTCACACTCCCACACGCAACCTCTCTCACTCCCACACGCACTCTCTCTCTCTCTCCCACACGCACCCTCTCTCTCACGCACACACGCACCCTCTCTCTCACTCATACACGCTCCCTCTCTCTCACACCCACACGCACCCTCTCTCTCAAACCCACACGCACCCTCTCTCTCACTCCCACACGCACCCTCTCTCTCACTCCCACACGCACCCTCTCTCTCACTCCCACACGCACCCTCACTCTCACTCCCACACACAACCTCACTCTTACTCCCACACGCACCCTCTCTCTCAAACCGACACGCACCCTCTCTCTCACTCCCACACGCACCCTCTCTCTCACTCCCACACGCACCCTCTCTCTCACTCCCACACGCACCCTCTCTCTCACTCCCACATGCACCCTCTCTCTCACTTCCACATGCACGCTCTCTCTCTCTCCCAAACGCACCCTCTCTCTCACTCCCACACGCACCCTCTCTCCCACACCACACACACCCTCACTCTCACAGACATAAGCTCTCTCTCACTCCCGCATGCACCCTCTCTCTCACTCCCACACGCACCCTCTCTCACACTCCCACACGCAACCTCTCTCACTCCCACACGCACTCTCTCTCTCTCTCCCACACGCACCCTCTCTCTCACGCACACACGCACCCTCTCTCTCACTCATACACGCTCCCTCTCTCTCACACCCACACGCACCCTCTCTCTCAAACCCACACGCACCCTCTCTCTCACTCCCACACGCACCCTCTCTCTCACTCCCACACGCACCCTCTCTCTCACTCCCACACGCACCCTCACTCTCACTCCCACACACAACCTCACTCTTACTCCCACACGCACCCTCTCTCTCATTCCCACACGCACCATCTCTCTCACTCCCACAAGCACCCTGTCTCTCACTCCCACACGCACCCTCTCTCTCACTCCCACATGCACCTTCTCTCTATCTCCCACACGCACCCTCTCTCTCACTTCCACATGCACCCTCTCTCTCTCTCCCAAACGCACCCTCACACTCACTCCCACACCCACTCACCCTCTCTCTCACTCCCACACGCACCCGCTCTCTCAGTCCCACACATACCCTCTCTCTCACTCCCACACGCGCCCTCTCCCTCACTACCACACGCACCTTTTCGCTCATTCCCACACACATCTTGTCTCTCACTCCCACACGCACCCTCAATCTCATTCCCACACGCACCCGCTCTCTCACTCCCACATGCACATTCTCTCTCACTCCCACACGCTCCCTCTCTCACACTCCCAAAAGCACGCTCTCTCTCACTCCCACATGCAGCCACTCTCTCACTCCCACACTCACCCTCTCTCTCACTCCCAGACGCACCCTTTCTCTCACGCAAACCACGCAAGCTCTCTCTCACTCTTACACGCTCCCTCTCTCTCATTCCCACAGGCACCCTCTCTCTCATTCCCACACGCACCCTCTATCTCACTCCCACACGCAACTTCTCTCACTCCCACACGCACTCTCTATCTCTCTCTCCAACATGTACCCTCTCGCTCACGCACACACGCACCCTCTCTCTCACTCATACACGCACCCTCTCTCTCAAACCCACACGCACCCTCTCTCTCACTCCCACACGCACCCTCACTCTCACTACCACACGCACCCTCTCTCTCACACCCACACGCACCCTCACTCTCACTTCCACAAGCACATTCACTCTCACTCCCACACGCATCCTCACTCTCACTCCCACACGCACCCTCTCTCTCACTCATACACGCACCCTCTCTCTCACACCCACATGCACCCTCTCTCTCAAACCCACACGCACCCTCTCTCTCACTCCCACACGCACCCTCACTCTCACTTCCACATGCACCCTTACTCTCACTCCCCCATGCACCTTCTCTCTATCTCCCACACGCACCCTCTCTCCCACACCACACACACACTCTCTCTCACTCCCACACGCCACCTCTCTCACTTCCACACGCACTCTCTCTCTCTCTCTCTCCCACACGCACCCTCTCTCTCACGCACACACGCAACCTCTCTCTCACTCATACACGCTCCCTCTCTCTCACACCCACACGCACCCTCACTCTCACTCCCACACGTACACTCTCTCTCATTCCCACACGCACCATCTCTCTCACTCCCACACGCACCCTGGCTCTCACTCCCACACGCACCCTCTCTCTCACTCCCACATGCAACTTCTCTCTATCTCCCACACGCACCCTCTCTCTCACTCCCACATGCAACCTCTCTCTCTCTCCCAAACGCACCCTCTCTCTCACACCCACACGCAACCTCTCTCTCAAACCCACACGCACCCTCTCTCTCACTCCCACACGCACCCTCACTCTCACTCCCACACGCATCATCACTCTCACTCCCACACGCACCCTCTCTCTCACTCATACACGCACCCTCTCTGTCACACCCACACGCACCCTCTCTCTCAAACCCACACGCACCCTCTCTCTCACACCCACACGCACCCTCCCTCTCACTCCCACACGCTCCCTCTCTCTTATCCCCACAGGCACCCTCTCTCTCATTCCCACACGCACCCTCTCTCTCACGCACACACGCACCCTCTCTCTCACTCATACACGCTCCCTCTCTCTCACACCCACACGCACCCTCTCTCTCAAACCCACACGCACCCTCTCTCTCACTCCCACACGCACCCTCTCTCTCACTCCCACACGCACCCTCACTCTCACTCCAACACGCACCCTCACTCTCACTCCCACACGCACCCTCTCTCTCATTCCCACACGCACCATCTCTCTCACTCCCACACGCACCCTGTCTCTCACTCCAACACGCGCCCTCTCTCTCACTTCCACATGCACCTTCTCTCTCTCTCCCAAACGCACCCTCTCTCTCTCTCCCAAACGCACCCTCTCTCTCACTCCCACACCCACTCACCCTCTCTCTCACTCCCACACGCGCCCTCTCTCTCTTACTCCCACACGCACCCGCTCTCTCAGTCCCACACACACCCTCTCTCTCACTCCCACACGCGCCCTCTCCCTCACTACCACACGCACCTTTTCTCTCATTCCCACACACATCTTGTCTCTCACTCCCACACGCACCCTCACTCTCACTCCCACACGCAACTTCTCTCACTCCCACACGCACCCTCTCTCTCACTCCCACATGCACATTCTCTCTCACTCCCACACGCACCCTCTCTCACACTCCCAAAAGCACCCTCTCTCTCACTCCCACATGCAGCCTCTCTCTCACTGCCACACCCACCCTCTCTCTCACTCCCTGACGCACCCTTTCTCTCACGCCCACACGAAAGCTCTCTCTCACTCTTACACGCTCCCTCTCTCTCATTCCCACAGGCACTCTCTCTCTCATTCCCACACGCACCCTCTCTCTCACTTCCACACGCAACCTCTCTCTCACTCCCACACGCAACCTCTCTCACTCCCACACGCACTCTCTATCTCTCTCTCCCACATGCACCCTCTCGCTCACGCACACACGAACCCTCTCTCTCACTCATACAAGCAACCTCTCTCTCACACCCACACGCACCCTCTCTCTCAAACCCACACGCACCCTCTCTCTCACTCCCACACACACCCTCACTCTCACTCCCACACGCACCCTCTCTCTCACTCCCACACGCACCCTCTCTCTCACTCATACACGCACCCTCTCTCTCACACCCACACGCACCCTCTCTCTCAAACCCACACGCACCCTCTCTCTCACTACCACATGCACCCACACTCTCACTCCCAAATGCACCCTCACTCTCACTCCCACATGCACCTTCTCTCTATCTCCCACACGCGCCCTCTCTCCCACACCACACACAACCTCACTCTCACAGACATAATCTCTCTCTCACTCCCGCATGCACCCTCTCTCTCACTCCCAAACGAACCCGCTCTCTCACTCCCACACGCCCCCTCTCTCTCACTCCAACACGCACCCTCCCTCTCATTCCCACACGCTCCCTCTCTCTCATCCCCACAGGCACCCTCTCTCTCATTCCCACACGCACCATCTCTCTCACTCCCACACGCAAACTCTCTCACTCCCACACGCACTCTCTATCTCTCTCTCTCCCACACGCACCCTCTCTCTCACGCACACACGCACCCTCTCTCTCACTCATACACGCTCCCTCTCTCTCACACCCACACGCACCCTCTCTCTCAAACCCACACGCACCCTCTCTCTCACTCCCACACGCACCCTCTCTCTCACTCCCACACGCACCCTCACTCTCAATCCCACACGCACCCTCACTCACAATCCCACACGCACCCTCACTCTCACTCCCACACGCACCCTCTCTCTCATTCCCACACGCACCATCTCTCTCATTCCCACACGCACCCTGGCTCTCACTCCCACACGCACCCTCTCTCTCACTCCCACATGCACCTTCTCTCTATCTCCCACACGCACCCTCTCTCTCACTTCCACATGCCCCTCTCTCTCACTCATACACGCACCCTCTCTCTCACACCCACAAGCACCCTCTCTCTCAAACCCACACGCACCCTCTCTCTCACACCCACACGCACCCTCACTCTCACTTCCACACGCACCCTCACTCTCACTCCCACATGCACCTTCTCTCTATCTCCCACACGCACCCTCTCTCCCAAACCACACACACCCTCACTCTCACAGACATTAGCTCTCTCTCACTCCCGCATGCACCCTCTCTCTCACTCCCACACGCACCCTCCCTCTCACTCCCACACGCTCCCTCTCTCTCATCCCCACAGGCACCCTCTCTCTCATTCCCACACGCATCCTCTCTCTCACTCATACACGCGCCCTCTGTCTCACACCCACACGCACCCTCTCTCAAACCCACACGCACCCTCTCTCTCACTCCCACACGCAACCTCTCTCTCACTCCCACACGCACCCTCACTCTCACTCCCACACGCACCCTCACTCTCACTCCCACACACACCCTCTCTCCCATTCCCACACGCACCATCTCTCTCACTCCCACACGCACCCTGGCTCTCACTCAAACACGCACCCTCGCTCTCACTCCCACTTGCACCCTCTCTCTCACTTCCACATGCACCCTCTCTCTCTCTCCCAAACGCACCCTCTCTCTCACTCCCACACGCACCCTCTCTCTCAATCCCACACACACCCTCTCTCTCACTCCCACACGCACGCTCACTCTCACTCCCACACGCATCCTCACTCTCACTCCCACACGCAGCCTCTCTCTCACTCCCACACGCAACCCCTCTCACTCCCACACGCACTCTCTCTCTATCTCTCCCACACGCACCCTCTCTCTCACGCACACACGCACCCTCTCTCTCACTCATACATGCTCCCTCTCTCTCACACCCACACTCACCCTCTCTCAAACCCACACGCACCCTCTCTCTCACTCCCACACGCACCCTCTCTCTCACTCCCACACGCACCCTCACTCTCACTCCCACACGCACCCTAACTCTCACTCCCACACGCACCCTCTCTCTCATTCCCACACGCAGCATCTCTCTCACTCCCACAAGCACCCTCTCTCTCACTCCCACACGCACCCTCTCTCTCACTTCCATATGCACCCTCTCTCTCTCTCCCAAACGCACCCTCTCTCTCACTCCCACACCCACTCACCCTCTCTCTCACTCCCACACGCACCCTCTCTCTCTCAATCCCACACGCACCCGCTCTGTCAGTCCCACTCAAACCCTCTCTCTCACTCCCACACGCGCCCTCTCCCTCACTACCACACGCACCTTTTCTCTCATTCCCACACACATCTTATCTCTCACTCCCACACGCACCCTCACTCTCACTCCCACATGCACATTCTCTCTCACTCCCACACGCACCCTCTCTCACACTCCCAAAAGCACGCTCTCTCTCACTCCCACATGCAGCCACACTCTCACTCCCACACCCACCCTCTCTCTCACTCCCAGACGCACCCTTTCTCTCACGCCCACACGCAAGCTCTCTCTCACTCTTACACGCTCCCTCTCTCTCATTCCCACAGGCACCCTCTCTCTCATTCCCACACGCACCCTGTCTCTCACTCCCACACGCAACCTCTCTCTCACTCCCACACGCAACCTCTCTCACTCCCACACGCACTCTCTATCTCATTCCCACACGCACCATCTCTCTCACTCCCACACGCACCCTCACTCTCACTCCCACACGCACCCTCTCTCTCATTCCCACACGCACCATCTCTCTCACTCCCACACGCACCCTGGCTCTCACTCCCACACGCACCCTCTCTCTCACTCCCACATGCACCTTCTCTCTATCTCCCACACGCACCCTCTCTCTCACTTCCACATGCACCCTCTCTCTCTCTCCCAAACGCACCCTCTCTCTCACTCCCACACGCACCCTCACTCTCACTCCCACATGCATCCTCACTCTCACTCCCACACGCACCCTCTCTCTCACTCATACACACACCCTCTCTCTCACACCCACACGCACCCTCTCTCTCAAACCCACACGCACCCTCTCTCTCAAACCCTCACGCACCCTCTCTCTCACTCCAACATGCACCCTCTCTCTCACTCCCACACGCACACTCACTCTCAATCCCACACGCAACCTCACTCTCACTCCCACACGCACCCTCTCTCTCATTCCCACACGCACCATCTCTCTCACTCCCACACGCACCCTGGCTCTCAGTCCCACACGCACCCTCTCTCTCACTCCCACATGCACCTTCTCTCTATCTCCCACACGCACCCTCTCTCTCACTTCCACACGCACCCTCTCTCCCAAACCACACACACCCTCACTCTCACAGACATTAGCTCTCTCTCACTCCCACATGCACCCTCTCTCTCACTCCCACACGCACCCTCCCTCTCACTCCCACACGCTCCCTCTCTCTCATCCCCACAGGCACCCTCTCTCTCATTCCCACACGCATCCTTTCTCTCACTCATACACGCTCCCTCTGTCTCACACCCACACGCACCCTCTCTCTCAAACCCACACGCACCCTCTCTCTCACTCCCACACGCAACCTCTCTCTCACTCCCACACGCACCCTCACTCTCACTCCCACACGCAACCTCACTCTCACTCCCACACGCACCCTCTCTCCCATTCCCACATGCACCATCTCTCTCACTCCCACACGCACCCTGGCTCTCACTCAAACACGCACCCTCTCTCTCACTCCCACATGCACCCTCTCTCTCACTTCCACATGCACCCTCTCTCTCTCTCCCAAAAGCAACCTCTCTCTCAAACCCACACGCACCCTCTCTCTCACTCCCACACGCACCCTCACTCTCACTCCCACACGCATCATCACTCTCACTCCCACACGCACCCTCTCTCTCACTCATACACGCACCCTCTCTGTCACACCCACACGCACCCTCTCTCTCAAACCCACACGCACCCTCTCTCTCACACCCACACGCACCCTCACTCTCACTTCCACACGCACCCTCACTCTCACTCCCACATGCACCTTCTCTCTATCTCCCACACGCACCCTCTCTCCCACACCACACACACCCTCAGTCTCACAGACATAAGCTCTCTCTCACTCCCGCATGCACCCTCTCTCTCACTCCCACACGCACCCTCCCTCTCACTCCCACACGCTCCCTCTCTCTTATCCCCACAGGCACCCTCTCTCTCATTCCCACACGCACCCTCCCTCTCACTCCCACATGCACCTTCTCTCTATCTCCCACACGCACCCTCTCTCCCACACCACACACACCCTCACTCTCACAGACATAAGCTCTCTCTCACTCCCGCATGCACCCTCTCTCTCACTCGCACACGCACCCTCTCTCTCACTCCCACACGCAACCTCTCTCACTCCCACACGCACTCTCTCTCTCTCTCTCCCACACGCACCCTCTCTCTCACGCACACACGCACCCTCTCTCTCACTCATACACGCTCCCTCTCTCTCACACCCACACTCACCCTCTCTCTCAAACCCACACGCACCCTCTCTCTCACTCCCACATGCACCATCTCTCTCACTCCCACAAGCACCCTCACTCTCACTCCCACACGCACCCTCACTCTCACTCCCACACGCACCCTCTCTCTCATTCCCACACGCACCATCACTCTCATTCCCACACGCACCCTCTCTCTCACTCCCACACGCACCCTCTCTCTCACTTCCACATGCACCCTCTCTCTCTCTCCCTAACGCACCCTCTCTCTCACTCCCATACCCACTCACCCTCTCTCTCACTCCCACACGCACCCTCTCTCTCTCAATCCCACACGCACCCGCTCTCTCAGTCCCACTCAAACCCTCTCTCTCACTCCCACACGCGCCCTCTCCCTCACTACCACACACACCTTTTCTCTCATTCCCACACACATCTTGTCTCTCACTCCCACACGCACCCTCACTCTCACTCCCACCTGCCACCTCTCTCACTCCCACACGCACCCTCTTTCTCACTCCCACATGCATATTCTCTCTCACTCCCACACGCACCCTCTCTCACACTCCCAAAAGCACGCTCTCTCTCACTCCCACATGCAGCCACACTCTCACTCCCACACCCACCCTCTCTCTCACTCCCAGACGCACCCTTTCTCTCACGCCCACACGCAAGCTCTCTCTCACTCTTACACGCTCCCTCTCTCTCATTCCCACAGGCACCCTCTCTCTCATTCCCACACGCACCCTGTCTCTCCCTCCCACACGCAACCTCTCTCACTACCACACGCACTCTCTATCTCTCTCTCCCACATGCACTCTCTCGCTGACGCCCACACGCACCCTCTCTCTCACTCATACACGCACCCTCTCTCTCACACCCACACGCACTCTCTCTCTCAAACCCACACGCACCCTCTCTCTCACTCCCACACGCACCCTCACTCTCACTCCCACACGCACTCTCTCTCTCACTCCCACACGCACCATCTTTCTCACTCATACACGCACCCTCTCTCACATACCTCACACGCCCTCACTCTCACAGACATAAGCTCTCTCTCACTCCCACACCCACTCACCCTCTCTCTCACTCCCACACGCACCCTCTCTCTCTCAATCCCACATGCACCCGCTCTCTCAGTCCCACACAAACCCTCTCTCTCACTCCCACACGCGCCCTCTATCTCACTACCACACGCACCTTTTCTCTCATTCCCACACACATCTTGTCTCTCACTCCCACACGCACCCTCACTCTCACTCCCACATGCAACCTCTCTCACTCCTTCATGGACCCTCGCTCTCACTCCCACATGCACATTCTCTCTCACTCCCACACGCACCCTCTCTCACAATCCCAAAAGCACGCTCTCTCTCACTCCCATATGCAGCCACTCTCTCACTCCCACACCCACCCTCTCTCTCACTCCCACATGCACCCTCACTCTCACTCCCACACGCACCCTCCCTCTCACTCCCACATGCACCTTCTCTCTATCTCCCACACGCACCCGCTCTCCCACACCACACACACCCTCACTCTCACAGACATAAGCTCTCTCTCACTCCCGCATGCACCCTCTCTCTCACTCGCACACGCACCCTCTCTCTCACTCCCACACGCAACCTCTCTCACTCCCACACGCACTCTCTCTCTCTCTCTCCCACACGCACCCTCTCTCTCACGCACACACGCACCCTCTCTCTCACTCATACACGCTCCCTCTCTCTCACACCCACACTCACCCTCTCTCTCAAACACACACGCACCCTCTCTCTCACTCCCACATGCACCATCTCTCTCACTCCCACAAGCACCCTCACTCTCACTCCCACACGCACCCTCACTCTCACTCCCACACGCACCCTCTCTCTCATTCCCACACGCACCATCACTCTCATTCCCACACGCACCCTCTCTCTCACTCCCACACGCACCCTCTCTCTCACCTCCACATGCACCCTCTCTCTCCCTCCCTAACGCACCCTCTCTCTCACTCCCACACCCACTCACCCTCTCTCTCACTCCCACACGCACCCTCTCTCTCTCAATCCCACACGCACCCGCTCTCTCAGTCCCACTCAAACCCTCTCTCTCACTCCCACACGCGCCCTCTCCCTCACTACCACACGCACCTTTTCTCTCATTCCCACACACATCTTGTCTCTCACTCCCACACGCACCCTCACTCTCACTCCCACCTGCCACCTCTCTCACTCCCACACGCACCCTCTTTCTCACTCCCACATGCATATTCTCTCTCACTCCCACACGCACCCTCTCTCACACTCCCAAAAGCACGCTCTCTCTCACTCCCACATGCAGCCACACTCTCACTCCCACACCCACCCTCTCTCTCACTCCCAGACGCACCCTTTCTCTCACGCCCACACACAAGCTCTCTCTCACTCTTACACGCTCCCTCTCTCTCATTCCCACAGGCACCCTCTCTCTCATTCCCACACGCACCCTGTCTCTCCCTCCCACACGCAACCTCTCTCACTACCACATGCACTCTCTATCTCTCTCTCCCACATGCACTCTCTCGCTGACGCCCACACGCACCCTCTCTCTCACTCATACACGCACCCTCTCTCTCACACCCACACGCACTCTCTCTCTCTCAAACCCACACGCACCCTCTCTCTCACTCCCACACGCACCCTCACTCTCACTCCCACACGCACTCTCTCTCTCACTCCCACAGGCACCATCTTTCTCACTCATACACGCACCCTCTCTCACATACCACACACGCCCTCACTCTCACAGACATAAGCTCTCTCTCACTCCCACACCCACTCACCCTCTCTCTCACTCCCACACGCACCCTCTCTCTCTCAATCCCACATGCACCCGCTCTCTCAGTCCCACACAAACCCTCTCTCTCACTCCCACACGCGCCCTCTATCTCACTACCACACGCACCTTTTCTCTCATTCCCACACACATCTTGTCTCTCACTCCCACACGCACCCTCACTCTCACTCCCACATGCAACCTCTCTCACTCCTTCATGGACCCTCGCTCTCACTCCCACATGCACATTCTCTCTCACTCCCACACGCACCCTCTCTCACACTCCCAAAAGCACGCTCTCTCTCACTCCCACATGCAGCCACTCTCTCACTCCCACACCCACCCTCTCTCTCACTCCCAGACGCACCCTTTCTCTCACGCCCACACGCAAGCTCTCTCTCACTCTTACACGTTCCCTCTCTCTCATTCCCACAGGCACCCTCTCTCTCATTCCCACACGCACCCTCTCTCTCACTCCCACACGGAACCTCTCTCACTACCACACGCACTCTCTATCTCTCTCTCCCACATGCAATCTCTCGCTCACGCGCACACGCACCCTCTCTCTCACTCATACACGCACCCTCTCTCTCACACCCACACGCACCCTCACTCTCACTCCCACACGCACCCTCTCTCTCACTCCCACACGCACCCTCTTTCTCACTCATTCAAGCACCCTCTCTCTCACACCCACACGCACCCTCTCTCACAAACCCAAACGCACCCTCTCTCTCACTCCCACACGCACCCTCTCTCTCACTCCCACACGCACCCTCACTCTCACTCCCAAATGCACGCTCACTCACACTCCCACATGCACCTTCTCTCTTCACCCACAGGCACCCTCTCTCCCACACCACACACACCCTCACTCTCACAGACATAATCTCTCTCTCACTCCCGCTTGCACCCTCTCTCTCACTCCCAAACGAACCCGCTCTCTCACTCCCACACGCACCCTCTCTCTCACTCCCACACGCACCCTCCCTCTCATCCCACATGCTCCCTCTTTCTCATCCCCACAGGCACCCTCTCTCTCATTCCCACACGCACCCTCTCTCTCACTCCCACACGCAAACTCTCTCTCTCCCAAACGCACTCTCTCTCTCTCTCCCACACGCACCCTCTCTCTCACGCACACACGCACCCTCTCTCTCACTCATACACGCACCCTCTCTATCACAGCCTCACGCACCCTCTCTCTCAAACCCACACGCACCCTCTCTCTCACTCCCACACGCACCCTCACTCTCACTCCCACATGCACCCTCTCTCTCACACCCACATGCACCTTCTCTCTATCTCCCACACGCACCCTCTCTCTCACTTCCACATGCACCCTCTCTCTCACTCCCAAATGCACCCTCTCTCTCACTCCCACACCCACTTCACCCTCTCTCTCACTCCCATACGCACCCTCTCTCTCTCACTCCCACTCTCACCTGCTCTCTCAATTACACAAACACCCTCTCTCTCACTCACACACGCGCCCTCTCCCTCACTACCACACGCACCTTTTCTCTCATTCCCACACACATCTTGTCTCTCACTCCCACACACACCTTCTCTCACTCCCACACACACTTTCCCTCTCAATCCCACAAACATTTTTTTCACTCCCACACACACGTTCTCTCTCACTCCCTCACCATCTCTCTCACTCCCACATGCACACACACACCCTCTCTCTCACGCCCACACGCACCCTCACTCTCACTCCCACACGCACCGTCTCTCTCACTCCCCCATGCAACTTCTCTCTCTCTCCCACACGCACCCTCTCTCTCACTCCCACATGCACCCTTTCTTACACTCCCACATGCTCCCTATTTCTCATTCCCACACGCACACTCTCTCTCACTCCCACACGCACCCTCACTCTCACTCCCACACGCAACCTCTCTCACTCCCACACGCACCCTCTCTCTCACTCCCACATGCACATTCTCTCTCATTCCCACACGCACCCTCTCTCACACTCCCAAAAGCACCCTCTCTCTCACTCCCACATGCAGCCTCTCTCTCACTCCCACACGCACCCTCTCTCTCATTCCCACATGCACCCTCTCTCTCACTCCCACACCCACCCTCTCTCTCACTCCCAGATGCACCCTTTCTCTCACGCCCACACGCAAGCTCTCTCTCACTCTTACACGCACCCTCTCTCTCATTGCCACAGGCACCCTACCTCTCATTCCCACACGCACCCTCTCTCTCACTCCCACACGCAACCTCTCTCTCACTCCCACACGCAAACTCTCTCACTCCCACACGCACTCTCTATCTCTCTCTCCCACACGCACCCTCTCGCTCACGCACACACGCACCCTCTCTCTCACTCATACACGCACCCTCTCTCTCACACCCACACGCACCCTGTCTCTCAAACCCACACGCACCCTCTCTCTCACCCCCACACGCACCCTCACTCTCACTCCCACACGCACCCTCTCTCTCACGCACACACGCACCCTCTCTCTCACTCATACACGCACCCACTCTCTCACACCCACACGCACCCTCTCTCTCAATCCCACACGCACCCTCTCTCTCACTCCCACACGCACCCTCACTCCCACTCCCAACGCACCCTCACTCCCACTCCCACACGCAGCCTCTCTCTCATTCCCACACGCACCCTCCCTCTCACTCCCACACGCACCCCGTCTCTCACTCCCACACGCACCCTCTCTCTCACTCCCACATGCACCTTCACTCTATCTCCCACAAGCACCCTCTCTCTCACTTCCACATGCACCCTCTCTCTCACTCCCACATACAGCCTCTCTCTCACTCCCACACCCACGCACCCTCTCTCTCAATCCCACATGCACCCAGTCTCTCTCACTCCCACACATAACCACTCTCTCAGTCCCACACACACCCTCTCTCTCACTCCCACACGCGCCCTCTCCCTCACTACCTCACGCACCTTTTCTCTCATTCCCTCACGCATCTTGTCTCTCACTCCCACACACATCTTGTCTCTCACTCCCACACACACCTTCTCTCACTCCCACACACACTTTCTCTCTCAATCCCACAAACATTTTTTTCACTCCCACACACACTTTCTCTCTCACTCCCACACCAACTCTCTCTCTCCCACACCCACACCCACACCCTCTTTCTCACTCAAATTCACAAACATACCCTCTCCCTCACTCCAACATGCACACACAACATCTCTCTCACTCCCCCTCACACACCTTTTCTCACTCTCACTCCACACACCATCTTTCTCATTCCCCACACGCACCCGCTTTTTGATTCAACACACACGCACCCGCTTTCTCACTTCCACACACACCTTCTCTCTCATTCCCACACAGGCACCCATTTCTCACTCCCACACACACCTTCTCTCACATCCAACATAGACCTCTCACTCCCACACACACCTTCTCTCTCACTCCCACACGCACCCCCTCTCTCACTCCCACATGCACATTCTCTCTCACTCCCACACGCACCTTCTCTCACACTCCCAAATGCACCCTCTCTCTCACTCCCACATGCAGCCTCTCTCTCACTCCCACACGCACCCTCTCTCTCATTCCCACACGCACCCTCTCTCTCACTCCCACACCCACCCTCTCTCTCACTCCCAAACGCACCCTCTCTCTCACTCCCATACGCACCCTCTCTCTCTCACTCCCACTCTCACCTGCTCTCTCAGTTCCACAAACACCCTCTCTCTCACTCACACACGCGCCCTCTCCCTCACTACCATATGCACCTTTTCTCTCATTCCCACACACATCTAGTCTCTCACTCCCACACACACCTTCTCTCACTCCCACACACACTTTCCCTCTCAATCCCACAAACATTTTTTTCACTCCCACACACACCTTCTCTCTCACTCCCTCACCAACTCTCTCACTCCCACACGCACACAAACACCCTCTCTCTCACGCCCACACGCACCCTCACTCTCACTCCCACACGCACCGTCTCTCTCACTCCCCCATGCACCTTCTCTCTCTCTCCCACACGCATCCTCTCTCTCACTCCCACATGCACCCTTTCTTACACTCCCACATGCTCCCTATTTCTCATTCCCACACGCACACTCTCTCTCACTCCCACACGCACCCTCACTCTCACTCCCACACGCAACCTCTCTCACTCCCACACGCACCCTCTCTCTCACTCCCACATGCACATTCTCTCTCATTCCCACACGCACCCTCTCTCACACTCCCAAAAGCACCCTCTCTCTCACTCCCACATGCAGCCTCTCTCTCACTCCCACACGCACCCTCTTTCTCATTCCCACATGCACCCTCTCTCTCACTCCCGCACCCACCCTTTCTCTCACTCCCAGATGCACCCTTTCTCTCACGCCCACACGCAAGCTCTCTCTCACTCTTACACGCACCCTCTCTCTCATTCCCACAGGCACCCTACCTCTCATTCCCACACGCAACCTCTCTCTCACTCCCACACGCAACCTCTCTCTCACTCCCTCACGCAAACTCTCTCACTCCCACACGCACTCTCTATCTCTCTCTCCCACACGCACCCTCTCGCTCACGCACACACGCACCCTCTCTCTCACTCATACACGCACCCTCTCTCTCACACCCACACGCACCCTGTCTCTCAAACCCACACGCACCCTCTCTCTCACCCCCACACGCACCCTCACTCTCACTCCCACACGCACCCTCTCTCACGCACACACGCACCCTCTCTCTCACTCATACACGCACCCACTCTCTCACACCCACACGCACCCTCTCTCTCAATCCCACACGCACCCTCTCTCTCACTCCCAAACGCACCCTCACTCCCACTCCCAACGCACCCTCACTCCCAATCCCACACGCACCCTCTCTCTCATTCCCACACGCACCCTCCCTCTCACTCCCACACGCACCCCGTCTCTCACTCCCACACGCACCCTCTCTCTCACTCCCACATGCACCTTCACTCTATCTCCCACAAGCACCCTCTCTCTCACTTCCACATGCACCCTCTCTCTCACTCCCACATACAGCCTCTCTCTCACTCCCACACCCACGCACCCTCTCTCTCAATCCCACATGCACCCAGTCTCTCTCACTCCCACACATAACCGCTCTCTCAGTCCCACACACACCCTCTCTCTCACTCCCACACGCGCCCTCTCCCTCACTACCTCACGCACCTTTTCTCTCATTCCCTCACGCATCTTGTCTCTCACTCCCACACACATCTTGTCTCTCACTCCCACACACACCTTCTCTCACTCCCACACACACTTTCTCTCTCAATCCCACAAACATTTTTTTCACTCCCACACACACTTTCTCTCTCACTCCCACACCAACTCTCTCTCTCCCACACCCACACCCTCTTTCTCACTCAAATTCACAAACATACCCTGTCCCTCACTCCAACATGCGCACACACCATCTCTCTCACTCCCCCTCACACACCTTTTCTCACTCTCACTCCACACACCATCTTTCTCATTCCCCACACGCACCCGCTTTTTGATTCAACACACACGCACCCGCTTTCTCACTTCCACACACACCTTCTCTCTCATTCCCACACAGGCACCCATTTCTCACTCCCACACACACCTTCTCTCACATCCAACATAGACCTCTCACTCCCACACACACCTTCTCTCTCACTCCCACACGCACCCCCTCTCTCACTCCCACATGCACATTCTCTCTCACTCCCACACGCACCTTCTCTCACACTCCCAAATGCACCCTCTCTCTCACTCCCACATGCAGCCTCTCTCTCACTCCCACACGCACCCTCTCTCTCATTCCCACACGCACCCTCTCTCTCACTCCCACACCCACCCTCTCTCTCACTCCCAAACGCACCCTCTCTCTCACTCCCAGACGCACCCTCTCTCTCATGCCCACAAGCACGCTCTCTCTCACTCCCAAACGCAACCTCTCTCTCACTCCCAGACGCACCCTCTCTCTCACGCCCACAAGCACGCTCTCTCTCACTCCCAAACGCACCCTCTCTCTCACTCCCACACGCACACTCTCCCTCACTCCCACACGCACCCTCCCTCTCAAACCCACACGCACCCTCTCTCTCATTCCCTCAGGCACCCTCTCTCTAACTCCCACACGCACCCTCTCTCTCACTCCCACACGCAACCTCTCTCACTCCCACAAGCACCCTCTCTCTCATGCCCACACGCAACCTCTCTCTCACTCCCACACAAACACGCTGTCTCACTCACACACTCACCCTCTCTCTCACTCCCTCACAAACACATCCTCTCTCTCACTCCCACACACAACATATCCCTCACTCCCAAACACAACTTACCTTTCACTCCCCCACACACCTTCTCTCTCACTCCCACACACACCTTCTCTCTCACTCCGACAGACACCTTCTCTCTCACTCCCACACACACGTTCTCTCTCACTCCCACAAGCACCTTCTCTCTCACTCCCACTCACACCTTCTCTCTCACTCCCACACAAACCTTCTCTCTCACTCCCACTCACACTTTCTCTCTCACTCTTACACAGACCTTCTCTCACTCACACACCCACCTTCTCTCTCACTCCCACACCCACTCTCTCTCTCCCACACCCGCACATACACCCTCTCTCTCAGTCCACTTGACAAACAAACCTTCTCCCTCACTGCCGCACACACAGACACACAACCTCTCTATCACTCCCACACGCACACCCTCTCTCACTTACACAGGCACCCTCCCTTTCATTCCCACACGCAACCTCTCTCTCACTCCCACATGCACCCTCTCTCTCACTCCCACAAGCACCCTCTCTCTCATTGCCAAACGCAACCTCTCTCTCACTCCCACACGCACCCGCTCTCTCACTCCCACACACACCCTCTCTCGCACGCCCACACGCACCCTCTCTCACGCCCACAAGCACCCTCACTCTCACTCCCACACGCTCCGTCTCTCTCACTCCCCCATGCACCTTCTCTCTCTCTCCCACACGCACCATCTCTCTCACTCAGACACGCACCCTCTCTCTCACTCCCACACGCGCAATCTCTCTCTCACTCCCAGACACACCCTCTCTCTCACTCCCACACGCATACGCTCCCTCACTCCCACAAGCATCCTCTCTCTCAAGCCCACACGCACCCTCTCTCTTACTCCCACACGCACCCTCCCTCTCACTCCCACATGCTCCCTCTCTCTTATTCCCACAGGCACCCTCTCTCTTAGTCCCACACGCACCCTCACTCTCACTCCCACACACACCCTCTCTCTCACGCCCACACGCACCCTCTCTCACGCCCACAAGCACCCTCACTGTCACTCCCTCACGCTCCGTCTCTCTCACTCCACCATGCACCTTCTCTCTCTCTCCCACACGCACCCTCTCTCTCTCACTCCCACACGCACCCTCTCTCTCACTCCCACACGCATCCTCTCTCTCTCAATCTCACACGCACCCTCTCTCTCACTCCCACACGGACCCTCTCTCTAACTCTCACATGCACATTCTCTCTCATTCCCACACGCACCCTCTCTCTCACTCCCACACGCGCACTGTCTCTCTCACTCCCACACGCACCCTCTCTCTCACTCCCACACGCATACGCTCCCTCACTCCCACAAGCATCCTCTCTCTCAAGCCCACACGCACCCTCTCTCTTACTCCCACACGCACCCTCCCTCTCACTCCCACATGCTCCCAATCTCTTATTCTTTTCTCTCATTCCCTCACGCATCTTGTCTCTCACTCCCACACACATCTTGTCTCTCACTCCCACACACACCTTCTCTCACTCCCACACACACTTTCCCTCTCAATCCCACAAACATTTTTTTCACTCCCACACACACCTTCTCTCTCACTCCCTCACCAACTCTCTCACTCCCACACGCACACACACACCCTCTCTCTCACGCCCACACGCACCCTCACTCTCACTCCCACACGCACCGTCTCTCTCACTCCCCCATGCACCTTCTCTCTCTCTCCCACACGCACCCTCTCTCTCACTCCCACATGCACCCTTTCTTAAACTCCCACATGCTCCCTATTTCTCATTCCCACACGCACACTCTCTCTCACTCCCACACGCACCCTCACTCTCACTCCCACACGCAACCTCTCTCACTCCCACACGCACCCTCTCTCTCACTCCCACATGCACATTCTCTCTCATTCCCACACGCACCCTCTCTCACACTCACAAAAGCACCCTCTCTCTCACTCCCACATGCAGCCTCTCTCTCACTCCCACACGCACCCTCTCTCTCATTCCCACATGCACCCTCTCTCTCACTCCCGCACCCACCCTCTCTCTCACTCCCAGATGCACCCTTTCTCTCACGCCCACACGCAAGCTCTCTCTCACTCTTACACGCACCCTCTCTCTCATTTCCACAGGCACCCTACCTCTCATTCCCACACGCACCCTCTCTCTCACTCCCACACGCAACCTCTCTCTCACTCCCTCACGCAAACTCTCTCACTCCCACACGCACTCTCTATCTCTCTCTCCCACACACACCCTCTCGCTCACGCACACACGCACCCTCTCTCTCACTCATACACGCACCCTCTCTCTCACACCCACACGCACCCTGTCTCTCAAACCCACACGCACCCTCTCTCTCACCCCCACACGCACCCTCACTCTCACTCCCACACGCACCCTCTCTCACGCACACACGCACCCTCTCTCTCACTCATACACGCACCCACTCTCTCACACCCACACGCACCCTCTCTCTCAATCCCACACGCACCCTCTCTCTCACTCCCACACGCACCCTCACTCCCACTCCCAACGCACCCTCACTCCCAATCCCACACGCACCCTCTCTCTCATTCCCACACGCACCCTCCCTCTCACTCCCACACGCACCCCGTCTCTCACTCCCACACGCACCCTCTCTCTCACTCCCACATGCACCTTCACTCTATCTCCCACAAGCACCCTCTCTCTCACTTCCACATGCACCCTCTCTCCCACTCCCACATACATCCTCTCTCTCACTCCCACACCCACGCACCCTCTCTCTCAATCCCACATGCACCCAGTCTCTCTCACTCCCACACATAACCGCTCTCTCAGTCCCACACACACCCTCTCTCTCACTCCCACACGCGCCCTCTCCCTCACTACCTCACGCACCTTTTCTCTCATTCCCTCACGCATCTTGTCTCTCACTCCCACACACATCTTGTCTCTCACTCCCACACACACCTTCTCTCACTCCCACACACACTTTCTCTCTCAATCCCACAAACATTTTTTTCACTCCCACACACACTTTCTCTCTCACTCCCACACCAACTCTCTCTCTCCCACACCCACACCCTCTTTCTCACTCAAATTCACAAACATACCCTCTCCCTCACTCCAACATGCACACACACCATCTCTCTCACTCCCCCTCACACACTTTTTCTCACTCTCACTCCACACACCATCTTTCTCATTCCCCACACGCACCCGCTTTTTGATTCAACACACACGCACCCGCTTTCTCACTTCCACACACACCTTCTCTCTCATTCCCACACAGGCACCCATTTCTCACTCCCACACACACCTTCTCTCACATCCAACATAGACCTCTCACTCCCACACACACCTTCTCTCTCACTCCCACACGCACCCCCTCTCTCACTCCCACATGCACATTCTCTCTCACTCCCACACGCACCTTCTCTCACACTCCCAAATGCACCCTCTCTCTCACTCCCACATGCAGCCTCTCTCTCACTCCCACACGCACCCTCTCTCTCATTCCCACACGCACCCTCTCTCTCACTCCCACACCCACCCTCTCTCTCACTCCCAAACGCACCCTCTCTCTCACTCCCAGACGCACCCTCTCTCTCATGCCCACAAGCACGCTCTCTCTCACTCCCAAACGCACCCTCTCTCTCACTCCCACACGCACACTCTCCCTCACTCCCACACGCACCCTCCCTCTCAAACCCACACGCACCCTCTCTCTCATTCCCTCAGGCACCCTCTCTCTAACTCCCACACGCACCCTCTCTCTCACTCCCACACGCAACCTCTCTCACTCCCACAAGCACCCTCTCTCTCATGCCCACACGCAACCTCTCTCTCACTCCCACACAAACACGCTGTCTCACTCACACACTCACCCTCTCTCTCACTCCCTCACAAACACATCCTCTCTCTCACTCCCACACACAACATATCCCTCACTCCCAAACACAACTTACCTTTCACTCCCCCACACACCTTCTCTCTCACTCCCACACACACCTTCTCTCTCACTCCGACAGACACCTTCTCTCTCACTCCCACACACACGTTCTCTCTCACTCCCACAAGCACCTTCTCTCTCACTCCCACTCACACCTTCTCTCTCACTCCCACACAAACCTTCTCTCTCACTCCCACTCACACTTTCTCTCTCACTCTTACACACACCTTCTCTCACTCACACACCCACCTTCTCTCTCACTCCCACACCCACTCTCTCTCTCCCACACCCGCACATACACCCTCTCTCTCAGTCCACTTGACAAACAAACCTTCTCCCTCACTGCCGCACACACAGACACACAACCTCTCTATCACTCCCACACGCACCCCCTCTCTCACTTACACAGGCACCCTCCCTTTCATTCCCACACGCAACCTCTCTCTCACTCCCACATGCACCCTCTCTCTCACTCCCACAAGCACCCTCTCTCTCATTGCCAAACGCAACCTCTCTCTCACTCCCACACGCACCCGCTCTCTCACTCCCACACACACCCTCTCTCGCACGCCCACACGCACCCTCTCTCACGCCCACAAGCACCCTCACTCTCACTCCCACACGCTCTGTCTCTCTCACTCCCCCATGCACCTTCTCTCTCTCTCCCACACGCACCATCTCTCTCACTCAGACACGCACCCTCTCTCTCACTCCCACACGCGCAATCTCTCTCTCACTCCCACACACACCCTCTCTCTCACTCCCACACGCATACGCTCCCTCACTCCCACAAGCATCCTCTCTCTCAAGCCCACACGCACCCTCTCTCTTACTCCCACACGCACCCTCCCTCTCACTCCCACATGCTCCCTCTCTCTTATTCCCACAGGCACCCTCTCTCTTAGTCCCACACGCACCCTCACTCTCACTCCCACACACACCCTCTCTCTCACGCCCACACGCACCCTCTCTCACGCCCACAAGCACCCTCACTGTCACTCCCTCACGCTCCGTCTCTCTCACTCCACCATGCACCTTCTCTCTCTCCCACACGCACCCTCTCTCTCACTCCCACATGCACCCTCTCTCTCACTCCCACACGCATCCTCTCTCTCTCAATCTCACACGCACCCTCTCTCTCACTCCCACACGCACCCTCTCTCTAACTCCCACATGCACATTCTCTCTCATTCCCACACGCACCCTCTCTCTCACTCCCACACGCGCACTCTCTCTCTCACCACCCACACGCACCCTCTCTCTCACTCCCACACGCATACGCTCCCTCACTCCCACAAGCATCCTCTCTCTCAAGCCCACACGCACCCTCTCTCTTACTCCCACACGCACCCTCCCTCTCACTCCCACATGCTCCCAATCTCTTATTCTTTTCTCTCATTCCCTCACGCATCTTGTCTCTCACTCCCACACACATCTTGTCTCTCACTCCCACACACACCTTCTCTCACTCCCACACACACTTTCCCTCTCAATCCCACAAACATTTTTTTCACTCCCACACACACCTTCTCTCTCACTCCCTCACCAACTCTCTCACTCCCACACGCACACACACACCCTCTCTCTCACGCCCACAAGCACCCTCTCTCTCATGCCCACACGCAACCTCTCTCTCACTCCCACACAAACACGCTGTTTCACTCACACACTCACCCTCTCTCTCACTCCCTCACAAACACATCCTCTCTCTCACTCCCACACACAACATATCCCTCACTCCCAAACACAACTTACCTTTCACTCGCCCACACACCTTCTCTCTCACTCCCACACACACCTTCTCTCTCACTCCCACACACACCTTCTCTCTCACTCCCACACACACCTTCTCTCTCACTCCGACAGACACCTTCTCTCTCACTCCCACACACACGTTCTCTCTCACTCCCACAAGCACCTTCTCTCTCACTCCCACTCACACCTTCTCTCTCACTCCCACACAAACCTTCTCTCTCACTCCCACTCACACTTTCTCTCTCACTCCCACACACACCTTCTCTCACTCACACACCTACCTTCTCTCTCACTCCCACACCCACTCTCTCTCTCCCACACCCGCACATACACCCTCTCTCTCAGTCCACTTGACAAACAAACCTTCTCCCTCACTGCCGCACACACAGACACACAACCTCTCTATCACTCCCACACGCACCCCCTCTCTCACTTACACAGGTTCCCTCCCTTTCATTCCCACACGCAACCTCTCTCTCACTCCCACATGCACCCTCTCTCTCACTCCCACAAGCACCCTCTCTCTCATTGCCAAACGCAACCACTCTCTCACTCCCACACGCACCCGCTCTCTCACTCCCACACACACCCTCTCTCTCACGCCCACACGCACCCTCTCTCACGCCCACAAGCACCCTCACTCTCACTCCCACACGCTCCGTCTCTCTCACTCCCCCATGCACCTTCTCTCTCTCTCCCACACGCACCATCTCTCTCACTCAGACACGCACCCTCTCTCTCACTCCCACAAATGCAATCTCTCTCTCACTCCCACACACACCCTCTCTCTCACTCCCACACGCATACGCTCCCTCACTCCCACAAGCATCCTCTCTCTCAAGCCCACACGCACCCTCTCTCTTACTCCCACACGCACCCTCCCTCTCACTCCCACATGCTCCCTCTCTCTTATTTCCACAGGCACCCTCTCTCTTAGTCCGACACGCACCCTCACTCTCACTCCCACACACACCCTCTCTCTCACGCCCACACGCACCCTCTCTAACGCCCACAAGCACCCTCACTGTCACTCCCACACGCTCCGTCTCTCTCACTCCACCATGCACCTTCTCTCTCTCTCCCACACGCACCCTCTCTCTCACTCAGACACGCACCCTCTCTCTCACTCCCACACGCACCCTCTCTCTCACTCCCACACGCACCCTCTCTCTCTCAATCCCACACGCACCCTCTCTCACACTCCCACACGCACCCTCTCTCTCACTCCCACACGCACACTCTCTCTCTCAGTCCCACACACACCCTCTCTCTCACTCCCACACGCATACGCTCCCTCACTCCCACAAGCATCCTCTATCTCAAGCCCACACGCACCCTCTCTCACGCCCACAAGCACCCTCACTCTCACTCCCACACGCTCCGTCTCTCTCACTCCCCCATGCACCTTCTCTCTCTCTCCCACTTGCACCCTCTCTCTCACTCAGACACGCACCCTCTCTCACTCCCACACGCACCCTCTCTCTAACTCCCACATGCACATTCTCTCTCATTCCCACACGCACCCTCTCTCTCACTCCCACACGCACCCTGTTTCTCACTCCCACATGCACCCTCTCTCTCACACCCACATGCACCTTCTCTCTATCTCCCACACGCACCCTCTCTCTCACTTCCACATGCACCCTCTCTCTCACTCCCAAATGCACCCTCTCTCTCACTCCCACACCCACTTCACCCTCTCTCTCACTCCCATACGCACCCTCTCTCTCTCACTCCCACTCTCACCTGCTCTCTCAGTTCCACAAACACCCTCTCTCTCACTCACACACGCGCCCTCTCCCTCACTACCACACGCACCTTTTCTCTCATTCCCACACACATCTTGTCTCTCGCTCCCACACACACTTTCCCTCTCAATCCCACAAACATTTTTTTCACTCCCACACACACCTTCTCTCTCACTCCCTCACCAACTCTCTCACTCCCACACGCACACACACACCCTCTCTCTCACGCCCACACGCATCCTCACTCTCACTCCCACACGCACCGTCTCTCTCACTCCCCCATGCACCTTCTCTCTCTCTCCCACACGCACCCTCTCTCTCACTCCCACATGCACCCTTTCTTACACTCCCACATGCTCCCTATTTCTCATTCCCACACGCACACTCTCTCTCACTCCCACACGCACCCTCACTCTCACTCCCACACGCAACCTCTCTCACTCCCACACGCACCCTCTCTCTCACTCCCACATGCACATTCTCTCTCATTCCCACACGCACCCTCTCTCACACTCCCAAAAGCACCCTCTCTCTCACTCCCACATGCAGCCTCTCTCTCACTCCCACACGCACCGTCTCTCTCATTCCCACATGCACCCTCTCTCTCACTCCCACACCCACCCTCTCTCTCACTCCCAGATGCACCCTTTCTCTCACGCCCACACGCAAGCTCTCTCTCACTCTTACACGCACCCTCTCTCTCATTCCCACAGGCACCCTACCTCTCATTCCCACACGCACCCTCTCTCTCACTCCCACACGCAACCTCTCTCTCACTCCGACACGCAAACTCTCTCACTCCCACACGCACTCTCTATCTCTCTCTCCCACACGCACCCTCTCGCTCACGCACACACGCACCCTCTCTCTCACTCATACACGCACCCTCTCTCTCACACCCACACGAACCCTGTCTCTCAAACCCACACGCACCCTCTCTCTCACCCCCACACGCACCCTCACTCTCACTCCCACACGCACCCTCTCTCACGCACACATGCACACTCTCTCTCACTCATACACGCACCCACTCTCTCACACCCACACGCACCCTCTCTCTCAATCCCACACGCACCCTCTCTCTCACTCCCACACGCACCCTCACTCCCACTCCCAACGCACCCTCACTCCCACTCCCACACGCACCCTCTCTCTCATTCCCACACACACACTCTCTCTCACTCCCACACGCACCCTCACTCTCACTCCCACACGCAACCTCTCTCACTCCCACACGCACCCTCTCTCTCACTCCCACATGCACATTCTCTCTCATTCCCACACGCACCCTCTCTCACACTCCCAAAAGCAACCTCTCTCTCACTCCCACATGCAGCCTCTCTCTCACTCCCACACGCACCCTCTCTCTCATTCCCACATGCACCCTCTCTCTCACTCCCACACCCACCCTCTCTCTCACTCCCAGATGCACCCTTTCTCTCACGCCCACACGCAAGCTCTCTCTCACTCTTACACGCACCCTCTCTCTCATTCCCACAGGCACCCTACCTCTCATTCCCACACGCACCCTCTCTCTCACTCCCACACGCAACCACTCTCTCACTCCCACACGCAAACTCTCACACTCCCACACGCACTCTCTATCTCTCTCTCCCACACGCACCCTCTCGCTCACGCACACACGCACCCTCTCTCTCACTCATACACGCACCCTCTCTCTCACACCCACACGCACCCAGTCTCTCAAACCCACACGCACCCTCTCTCTCACCCCCACACGCACCCTCACTCTCACTCCCACACGCACCCTCTCTCTCACTCCCACATGCACCTTCACTCTATCTCCCACAAGCACCCTCTCTCTCACTTCCACATGCACCCTCTCTCTCACTCCCACATACAGCCTCTCTCTCACTCCCACACCCACGCACCCTCTCTCTCAATCCCACATGCACCCAGTCTCTCTCACTCCCACACATAACCGCTCTCTCAGTCCCACACACACCCTCTCTCTCACTCCCACACGCGCCCTCTCCCTCACTACCTCACGCACCTTTTCTCTCATTCCCTCACGCATCTTGTCTCTCACTCCCACACACATCTTGTCTCTCACTCCCACACACACCTTCTCTCACTCCCACACACACTTTCTCTCTCAATCCCACAAACATTTTTTTCACTCCCACACACACTTTCTCTCTCACTCCCACACCAACTCTCTCTCTCCCACACCCACACCCTCTTTCTCACTCAAATTCACAAACATACCCTCTCCCTCACTCCAACATGCACACACAACATCTCTCTCACTCCCCCTCACACACCTTTTCTCACTCTCACTCCACACACCATCTTTCTCATTCCCCACAAGCACCCGCTTTTTGATTCAACACACACGCACCCGCTTTCTCACTTCCACACACACCTTCTCACTCATTCCCACACAGGCACCCATTTCTCACTCCCACACACACCTTCTCTCACATCCAACATAGACCTCTCACTCCCACACACACCTTCTCTCTCACTCCCACACGCACCCCCTCTCTCACTCCCACATGCACATTCTCTCTCACTCCCACACGCACCTTCTCTCACACTCCCAAATGCACCCTCTCTCTCACTCCCACATGCAGCCTCTCTCTCACTCCCACACGCACCCTCTCTCTCATTCCCACACGCACCCTCTCTCTCACTCCCACACCCACCCTCTCTCTCACTCCCAAACGCACCCTCTCTCTCACTCCCAGACGCACCCTCTCTCTCATGCCCACAAGCACGCTCTCTCTCACTCCCAAACGCACCCTCTCTCTCACTCCCACACGCACTCTCTCCCTCACTCCCACACGCACCCTCCCTCTCAAACCCACACGCACCCTCTCTCTCATTCCCTCAGGCACCCTCTCTCTAACTCCCACACGCACCCTCTCTCTCACTCCCACACGCAACCTCTCTCACTCCCACAAGCACCCTCTCTCTCATGCCCACACGCAACCTCTCTCTCACTCCCACACAAACACGCTGTCTCACTCACACACTCACCCTCTCTCTCACTCCCTCACAAACACATCCTCTCTCTCACTCCCACACACAACATATCCCTCACTCCCAAACACAACTTACCTTTCACTCCCCCACACACCTTCTCTCTCACTCCCACACACACCTTCTCTCTCACTCCCACACACACCTTCTCTCTCACTCCCACACACACCTTCTCTCTCACTCCGACAGACACCTTCTCTCTCACACCCACACACACGTTCTCTCTCACTCCCACAAGCACCTTCTCTCTCACTCCCACTCACACCTTCTCTCTCACTCCCACACAAACCTTCTCTCTCACTCCCACTCACACTTTCTCTCTCACTCCCACACACACCTTCTCTCACTCACACACCCACCTTCTCTCTCACTCCCACACCCACTCTCTCTCTCCCACACCCGCACATACACCCTCTCTCTCAGTCCACTTGACAAACAAACCTTCTCCCTCACTGCCGCACACACAGACACACAACATCTCTATCACTCCCACACGCACCCCCTCTCTCACTTACATAGGCACCCTCCCTTTCATTCCCACACGCAACCTCTCTCTCACTCCCACATGCACCCTCTCTCTCACTCCCACAAGCACCCTCTCTCTCATTGCCAAACGCAACCTCTCTCTCACTCCCACACGCACCCGCTCTCTCACTCCCACACACACCCTCTCTCTCACGCCCACACGCACCCTCTCTCACGCCCACAAGCACCCTCACTCTCACTCCCACACGCTCCGTCTCTCTCACTCCCCCATGCACCTTCTCTCTCTCTCCCACACGCACCATCTCTCTCACTCAGACACGCACCGTCTCTCTCACTCCCACACGCGCAATCTCTCTCTCACTCCCACACACACCCTCTCTCTCACTCCCACACGCATACGCTCCCTCACTCCCTCAAGCATCCTCTCTCTCAAGCCCACACGCACCCTCTCTCTTACTCCCACACGCACCCTCCCTCTCACTCCCACATGCTCCCTCTCTCTTATTCCCACAGGCACCCTCTCTCTTAGTCCCACACGCACCCTCACTCTCATTCCCACACACACCCTCTCTCTCACGCCCACACGCACCCTCTCTCACGCCCACAAGCACCCTCACTGTCACTCCCTCACGCTCCGTCTCTCTCACTCCACCATGCACCTTCTCTCTCTCTCCCACACGCACCCTCTCACTCACTCAGACACGCACCCTCTCTCTCACTCCCACACGCACCCTCTCTCTCACTCCCACACGCACCCTCTCTCTCTCAATCTCACACGCACCCTCTCTCTCACTCCCACACGGACCCTCTCTCTAACTCCCACATGCACATTCTCTCTCATTCCCACACGCACCCTCTCTCTCACTCATACACGCACCCTCTCTGTCACACCCACACGCACCCTCTCTCTCAAACCCACACGCACCCTCTCTCTCACTCCCATACGCACCCTCACTCTCACTTCCACACGCACCCTCACTCTCACTCCCACATCAACCTTCTCTCTATCTACCACACGCACCCTCTCTCCCACACCACACACACCCTAACTCTCACAGACATAAGCTCTCTCTAACTCCCGCATGCACCCTCTCTCTCACTCCCACACGCACCCTCCCTCTCACTCCCACACGCTCCCTCTCTCTCATCCCCACAGGCACCCTCTCTCTCATTCCCACACGCACCCTCTCTCTCATTCCCACACACAACCTCTCTCACTCCCACACACACTCTCTCTCTCTCTCTCTCCCACACGCACCCTCTCTCTCACGCACACACGCACCGTCTCTCTCACTCATACACGCTCCCTCTCTCTCACACCCACACGCACCCTTTCTCTCAAACCCACACGCACCCTCTCTCTCACTCCCACACGCACCCTCACTCTCACTCCCACACGCACCCTCTCTCTCATTCCCACACGCACCATCTCTCTCACTCCCACACGAACCCTCTCTCTCACTTCCACACGCACCCTCTCTCACTCCCACATGCACCTTCTCTCTATCTCCCACACGCACCCTCTCTCTCACTTCCACATGCACCCTCTCTCTCTCTCCCAAACGCACCCTCTCTCTCACTCCCACACCCACTCACCCTCTCTCTCACTCCCACACGCACCCTCTCTCTCTCACTCCCACACGTACCCGCTCTCTCAGTCCCACACACTTCCTCTCTCTCACTCCCACACGCGCCCTCTCCCTCACTACCACACGCACCTTTTCTCTCATTCCCACACACATCTTGTCTCTCACTCCCACACGCACCCTCACTCTCACTCCCGCACGCAACCTCTCTCACTCCCACACGCACCCTCTCTCTCACTCCCACATGCACATTCTCTCTCACTCCCACACCCACCCTCTCTCTCACTCCCAGACGAACCCTTTCTCTCACGCCCACACGCAAGCTCTCTCTCACTCTTACACGCTCCCTCTCTCTCATTCCCACGGGCACCCTCTCTCTCATTCCCACACGCAACCTCTCTCTCACTCCCACGCGCAACCTCTCTCACTCCCACACGCACGCTCTATCTCTCTCTCAAACATGCACCCTCTCGCTCACGCACACACGCATCCTCTCTCTCACTCATACACGCACCCTCTCTCTCACACCCACACGCACCCTCTCTCTCAAACCCACACGCACCCTCTCTCTCACTCCCACACGCACCCTTACTCTCACTTCCACACGCAACCTCTCTCTCACACCCACACGCACTCTCTCTCTCACTCATACACGCACCTTCTCTCTCAAACCCACACACACCCTCTCTCTCAAACCCACACGCACCCTCTCTCTCAAACCCATACGCACCCTCTCTCTCACTCCCACACGCACCCTCACTCTCACTCCCAAATGCACCCTCACTCTCACTCCCACATGCACCTTCTCTCTATCTCCCACACGCACCCTCTCTCCCACACCACACACACCCTCACTCTCACAGTCATAATCTCTCTCTCAATCCCGCATGCACCCTATCTCCCACTCCCAAACGAACCCGCTCTCTCACTCCCACACGCACCCTCTCTCTCACTCCCACACGCACCCTCCCTCTCACTCCCACACGCTCCCTCTCTCTCATCCCCACAGGCACCCTCTCTCTCATTCCCACACGCACCCTCTCTCTCACTCCCACACGCAAACTCTCTCACTCCCACACGCACTCTCTCTCTCTCTCTCTCTCTCCCACAGGCACCCTCTCTCTCACGCACACACGCACCCTCTCTCTCACTCATACATGCACCCTCTCTCTCACACCCACACGCACCCTCTCTCTCAAACACACACGCAACCTCTCTCTCACTCCAACACGCACCCTCACTGTCACTCCCATACGCACCCTCACTCTCACTCCAACACGCACCCTCTCTCTCACTCCCACACGCACCCTCACTCTCACTCCCACACGCACCCTCACTCTCACTCCCACACGCACCCTCACTCTCACTCCCACACACACCCTCTCTCTCACTCCCACACGCACCCTCTCTCTCACTCCCAAACGCACCCTGTTTCTCACTCCCACATGCACCCTCTCTCTCACACCCACATGCACCTTCTCTCTATCTCCCACACGCTCCCTCTCTCTCACTTCCACATGCATCCTCTCTCTCACTCCCAAATGCACTCTCTCTCTCACTCCTACACCCACTTCACCCTCTCTCTCACTCCCATACGCACCCTCTCTCTATCACTCCCACACGCACCCGCTCTCTCAGTCCCACAAACACCGTCTCTCTCACTCCCACACGGGCCCTCTCCCTCACTACCACACGCACCTTTTCTCTCATTCCCAAACACATCTTGTCTCTCACTCCCACACACACCTTCTCTCACTCCCACACACACTTTCCCTCTCAATCCCACAAACATTTTTTTCACTCCCACACACACCTTCTCTCTCACTCCCTCACCAACTCTCTCACTCCCACAGCCACACACACACCCTCTCTCTCACGCCCACATGCACCCTCTCTCACGCCCACACGCACCCTCACTCTCACTCCCACACGCACCGTTTCTCTCACTCCCACATGCACCTTCTCTCTCTCTCCCACACGCACCCTCTCTCTCTCTCTGACACGCACCCTCTCTCTCACTCCCACATGCACCCTTTCTCTCACTCCCACATGCTCCCTCTTTCTCATTCCCACACGCACCCTCTCTCTCACTCCCACATGCACCCTCACTCTCACTCCCATACGCAACCTCTCTCACTCCCACACGCACCCTCTCTCTCACTCCCACATGCACATTCTCTCTCAATCCCACACGCACCCTCTCTCACAGTCCCAAAAGCACCATCTCTCTCACTCCCACATGCAGCCTCTCTCTCACTCCCACACGCACCCTCTCTCTCATTCCCACACCCACCCTCTCTCTCACTCCCAGACGCACCCTTTCTCTCACGCCCACACGCAAGCTCTCTCTCAGTCTTACACGCCCCGTCTCTCATTCCCACAGGCACCCTCTCTCTCATTCCCACACGCACCCTCTCTGTCACTCCCACACGCAACCTCTCTCACTCCCACACGCACTCTCTATCTCTCTCTCCCACAGGCACCCTCTCGCTCACGCACACACGCACCCTCTCTGTCACTCATACATGCACCCTCTCTCTCACACCCACACGCACCCTCTCTCTCAAACCCACACGCACCCTCTCTCTCACTCATACACGCACCCTCTCTCTCACACCCACACGCACCCTCTCTCTCAAACCCACACGCACCCTCTCTCTCACTCCCACACGCACCCTCACTCTCACTCCCAAATGCACCCTCACTCTCACTCCAACATGCACCTTCTCTCTATCACCCACACGCACCCTCTCTCCCACACCACACGCACCCTCACTCTCACAGACATAATCTCTCTCTCACTCCCGCATGCACCCTCTCTCTCACTCCCAAACGAACCCGCTCTCTCACTCCCACACGCACCCTCTCTCTCACTCCCACACGCACCCTCCCTCTCACTCCCACACGCTCCCTCTCTCTCATCCCCACAGGCACCCTCTCTCTCATTCCCACACGCACCCTCTCTCTCACTCCCACACGCAAACTCTCTCACTCCCACACGCACTCTCTCTCTCTCTCCCACACGCACCCTCTCTCTCACACACACACGCACCCTCTCTCTCACTCATACACGCAACCTCTCTCTCACACCCACACGCACCCTCTCTCTCAAACCCACACGCACCCTCTCTCTCACTCCCACATGCACCCTCACTCTCACTCCCACACGCACCCTCACTCTCACTCCCACACGCACCCTCTCTCTCACTCCCACACGCACCCTCTCTCTCACTCCCACACGCACCCTGTTTCTCACTCCCACACGCACCCTCTCTCTCACACCCACATGCACCTTCTCTCTATCTCCCACACGCACCCTCTCTCTCACTTCCACATGCACCCTCTCTCTCACTCCCAAATGCACCCTCTCTCTCACTCCCACACCCACTTCACCCTCTCTCTCACTCCCATACGCAACCTCTCTCTCTCACTCCCACACGCACCCGCTCTCTCAGTCCCACAAACACCGTCTCTCTCACTCCCACACGCGCCCTCTCCCTCACTACCACACGCACCGTCTCTCTCACTCCCCCATGCACCTTCTCTCTCTCTCCCACACGCACCCTCTTTCTCACTCCCACACGCACCCTCTCTCTCACTCCCACATGCACCCTTTCTCTCACTCCCACCTGCTCCCTCTTTCTCATTCCCACACGCACCCTCTCTCTCACTCCCACACGCACCCTCACTCTCACTCCCACACGCAGCCTCTCTCACTTCCACACGCACCCTCTCTCTCACTCCCACATGCACATTCTCTCTCATTCCCACATGCATCCTCTCTCACACTCCCAAAAGCACCCTCTCTCTCTCTCCCACATGCAGCCTCTCTCTCACTCCCACACGCACCCTCTCTCTCATTCCCACACGCACCCTCTCTCTCACTCTCACACCCACCCTCTCTCTCACTCCCACACGCACCCTCTCTTTCAATCCCAGACGCACCCTTTCTCTCACGCCTGCACGCAAGCTCTCTCTCACTCCCACATGCTCCCTCTCTCTCACGCACACACGCACCGTCTCTCTCACTCATACACGCACCCTCTCTCTCACACCCACACGCACCCTCTCTCTCAAACCCACACGCACCCTCTCTCACTTCCACATGCACCCTCTCTCTCTCCCTAACGCACCCTCTCTCTCACTCCCACACACACTCACCCTCTCTCTCACTCCCACACGCACCCTCTCTCTCTCACTCCCACACGCACCCGCTCTCTCAGTCCCACACACACCCTCTCTCTCACTCCCACATGCGCCCTCTCCCTCACTACCACACGCACCTTTTCTCTCATTCCCACACACATCTTGTCTCTCAATCCCACACTCACCCTCACTCTCACTCCCACACGCAACCTCTCTCACTCCCACACGCACCCTCTCTCTCACTCCCACATGCACATTCTCTCTCACTCCCACATGCACCCTCTCTCACACTCCCAAAAGCACCCTCTCTCTCACTCCCACATGCAGCCTCTCTCTCACTCCCACACCCAACCTCTCTCTCACTCCCAGACGCACCCTTTCTCTCACGCCCACACGCAAGCTCTCTCTCACTCTTACACGCTCCCTCTCTCTCATTCCCACACGCACCCTCTCTCTCATTCCCACACGCACCCTCTCTCTCACTCCCACACGCAACCTCTCTCACACCCACACGCAACCTCTCTATCTCTCTCTCCCACATGCACACTCTCGCTCACGCACACACGCACCCTCTCTATCACTCATACACGCACCTTCTCTCTCACACCCACACGCACCCTCTCTCTCACGCACACACGCACCCTCTCTCTCACTCCCACACGCACCCTCTCTCTCACTCCCACACGCACCCTCTCTCTCACTCCCACACGCACCCTCTCTCTCACTCCCACACGCACCCTCTGTCTCACTCATACACGCACCCTCTCTCTCACACCCACACGCACCCTCTCTCTCAAACCCACACGCACCCTCTCTCTCACTCCCACACGCACCCTCACTCTCACTCCCAAATGCACCCTCACTCTCATTCCCACGTGCACCTTCTCTCTATCTCCCACACGCACCCTCTCTCCCACACCACACACACCCTCACTCTCACAGACATAATCTCTCTCTCTCTACCGCATGCACCCTCTCTCTCACTCCCAAACGAACCCGCTCTCTCACTCCCGCAAGCATCCTCTCTCACTCCCACATGCACCTTCTCTATATCTCCCACACGCACCCTCTCTCTCACTTCCACATGCACCCTCTCTCTCTCTCCCAAACGCACCCTCTCTCTCACTCCCACACCCACTCACCCTCTCTCTCACTCCCACACGCACCCTCTCTCTCTCAATCCCACACGCACCTGCTCTCTCAGTCCCACACACACCCTCTCTCTCACTCCCACACGCGCCCTCTCCCTCACTACCACACGCACCTTTTCTCTCATTCCCACACACATCTTGTCTCTCACTCCCACATGCACATTCTCTCTCACTCCCACACACACCCTCTCTCACACTCCCAAAAGCACCCTCTCTCTCACTCCCACATGCAGCCTCTCTCACACTCCCAAAAGCACCCTCTCTCTCACTCCCACATGCAGCCTCCCTCTCACTCCCACACGCACCCTCTCTCTCAATCCCACACGCACTCACTCTCTCACTTCCACACCCACCCTCTCTCTCACTCCCAGACGCACCCTTTCTCTCACACCCACACGCAAGCTCTCTCTCACTCTTACACGCTCCCTCTCTCTCATTCCCACAGGCACCCTCTCTCACATTCCCACACGCACCCTCTCTCTCACTCCCACATGCAACCTCTCTCAATCCCACACGCACTCTCTATCTCTCTCTCCCACATGCACCCTCTCTCTCACGCACACACGCACCCTCTCTCTCACTCATACACACACACTCTCTCTCACACCCACACGCATCCTCTCTCTCACACCCACACGCACCCTCTCTCTCACTCCCATATGCACCCTCACTCTCACTCCCACACGCACCCTCTCTCTCACGCACACACGCACCCTCTCTCTCACACATACACGCACCCTCTCTCTCACACCCACACGCACCCTCTCTCTCAAACCCACACGCACCCTCTCTCTCACTCCCACACGCACCCACACTCTCACTCCCAAGTGCACCCTCACTCTCACTCCCACATGCACCTTCTCTCTATCTCCCACACGCACCCTCTCTCCCACACGACACGCACCCTCACTCTCACAGTCATAATCTCTCTCTCACTCCCGCATGCACCCTCTCTCTCACTCCCAAACGAACCCGCTCTCTCACTCCCACACGCATCCTCTCTCTCACTCCCACACGCACCCTCACTCTCACTCCCACACGCTCCCTCTCTCTCATCCCCACAGGCACCCTCTCTCTCATTCCCACAAGCACCCTCTCTCTCACTCCCACACGCAAACTCTCTCACTCCCACACCCACTCTCTCTCTCTCTCTCCCACAGGCACCCTCTCTCTCACGCACACACGCACCCTCTCTCTCACTCATACACGCACCCTCTCTCTCACACCCACACGCACCCTCTCTCTCAAACCCACTTGCACCCTCTCTCTCACGCCCACACGCACCCTCACTCTCACTCCCACACGCACCCTCTCTCTCACTCCCACATGCACCTTCTCGCTATCTCCCACACGCACCCTCTCTCTCACTTCCACATGCACCCTCTCTCTCACTCCCAAATGAACCCTCTCTCTCACTCCCACATGCACCCTTTCTCTCACTCCCACATGCTCCCTCTTTCTCATTCCCACACGCACCCTCTCTCTCACTCCCACACGCACCCTCACTCTCACTCCCACACGCACCCTCTCTCACTCCCACACGCACCCTCTCTCTCACTCCCACATGCACATTCCCTCTCACTCCCACACGCACCCTCTCTCACACTCCCAGACGCACCCTTTCTCTCACACCCACACGCAAGCTCTCTCTCACTCTTACACGCTCCCTCTCTCTCATTCCCACACGCACCCTCTCTCTCATTCCCACACGCACCCTCTCTCTCACTCCCACACGCAACCTCTCTCACACCCACACGCATCCTCTCTATCTCTCTCTCCCACATGCACACTCTCGCTCACGCACACACGCACCCTCTCTATCACTCATACACGCACCTTCTCTCTCACACCCACACGCACCCTCTCTCTCACGCACACACGCACCCTCTCTCTCACTCCCACACGCACCCTCTCTCTCACTCCCACACGCACCCTCTCTCTCACTCCCACACGCACCCTCTCTCTCACTCATACACGCACCCTCTCTCTCACACCCACACGCACCCTCTCTCTCAAACCCACACGCACCCTCTCTCTCACTCCCACACGCACCCTCACTCTCACTCCCAAATGCACCCTCACTCTCATTCCCACGTGCACCTTCTCTCTATCTCCCACACGCACCCTCTCTCCCACACCACACACACCCTCACTCTCACAGACATAATCTCTCTCTCTCTACCGCATGCACCCTCTCTCTCACTCCCAAACGAATCCGCTCTCTCACTCCCGCAAGCACCCTCTCTCACTCCCACTTGCACCTTTTCTCTATCTCCCACACGCACCCTCTCTCTCACTTCCACATGCACCCTCTCTCTCTCTCCCAAACGCACCCTCTCTCTCACTCCCACACGCACCCTCTCTCTCTCAATCCCACACGCACCCTCTCTCTCTCAATCCCACACGCACCCGCTCTCTCAGTCCCACACACACCCTCTCTCTCACTCCCACACGCGCCCTCTCCCTCACTACCACACGCACCTTTTCTCTCATTCCCACACACATCTTGTCTCTCACTCCCACATGCACATTCTCTCTCACTCCCACACACACCCTCTCTCACACTCCCGAAAGCACCCTCTCTCTCACTCCCACATGCAGCCTCCCTCTCACTCCCACACGCACCCTCTCTCTCAATCCCACACGCACCCTCTCTCTCACTCCCACACCCACCCTCTCTCTCACTCCCAGACGCACCCTTTCTCTCACATCCACACGCAAGCTCTCTCTCACTCTTACACGCTCCCTCTCTCTCATTCCCACAGGCACCCTCTCTCACATTCCCACACGCACCCTCTCTCTCACTCCCACACGCAACCTCTCTCACTCCCACACGCACTCTCTATCTCTCTCTCCCACACGCACCCTCTCGCTCACGCACACACGCACCCTCTCTTTCACTCATACACGCACACTCTCTCTCACACCCACACGCATCCTCTCTCTCACACCCACACGCACCCTCTCTCTCACTCCCACACGCACCCTCACTCTCACTCCCACACGCACCCTCTCTCTCACGCACACACGCACCCTCTCTCTCACTCATACACTCACCCTCTCTCTCACACCCACACGCACCCTCTCTCTCAAACCCACACGCACCCTCTCTCTCACTCCCACACGCACCCTCACTCTCACTCCCAAGTGCACCCTCACTCTCACTCCCACATGCACCTTCTCTCTATTTCCCACACGCACCCTCTCTCCCACACCACACGCACCCTCACTCTCACAGTCATAATCTCTCTCTCACTCCCGCATGCACCCTCTCTCTCACTCCCAAACGAACCCGCTCTCTCACTCCCACACGCACCCTCACTCTCACTCCCACACGCTCCCTCTCTCTCATCCCCACAGGCACCCTCTCTCTCATTCCCACACGCACCGTCTCTCTCACTCCCACAAGCAAACTCTCTCACTCCCACACCCACTGTCTCTCTCTCTCTCCCACAGGCACCCTCTCTCTCACGCACACACGCACCCTCTCTCTCACTCATACACGCACCCTCTCTCTCACACCCTCATGCACCCTCTCTCTCAAACCCACTTGCACCCTCTCTCTCACTCCCAAACGCACCCTCACTCTCACTCCCACACGCACCCTCTCTCTCACTCCCACATGCACCTTCTCGCTATCTCCCACACGCACCCTCTCTCTCACTTCCACATGCACCCTCTCTCTCACTCCCAAATGCACCCTCTCTCTCACTCCCACATGCACCCTTTCTCTCACTCCCACATGCTCCCTCTTTCTCATTCCCACACGCACCCTCTCTCTCACTCCCACACGCACCCTCACTCTCACTCCCACACGCACCCTCTCTCACTTCCACACGCACCCTCTCTCTCACTCCCACATGCACATTCTCTCTCATTCCCACATGCACCCTCTCTCACACTCCCAAAAGCACCCTCTCTCTCACTCCCACATGCAGCCTCTCTCTCACTCCCACACGCACCATCTCTCTCATTCCCACACGCCCCCTCTCTCTCACTCTCACACCCACCCTCTCTCTCACTCCCACACGCACCCTCTCTCTCAATCCCAGACCCACCCTTTCTCTCACGCCCACACGCAAGCTCTCTCTCACTCCCACACGCTCCCTCTCTTTCACGCACACACGCACCGTCTCTCTCACTCATACACGCACCCTCTCTCTCACACCCACATGCACCCTCTCTCTCAAACCCACACGCACCCTCTCTCACTTCCACATGCACCCTCTCTCTCTCCCTAACGCACCCTCTCTCTCACTCCCACACACAATCACCCTCTCTCTCACTCCCACACGCACCCTCTCTCTCTCACTCCCACACGCACCCGCTCTCTCTGTCCCACACACACCCTCTCTCTCACTCCCACATGCGCCCTCTCCCTCACTACCACACGCACCTTTTCTCTCATTCCCACACACATCTTGTCTCTCACTCCCACACGCACCCTCACTCTCACTCCCACACGCAACCTCTCTCACTCCCACACGCACCCTCTCTCTCACTCCCACATGCACATTCTCTCTCACTCCCACACGCACCCTCTCTCACACTCCCAAAAGCACCCTCTCTCTCACTCCCACATGCAGCCTCTCTCTCACTCCCACACCCACCCTCTCTCTCACTCCCAGACGCACCCTTTCTCTCACGCCCACACGCAAGCTCTCTCTCACTCTTACATGCTCCCTCTCTCTCATTCCCACACGCACCCTCTCTCTCATTCCCACACGCACCCTCTCTCTCACTCCCACACGCAACCTCTCTCACACCCACACGCAACCTCTCTATCTCTCTCTCCCACATTCACACTCTCGCTCACTCCCACACGCACCCTCACTCTCACTCCCAAATGCACCCTCACTCTCATTCCCACGTGCACCTTCTCTCTATCTCCCACACGCACCCTCTCTCCCACACCACACACACCCTCACTCTACCAGACATAATCTCTCTCTCTCTACCGCATGCACCCTCTCTCTCACTCCCAAACGAATCCGCTCTCTCACTCCCGCAAGCACCCTCTCTCACTCCCAAATGCACCTTCTCTCTATCTCCCACACGCACCCTCTCTCTCACTTCCACATGCACCCTCTCTCTCTCTCCCAAATGCACCCTCTCTCTCACTCCCACACCCACTCACCCTCTCTCTCACTCCCACACGCACCCTCTCTCTCTCAATCCCACACGCACCCGCTCTCTCAGTCCCACACACACCCTCTCTCTCACTCCCACACGCGCCCGCTCCCTCACTACCACACGCACCTTTTCTCTCATTCCCACACACATCTTGTCTCTCACTCCCACATGCACATTCTCTCTCACTCCCACACACACCCTCTCTCACACTCCCAAAAGCACCCTCTCTCTCACTCCCACATGCAGCCTCTCTCTCACTCCCACACGCACCCTCTCTCTCAATCCCACACGCACCCTCTCTCTCACTCCCACACCCACCCTCTCTCTCACTCCCAGACGCACTCTTTGTCTCATGCCCACAC
This sequence comes from Carcharodon carcharias, assembly GCF_017639515.1. Lineage (NCBI taxonomy): Eukaryota > Metazoa > Chordata > Chondrichthyes > Lamniformes > Lamnidae > Carcharodon > Carcharodon carcharias. The sequence continues at coordinate 92,898,321 of NC_054480.1, read as the reverse complement.
GCAAGCTCTCTCTCACTCTTACACGAACCCTCTCTCTCATTCCCACAGGCACCCTCTCTCACATTCCCACACGCACCCTCTCTCTCACTCCCACACGCAACCTCTCTCACTCCCACACGCACTCTCTATCTCTCTCTCCCACACGCACCCTCTCGCTCACGCACACACGCACCCTCTCTCTCACTCATACATGCACACTCTCTCTCACACCCACATGCACCCTCTCTCTCACACCCACACGCACCCTCTCTCTCACTCCCACACGCACCCTCACTCTCACTCCCACATGCTCCCTCTCTCTCACGCACACACACACCCTCTCTCTCACTCATACACGCACACTCTCTCTCACACCCACACGCACCCTCTCTCTCAAACCCACACGCACCCTCTCTCACACTCCCACACGCACCCTCACTCTCACTCCCAAGTGCACCCTGACTCTCACTCCCACATGCACCTTCTCTCTATCTCCCACACGCACCCTCTCTCCCACACCACACACACCCTCACTCTCACAGACATAATCTCTCTCTCTCTACCGCATGCACCCTCTCTCTCACTCCCAAACGAACCCGATCTCTCACTCCCGCAAGCACCCTCTCTCACTCCCACATGCACCTTCTCTCTGTCTCCCACACGCACCCTCTCTCTCACTTCCACATGCACCCTCTCTCTCTCCCCCAAACGCACCCTCTCTCTCACTCCCACACCCATTCACCCTCTCTCTCACTCCCACACGCACCCTCTCTCTCTCAATCCCACACGCACCCGCTCTCTCAGTCCCACACACACCCTCTCTCTCACTCCCACACGCGCCCTCTCCCTCACTACCACACGCACCTTTTCTCTCATTCCCACACACATCTTGTCTCTCACTCCCACATGCACATTCTCTCTCACTCCCACACACACCCTCTCTCACACTCCCAAAAGCACCCTCTCTCTCACTCCCACATGCAGCCGCTCTCTCACTCCCACACGCACCCTCTCTCTCAATCCCACACGCACCCTCTCTCTCACTCCCACACCCACCCTCTCTCTCACTCCCACACGCACCCTTTCTCTCACGCCCACACGCAAGCTCTCTCTCACTCTTACACGCTCCCTCTCTCTCATTCCCACAGGCACCCTCTCTCACATTCCCACACTCACCCTCTCTCTCACTCCCACACGCAACCTCTCTCACTCCCACACGCACTCTCTATCTCTCTCTCCCACACGCACCCTCTCGCTCACGCACACACGCACCCTCTCTCTCACTCATACACGCACACTCTCTCTCACACCCACACGCACCCTCTCTCTCACACCCACACGCACCCTCTCTCTCACTCCCACACGCACCCTCTCTCTCACGCACACACGCACCCTCTCTCTCACTCATACACGCACCCTCTCTCTCACTCCCACACGCACCCTCACTCTCACTCCCAAGTGCACCCTCACTCTCACTCCCACATGCACCTTCTCTCTATCTCCCACACGCACCCTCTCTCCCACACCACACGCACCCTCACTCTCACAGTCATAATCTCTCTCTCACTCCCGCATGCACCCTCTCTCTCACTCCCAAACGAACCCGCTCTCTCACTCCCACAAGCACCCTCTCTCTCACTCCCACACGCACCCTCCCTCTCACTCCCACACGCTCCCTCTCTCTCATCCCCACAGGCACCCTCTCTCTCATTCCCACACGCACCCTCTCTCTCACTCCCACACGCAAACTCTCTCACTCCCACACCCACTCTCTCTCTCTCTCTCCCACAGGCACCCTCTCTCTCACTCATACACGCACCCTCTCTCTCACACCCACACGCACCCTCTCTCTCAAATCCACTTGCACCCTCTCTCTCACTCCCACACGCACCCTCACTCTCACTCCCACACGCACCCTCTCTCTCACTCCCACATGCACCTTCTCGCTATCTCCCACACGCACCCTCTCTCTCACTTCCACATGCACCCTCTCTCTCACTCCCAAATGCACCCTCTCTCTCACTCCCACACCCACTTCACCCTCTCTCTCACTCCCATACGCACCCTCTCTCTCTCACTCCCACACGCACCCGCTCTCTCAGTCCCACAAACACCGTCTCTCTCACTCCCACATGCGCCCTCTCCCTCACTACCACACACACCTTTTCTCTCATGCCCACACACATCTTGTCTCTCACTCCCACACACACCTTCTCTCACTCCGACACACACTTTCCCTCTCAATCCCACAAACATTTTTTTCACTCCCACACACACCTTCTCTCTCACTCCCTCACCAACTCTCTCACTGCCACACCCAAACACACACCCTCTCTCTCACGCCCACACGCACCCTCTCTCATGCCCACACGCACTCTCACTCTCACTCCCACACGCACCCTCTCTCTCACTCCCACATGCACCCTTTCTCTCACTCCGACATGCTCCCTCTTTCTCATTCCCACACGCACCCTCTCTCTCACTCCCACACGCACCCTCACTCTCACTCCCACACGCACCCTCTCTCACTCCCACACGCACCCTCTCTCTCACTCCCACATGCACATTCTCTCTCCTTCCCACACGCACCCTCTCTCACACTCCCAAAAGCACCCTCTCTCTCACTCCCACATGCAGCCTCTCTCTCACTCCCACACGCACCCTCTCTCTCATTCCCACACGCATCCTCTCTCTCACTCTCACACCCACCCTCTCTCTCACTCCCACACGCACCCTCTCTCTCAATCCCAGACGCACCCTTTCTCTCACGCCTACACGCAAGCTCTCTCTCACTCCCACATGCTCCCTCTCTCTCACGCACACACGCACCGTCTCTCTCACTCATACACGCATCCTCTCTCTCACACCCACACGCACCCTCTCTCTCAAACCCACACGCACCCTCTCTCTCACTTCCAAATGCACCCTCTCTCTCTCTCCCTAACGCACCCTCTCTCTCACTCCCACACACACTCACCCTCTCTCTCACTCCCACACGCACCCTCTCTCTCTCACTCCCACACGCACACGCTCTCTCAGTCCCACACACACCCTCTCTCTCACTCCCACATGCGCCCTCTCCCTCACTGCCACACGCACCTTTTCTCTCATTCCCACACACATCTTGTCTCTCACTCCAACACGCACCCTCACTCTCACTCCCACACGCAAACTCTCTCACTCCCACACGCACTGTCTCTCTCTCTCTCCCACACGCACCCTCTCTCTCACGCACACCCGCACCCTCTCTCTCACTCATACACGCACCCTCTCTCTCACACCCACACGCACCCTCTCTCTCAAACCCACATGCACCCTCTCTCTCACTCCCACACGCACCCTCTCTCTCACTCCCACACGCACCCTCTCTCTCACTCCCACCCGCACCCTGTTTCTCACTCCCACACGCACCCTCTCTCTCACACCCACATGCACATTCTCTCTATCTCCCACACGCACCCTCTCTCTCACTTCCACATGCACCCTCTCTCTCACTCCCAAATGCACCCTCTCTCTCACTCCCACACCCACTTCACCCTCTCTCTCACTCCCATACGCACCCTCTCTCTCTCATTCCCACACGCACCCGCTCTCTCAGTCCCACAAACACCGTCTCTCTCACTCCCACACGCGCCCTCTCCCTCACTACCACACGCACCTTTTCTCTCATTCCCACACGTCTTGTCTCTCACTCCCACACACACCTTGTCTCACTCCCACACACACTTTCCCTCTCAATCCCACAAACATTTTTTTCACTCCCACACACACCTTCTCTCTCACTCCCTCACCAACTCTCTCACTCCCACACCCACACACACACCCTCTCTCTCACGCCCACACGCACCCTCTCTCACTTCCACACGCACCCACACTCTCACTCCCACACGCACCGTCTCTCTCACTCCCACATGCACCTTCTCTCTCTCTCCCACACGCACCCTCTCTCTCACTCCGACACGCACCCTCTCTCTCACTCCCACATGCACCCTTTCTCTCACTCCCACATGCTCCCTCTTTCTCATTCCCACACGCACCCTCTCTCTCACTCCCACATGCACCCTCACTCTCACTCCCATACGCAACCTCTCTCACTCCCACACGCACCCTCTCTCTCACTCCCACATGCACATTCTCTCTCAATCCCACACGCACCCTCTCTCACACTCCCAAAAGCACCCTCTCTCTCACTCCCACATGCAGCCTCTCTCTCACTCCAACACGCACCCTCTCTCTCATTCCCACACCCACCCTCTCTCTCACTCCCAGACGCACCCTTTCTCTCAAGCCCACACGCAAGCTCTCTCTCAGTCTTACACGCTCCCTCTCTCTCATTCCCACAGGCACCCTCTCTCTCATTCCCACACGGACCCTCTCTGTCACTCGCACACGCAACCTCTCTCACTCCCACACGCACTCTCTATCTCTCTCTCCCACACGCACCCTCTCTCTCACGCACACACGCACCCTCTCACTCACTCCCACACGCACCCTCACTCTCACTCCCACACGCACCCTCTCTCTCACGCACACACGCACCCTCTCTCTCACTCATACACGCACCCTCTCTCTCACACCCACACGCACCCTCTCTCTCAAACCCACACGCACCCTCTCTCTCACTGCCACACGCACCCTCACTCTCACTCCCAAGTGCACCCTCACTCTCACTCCCACATGCACCTTCTCTCTATCTCCCACACGCACCCTCTCTCCCACACCACACGCACCCTCACTCTCACAGTCATAATCTCTCTCTCACTCCCGCATGGACCCTCTCTCTCACTCCCAAACGAACCCGCTCTCTCACTCCCACACGCACCCTCTCTCTCACTCCCACACGCAACCTCACTCTCACTCCCACATGCTCCCTCTCTCTCATCCCCACAGGCACCCTCTCTCTCATTCCCACACGCACCCTCCCTCTCACTCCCACACGCAAACTCTCTCACTCCCACACCCACTCTCTCTCTCTCTCCCACAGGCACCCTCTCTCTCACGCACACACGCACCCTCTCTCTCACTCATACACGCACCCTCTCTCTCACACCCACACGCACCCTCTCTCTCAAACCCACTTGCACCCTCTCTCTCACTCCCACACGCACCCTCACTCTCACTCCCACACGCACCCTCTCTCTCACTTCCACATGCACCCTCTCTCTCACTCCCAAATGCACCCTCTCTCTCACTCCCACATGCACCCTTTCTCTCACTCCCACATGCTCCCTCTTTCTCATTTCCACACGCACCCTCTCTCTCACTCCCACACGCACCCTCACTCTCACTCCCACACGCACCCTCTCTCACTTCCACACGCACCCTCTCTCTCACTCCCACATGCACATTCTCTCTCATTCCCACATGCACCCTCTCTCACACTCCCAAAAGCACCCTCTCTCTCACTCCCACATGCAGCCTCTCTCTCACTCCCACACGCACCCTCTCTCTCATTCCCACACGCCCCCTCTCTCTCACTCTCACACCCACCCTCTCTCTCACTCCCACACGCACCCTCTCTCTCAATCCCAGACGCACCCTTTCTCTCACGCCCACACGCAAGCTCTCTCTCACTCCCACACGCTCGCTCTCTCTCACGCACACACGCACCGTCTCTCTCACTCATACACGCACCCTCTCTCTCACACCCACATGCACCCTCTCTCTCAAACCCACACGCTCCCTCTCTCACTTCCACATGCACCCTCTCTCTCTCCCTAACGCACCCTCTCTCTCACTCCCACACACACTCACCCTCTCACTCACTCCCACACGCACCCTCTCTCTCTCACTCCCACACGCACCCGCTCTCTCAGTCCCACACACACCCTCTCTCTCACTCCCACATGCGCCCTCTCCCTCACTACCACACGCACCTTTTCTCTCATTCCCACACACATCTTGTCTCTCACTCCCACACGCACCCTCACTCTCACTCCCACACGCAACCTCTCTTACTCCCACACGCACCCTCTCTCTCACTCCCACATGCACATTCTCTCTCACTCCCACAGGCACCCTCTCTCACACTCCCAAAAGCACCCTCTCTCTCACTCCCACATGCAGCCTCTCTCTCACTCCCACACCCACCCTCTCTCTCACTCCCAGACGCACCCTTTCTCTCACGCCCACACGCAAGCTCTCTCTCACTCTTACACGCTCCCTCTCTCTCATTCCCACACGCACCCTCTCTCTCACTCCCACACGCAACCTCTCTCACACCCACACGCAACCTCTCTATCTCTCTCTCCCACATGCACACTCTCGCTCACTCCCACACGCACCCTCACTCTCATTCCCATGTGCACCTTCTCTCTATCTCCCACACGCACCCTCTCTCCCACACCACACACACCCTCACTCTCACAGACATAATCTCTCTCTCTCTACCGCATGCACCCTCTCTCTCACTCCCAAACGAATCCGCTCTCTCACTCCCGCAAGCACCCTCTCTCACTCCCACATGCACCTTCTCTCTATCTCCCACACGCACCCTCTCTCTCACTTCCACATGCACCCTCTCTCTCTCTCTCCCAAACGCACCCTCTCTCACACTCCCACACCCACTCACCCTCTCTCTCACTCCCACACGCACCCTCTCTCTCTCAATCCCACACGCACCCGCTCTCTCAGTGCCACACACACCCTCTCTCTCACTCCCACACGCGCCCTCTCCCTCACTACCACACGCACCTTTTCTCTCATTCCCACACACATCTTGTCTCTCACTCCCACATGCACATTCTCTCTCACTCCCACACACAGCCTCTCTCACACTCCCAAAAGCACCCTCTCTCTCACTCCCACATGCAGCCTCTCTCTCACTCCCACACGCACCCTCTCTCTCAATCCCACACGCACCCTCTCTCTCACTCCCACACCCACCCTCTCTCTCACTCCCAGACGCACCCTTTCTCTCACGCCCACACGCAAGCTCTCTCTCACTCTTACACGCTCCCTCTCTCTCATTCACACAGGCACCCTCTCTCACATTCCCACATGCACCCTCTCTCTCACTCCCACACGCAACCTCTCTCACTCCCACACACACTCTCTATCTCTCTCTCCCACACGCACCCTCTCGCTCACGCACACACGCACCCTCTCTCTCACTCATACACGCACACTCTCTCTCACACCCACACGCACCCTCTCTCTCACACCCACACGCACCCTCTCTCTCACTCCCACACGCACCCTCACTCTCACTCCCACACGCACCCTCTCTCTCACGCACACACGCACCCTCTCTCTCACTCATACACGCACCCTCTCTCTCACACCCACACGCACCCTCTCTCTCAAACCCACACGCACCCTCTCTCTCACTCCCACACGCACCCTCACTCTCACTACCAAGTGCACCCTCACTCTCACTCCCACATGCACCTTCTCTCTATCTCCCACACGCACCCTCTCTCCCACACCACACACACCCTCACGCTCACACACATAATCTCTCTCTCTCTACCGCATGCACCCTCTCTCTCACTCCCAAACGAACCCGCTCTCTCACTCCCGCAAGCACCCTCTCTCACTCCCACATGCACCTTCTCTCTATCTCCCACACGCACCCTCTCTCTCACTTCCACATGCACCCTCTCTCTCTCCCCCAAACGCACCCTCTCTCTCACTCCCACACCCACTCACCCTCTCTCTCACTCCCACACGCACCCTCTCTCTCTCAATCCCACACGCACCCGCTCTCTCAGTCCCACACACACCCTCTCTCTCACTCCCACACGCGCCCTCTCCCTCACTACCACACGCACCTTTTCTCTCAGTCCCACACACATCTTGTCTCTCACTCCCACATGCACATTCTATCTCACTCCCACACACACCCTCTCTCACACTCCCAAAAGCACCCTCTCTCTCACTCCCACATGCAGCCTCTCTCTCACTCCCACACGCACCCTCTCTCTCAATCCCACACGCACCCTCTCTCTCACTCCCACACCCACCCTCTCTCTCACTCCCAGACGCACCCTTTCTCTCACGCCCACACGCAAGCTCTCTCTCACTCTTACACGCTCCCTCTCTCTCATTCCCACAGGCACCCTCTCTCACATTCCCACACTAACCCTCTCTCTCACTCCCACACGCACTCTCTATCTCTCTCTCCCACACGCACCCTCTCGCTCACGCACACACGCACCCTCTCTCTCACTCATACACGCACACTCTCTCTCACACCCACACGCACCCTCTCTCTCACACCCACACGCACCCTCTCTCTCACTCCCTCACGCACCCTCACTCTCACTCCCACACGCACCCTCTCTCTCACGCACACACGCACCCTCTCTCTCACTCATACACGCACCCTCTCTCTCACACCCACACGCACCCTCTCTCTCAAACCCACACGCACCCTCTCTCTCACTCCCACACGCACCCTCACTCTCACTCCCAAGTGCACCCTCACTCTCACTCCCACATGCACCTTCTCTCTATCTCCCACACGCACCTTCTCTCCCACACCACACGCACCCTCACTCTCACAGTCATTACCTCTCTCTCACTCCCGCATGCACCCTCTCTCTCACTCCCAAACGAACCCGCTCTCTCACTCCCACACGCACCCTCTCTCTCACTCCCACACGCACCCTCCCTCTCACTCCCACACGCTCCCTCTCTCTCATCCCCACAGGCACCCTCTCTCTCATTCCCACACGCACCCTCTCTCTCACTCCCACACGCAAACTCTCTCACTCCCACACCCACTCTCTCTCTCTCTCTCCCACAGGCTCCCTCTCTCTCACTCATACACGCACCCTCTCTCTCACACCCACACGCACCCTCTCTCTCAAACCCACTTGCACCCTCTCTCTCACTCCCACACGCACCCTCTCTCTCACTCCCACACGCACCCTCTCTCTCACTCCCACATGCACCTTCTCGCTATCTCCCACACGCACCCTCTCTCTCACTTCCACATGCACCCTCTCTCTCACTCCCAAATGCACCCTCTCTCTCACTCCCACACCCACTTCACCCTCTCTCTCACTCCCATACGCACCCTCTCTCTCTCACTCCCACACGCACCCGCTCTCTCAGTCCCACAAACACCGTCTCTCTCACTCCCACACGCGCCCTCTCCCTCACTACCACACGCACCTTTTCTCTCATGCCCACACACATCTTGTCTCTCACTCCCACACACACCCTCTCTCACTCCCACACACACTTTCCCTCTCAATCCCACAAACATTTTTTTCACTCCCACACACACCTTCTCTCTCACTCCCTCACCAACTCTCTCACTGCCACACCCAAACACACACCCTCTCTCTCACGCCCACACGCACCCTCTCTCATGCCCACACGCACTCTCACTCTCACTCCCACATGCACCCTCTCTCTCACTCCCACATGCACCCTTTCTCTCACTCCGACATGCTCCCTCTTTCTCATTCCCACACGCACCCTCTCTCTCACTCCCACACGCACCCTCACTCTCACTCCCACACGCAACCTCTCTTACTCCCACACGCACCCTCTCTCTCACTCCCACATGCACATTCTCTCTCACTCCCACAGGCACCCTCTCTCACACTCCCAAAAGCACCCTCTCTCTCACTCCCACATGCAGCCTCTCTCTCACTCCCACACCCACCCTCTCTCTCACTCCCAGACGCACCCTTTCTCTCACGCCCACACGCAAGCTCTCTCTCAGTCTTACACGCTCCCTCTCTCTCATTCCCACACGCACCCTCTCTCTCATTCCCACACGCACCCTCTCTCTCACTCCCACACGCAACCTCTCTCACACCCACACGCAACCTCTCTATCTCTCTCTCCCACATGCACACTCTCGCTCACTCCCACACGCACCCTCACTCTCATTCCCATGTGCACCTTCTCTCTATCTCCCACACGCACCCTCTCTCCCACACCACACACACCCTCACTCTCACAGACATAATCTCTCTCTCTCTACCGCATGCACCCTCTCTCTCACTCCCAAACGAATCCGCTCTCTCACTCCCGCAAGCACCCTCTCTCACTCCCACATGCACCTTCTCTCTATCTCCCACACGCACCCTCTCTCTCACTTCCACATGCACCCTCTCTCTCTCTCTCCCAAACGCACCCTCTCTCACACTCCCACACCCACTCACCCTCTCTCTCACTCCCACACGCACCCTCTCTCTCTCAATCCCACACGCACCCGCTCTCTCAGTGCCACACACACCCTCTCTCTCACTCCCACACGCGCCCTCTCCCTCACTACCACACGCACCTTTTCTCTCATTCCCACACACATCTTGTCTCTCACTCCCACATGCACATTCTCTCTCACTCCCACACACACCCTCTCTCACACTCCCAAAAGCACCCTCTCTCTCACTCCCACATGCAGCCTCTCTCTCACTCCCACACGCACCCTCTCTCTCAATCCCACACGCACCCTCTCTCTCACTCCCACACCCACCCTCTCTCTCACTCCCAGACGCACCCTTTCTCTCACGCCCACACGCAAGCTCTCTCTCACTCTTACACGCTCCCTCTCTCTCATTCACACAGGCACCCTCTCTCACATTCCCACATGCACCCTCTCTCTCACTCCCACACGCAACCTCTCTCACTCCCACACACACTCTCTATCTCTCTCTCCCACACGCACCCTCTCGCTCACGCACACACGCACCCTCTCTCTCACTCATACACGCACACTCTCTCTCACACCCACACGCACCCTCTCTCTCACACCCACACGCACCCTCTCTCTCACTCCCACACGCACCCTCTCTCTCACTCCCACACGCACCCTCTCTCTCACGCACACACGCACCCTCTCTCTCACTCATACACGCACCCTCTCTCTCACACCCACACGCACCCTCTCTCTCAAACCCACACGCACCCTCTCTCTCACTCCCACACGCACCCTCACTCTCACTCCCAAGTGTTCCCTCACTCTCACTCCCACATGCACCTTCTCTCTATCTCCCACACGCACCCTCTCTCCCACACCACACACACCCTCACGCTCACAGACATAATCTCTCTCTCTCTACCGCATGCACCCTCTCTCTCACTCCCAAACGAACCCGCTCTCTCACTCCCGCAAGCACCCTCTCTCACTCCCACATGCACCTTCTCTCTATCTCCCACACGCACCCTCTCTCTCACTTCCACATGCACCCTCTCTCTCTCCCCCAAACGCACCCTCTCTCTCACTCCCACACCCACTCACCCTCTCTCTCACTCCCACACGCACCCTCTCTCTCTCAATCCCACACGCACCCGCTCTCTCAGTCCCACACACACCCTCTCTCTCACTCCCACACGCGCCCTCTCCCTCACTACCACACGCACCTTTTCTCTCATTCCCACACACATCTTGTCTCTCACTCCCACATGCACATTCTATCTCACTCCCACACACACCCTCTCTCACACTCCCAAAAGCACCCTCTCTCTCACTCCCACATGCAGCCTCTCTCTCACTCCCACACGCACCCTCTCTCTCAATCCCACACGCACCCTCTCTCTCACTCCCACACCCACCCTCTCTCTCACTCCCAGACGCACCCTTCCTCTCACGCCCACACGCAAGCTCTCTCTCACTCTTACACGCTCCCTCTCTCTCATTCCCACAGGCACCCTCTCTCACATTCCCACACTAACCCTCTCTCTCACTCCCACACGCACTCTCTATCTCTCTCTCCCACACGCACCCTCTCGCTCACGCACACACGCACCCTCTCTCTCACTCATACACGCACACTCTCTCTCACACCCACACGCACCCTCTCTCTCACACCCACACGCACCCTCTCTCTCACTCCCTCACGCACCCTCACTCTCACTCCCACACGCACCCTCTCTCTCACGCACACACGCACCCTCTCTCTCACTCATACACGCACCCTCTCTCTCACACCCACACGCACCCTCTCTCTCAAACCCACACGCACCCTCTCTCTCACTCCCACACGCACCCTCACTCTCACTCCCAAGTGCACCCTCACTCTCACTCCCACATGCACCTTCTCTCTATCTCCCACACGCACCTTCTCTCCCACACCACACGCACCCTCACTTTCACAGTCATTACCTCTCTCTCACTCCCGCATGCACCCTCTCTCTCACTCCCAAACGAACCCGCTCTCTCACTCCCACACGCACCCTCCCTCTCACTCCCACACGCACCCTCCCTCTCACTCCCACACGCTCCCTCTCTCTCATCCCCACAGGCACCCTCTCTCTCATTCCCACACGCACCCTCTCTCTCACTCCCACACGCAAACTCTCTCACTCCCACACCCACTCTCTCTCTCTCTCTCCCACAGGCTCCCTCTCTCTCACTCATACACGCACCCTCTCTCTCACACCCACACGCACCCTCTCTCTCAAACCCACTTGCACCCTCTCTCTCACTCCCACACGCACCCTCACTCTCACTCCCACACGCACCCTCTCTCTCACTCCCACATGCACCTTCTCGCTATCTCCCACACGCACCCTCTCTCTCACTTCCACATGCACCCTCTCTCTCACTCCCAAATGCACCCTCTCTCTCACTCCCACACCCACTTCACCCTCTCTCTCACTCCCATACGCACCCTCTCTCTCTCACTCCCACACGCACCCGCTCTCTCAGTCCCACAAACACCGTCTCTCTCACTCCCACACACGCCCTCTCCCTCACTACCACACGCACCTTTTCTCTCATGCCCACACACATCTTGTCTCTCACTCCCACACACACCTTCTCTCACTCCCACACACACTTTCCCTCTCAATCCCACAAACATTTTTTTCACTCCCACACACACCTTCTCTCTCACTCCCTCACCAACTCTCTCACTGCCACACCCAAACACACACCCTCTCTCTCACGCCCACACGCACCCTCTCTCATGCCCACACGCACTCTCACTCTCACTCCCACATGCACCCTCTCTCTCACTCCCACATGCACCCTTTCTCTCACTCCGACATGCTCCCTCTTTCTCATTCCCACACGCACCCTCTCTCTCACTCCCACACGCACCCTCACTCTCACTCCCACACGCACCCTCTCTCACTCCCACACGCACCCTCTCTCTCACTCCCACATGCACATTCTCTCTCCTTCCCACACGCACCCTCTCTCACACTCCCAAAAGCACCCTCTCTCTCACTCCCACATGCAGCCTCTCTCTCACTCCCACACGCACCCTCTCTCTCATTCCCACACGCATCCTCTCTCTCACTCTCACACCCACCCTCTCTCTCACTCCCACACGCACCCTCTCTCTCAATCCCAGACGCACCCTTTCTCTCACGCCTACACGCAAGCTCTCTCTCACTCCCACATGCTCCCTCTCTCTCACGCACACACGCACCGTCTCTCTCACTCATACACGCACCCTCTCTCTCACACCCACACGCACCCTCTCTCTCAAACCCACACGCACCCTCTCTCTCACTTCCAAATGCACCCTCTCTCTCTCTCCCTAACGCACCCTCTCTCTCACTCCCACACACACTCACCCTCTCTCTCACTCCCACACGCACCTTCTCTCTCACTCCCACACGCACACGCTCTCTCAGTCCCACACACACCCTCTCTCTCACTCCCACATGCGCCCTCTCCCTCACTGCCACACGCACCTTTTCTCTCATTCCCACACACATCTTGTCTCTCGCTCCCACACGCACCCTCACTCTCACTCCCACACTCAAACTCTCTCTCTCCCACACGCACCCTCTCTCTCACGCACACCCGCACCCTCTCTCTCACTCATACACGCACCCTCTCTCTCACACCCACACGCACCCTCTCTCTCAAACCCACATGCACCCTCTCTCTCACTCCCACACGCACCCTCACTCTCACTCCCACACGCAACCTCACTCTCACTCCCACCCGCACCCTCTCTCTCACTCCCACACGCACCCTCTCTCTCACTCCCACAGGCACCCTGTTTCTCACTCCCACACGCACCCTCTCTCTCACACCCACATGCACATTCTCTCTATCTCCCACACGCACACTCTCTCTCACTTCCACATGCACCCTCTCTCTCACTCCCAAATGCACCCTCTCTCTCACTCCCACACCCACTTCACCCTCTCTCTCACTCCCATACGCACCCTCTCTCTCTCACTCCCACACGCACCCGCTCTCTCAGTCCCACAAACACCGTCTCTCTCACTCCCACACGCGCCCTCTCCCTCACTACCACACGCACCTTTTCTCTCATTCCCACACACATCTTGTCTCTCACTCCCACACACACCTTGTCTCACTCCCACACACACTTTCCCTCTCAATCCCACAAACATTTTTTTCACTCCCACACACACCTTCTCTCTCACTCCCTCACCAACTCTCTCACTCCCACACCCACACACACACCCTCTCTCTCACGCCCACACGCACCCTCTCTCACGCCCACAAGCACCATCACTCTCACTCCCACACGCACCGTCTCTCTCACTCCCACATGCACCTTCTCTCTCTCTCCCACACGCACCCTCTCTCTCACTCCGACACGCACCCTCTCTCTCACTCCCACATGCACCCTTTTTCTCACTCCCACATGCTCCCTCTTTCTCACTCCCACATGCACCTTCTCTCTATCTCCCACACGCACCCTCTCTCCCACACCACACGCACCCTCACTCTCACAGTCATAATCTCTCTCTCACTCCCGCATGCACCCTCTCTCTCACTCCCAAACGAACCCGCTCTCTCACTCCCACACGCACCCTCTCTCTCACTCCCACACGCACCCTCTCTCTCACTCCCACACGCACCCTCTCTCTCACACCCACATGCACATTCTCTCTATCTCCCACACGCACACTCTCTCTCACTTCCACATGCACCCTCTCTCTCACTCCCAAATGCACCCTCTCTCTCACTCCCACACCCACTTCACCCTCTCTCTCACTCCCATACGCACCCTCTCTCTCTCACTCCCACACGCACCCGCTCTCTCAGTCCCACAAACACCGTCTCTCTCACTCCCACACGCGCCCTCTCCCTCACTACCACACGCACCTTTTCTCTCATTCCCACACACATCTTGTCTCTCACTCCCACACACACCTTGTCTCACTCCCACACACACTTTCCCTCTCAATCCCACAAACATTTTTTTCACTCCCACACACACCTTCTCTCTCACTCCCTCACCAACTCTCTCACTCCCACACCCACACACACACCCTCTCTCTCACACCCACACGCACCCTCTCTCACGCCCACAAGCACCATCACTCTCACTCCCACACGCACCGTCTCTCTCATTCCCACATGCACCTGCTCTCTCTCTCCCACACGCACCCTCTCTCTCACTCCGACACGCACCCTCTCTCTCACTCCCACATGCACCCTTTCTCTCACTCCCACATGCTCCCTCTTTCTCCCTCCCACATGCACCTTCTCTCTATCTCCCACACGCACCCTCTCTCCCACACCACACGCACCCTCACTATCACAGTCATTACCTCTCTCTCACTCCCGCATGCACCCTCTCTCTCACTCCCAAACGAACCCGCTCTCTCACTCCCACACGCACCCTCTCTCTCACTCCCACACGCACCCTCCCTCTCACTCCCACACGCACCCTCTCTCTCACTCCCACATGCACATTCTCTCTCCTTCCCACACGCACCCTCTCTCACACTCCCAAAAGCACCCTCTCTCTCACTCCCACATGCAGCCTCTCTCTCACTCCCACACGCACCCTCTCTCTCATTCCCACACGCATCCTCTCTCTCACTCTCACACCCACCCTCTCTCTCACTCCCACACGCACCCTCTCTCTCAATCCCAGACGCACCCTTTCTCTCACGCCTACACGCAAGCTCTCTCTCACTCCCACATGCTCCCTCTCTCTCACGCACACACGCACCGTCTCTCTCACTCATACACGCACCCTCTCTCTCACACCCACACGCACCCTCTCTCTCAAACCCACACGCACCCTCTCTCTCACTTCCAAATGCACCCTCTCTCTCTCTCCCTAACGCACCCTCTCTCTCACTCCCACACACACTCACCCTCTCTCTCACTCCCACACGCACCTTCTCTCTCACTCCCACACGCACACGCTCTCTCAGTCCCACACACACCCTCTCTCTCACTCCCACATGCGCCCTCTCCCTCACTGCCACACGCACCTTTTCTCTCATTCCCACACACATCTTGTCTCTCGCTCCCACACGCACCCTCACTCTCACTCCCACACTCAAACTCTCTCTCTCCCACACGCACCCTCTCTCTCACGCACACCCGCACCCTCTCTCTCACTCATACACGCACCCTCTCTCTCACACCCACACGCACCCTCTCTCTCAAACCCACATGCACCCTCTCTCTCACTCCCACACGCACCCTCACTCTCACTCCCACACGCAACCTCACTCTCACTCCCACCCGCACCCTCTCTCTCACTCCCACACGCACCCTCTCTCTCACTCCCACAGGCACCCTGTTTCTCACTCCCACACGCACCCTCTCTCTCACACCCACATGCACATTCTCTCTATCTCCCACACGCACACTCTCTCTCACTTCCACATGCACCCTCTCTCTCACTCCCAAATGCACCCTCTCTCTCACTCCCACACCCACTTCACCCTCTCTCTCACTCCCATACGCACCCTCTCTCTCTCACTCCCACACGCACCCGCTCTCTCAGTCCCACAAACACCGTCTCTCTCACTCCCACACGCGCCCTCTCCCTCACTACCACACGCACCTTTTCTCTCATTCCCACACACATCTTGTCTCTCACTCCCACACACACCTTGTCTCACTCCCACACACACTTTCCCTCTCAATCCCACAAACATTTTTTTCACTCCCACACACACCTTCTCTCTCACTCCCTCACCAACTCTCTCACTCCCACACCCACACACACACCCTCTCTCTCACGCCCACACGCACCCTCTCTCACGCCCACAAGCACCATCACTCTCACTCCCACACGCACCGTCTCTCTCACTCCCACATGCACCTTCTCTCTCTCTCCCACACGCACCCTCTCTCTCACTCCGACACGCACCCTCTCTCTCACTCCCACATGCACCCTTTTTCTCACTCCCACATGCTCCCTCTTTCTCACTCCCACATGCACCTTCTCTCTATCTCCCACACGCACCCTCTCTCCCACACCACACGCACCCTCACTCTCACAGTCATAATCTCTCTCTCACTCCCGCATGCACCCTCTCTCTCACTCCCAAACGAACCCGCTCTCTCACTCCCACACGCACCCTCTCTCTCACTCCCACACGCACCCTCTCTCTCACTCCCACACGCACCCTCTCTCTCACACCCACATGCACATTCTCTCTATCTCCCACACGCACACTCTCTCTCACTTCCACATGCACCCTCTCTCTCACTCCCAAATGCACCCTCTCTCTCACTCCCACACCCACTTCACCCTCTCTCTCACTCCCATACGCACCCTCTCTCTCTCACTCCCACACGCACCCGCTCTCTCAGTCCCACAAACACCGTCTCTCTCACTCCCACACGCGCCCTCTCCCTCACTACCACACGCACCTTTTCTCTCATTCCCACACACATCTTGTCTCTCACTCCCACACACACCTTGTCTCACTCCCACACACACTTTCCCTCTCAATCCCACAAACATTTTTTTCACTCCCACACACACCTTCTCTCTCACTCCCTCACCAACTCTCTCACTCCCACACCCACACACACAC
The DNA here is from genome assembly GCF_017639515.1 of Carcharodon carcharias. Classification (NCBI taxonomy): domain Eukaryota; kingdom Metazoa; phylum Chordata; class Chondrichthyes; order Lamniformes; family Lamnidae; genus Carcharodon; species Carcharodon carcharias. The sequence continues at coordinate 92,880,651 of NC_054480.1, read as the reverse complement.
CCTCTCTCTCACACCCACACGCACCCTCTCTCACGCCCACAAGCACCATCACTCTCACTCCCACACGCACCGTCTCTCTCATTCCCACATGCACCTGCTCTCTCTCTCCCACACGCACCCTCTCTCTCACTCCGACACGCACCCTCTCTCTCACTCCCACATGCACCCTTTCTCTCACTCCCACATGCTCCCTCTTTCTCCCTCCCACATGCACCTTCTCTCTATCTCCCACACGCACCCTCTCTCCCACACCACACGCACCCTCACTATCACAGTCATTACCTCTCTCTCACTCCCGCATGCACCCTCTCTCTCACTCCCAAACGAACCCGCTCTCTCACTCCCACACGCACCCTCTCTCTCACTCCCACACGCACCCTCCCTCTCACTCCCACACGCTCCCTCTCTCTCATCCCCACAGGCACCCTCTCTCTCATTCCCACACGCACCCTCTCTCTCACTCCCACACGCAAACTCTCTCACTCCCACACCCACTCTCTCTCTCTCTCTCCCACAGGCTCCCTCTCTCTCACTCATACACGCACCCTCTCTCTCACACCCACACGCACCCTCTCTCTCAAAACCACTTGCACCCTCTCTCTCACTCCCACACGCACCCTCACTCTCACTCCCACACGCACCCTCTCTCTCACTCCCACATGCACCTTCTTGCTATCTCCCACACGCACCCTCTCTCTCACTTCCACATGCACCCTCTCTCTCACTCCCAAATGCACCCTCTCTCTCACTCCCACACCCACTTCACCCTCTCTCTCACTCCCATACGCACCCTCTCTCTCTCACTCCCACACGCACCCGCTCTCTCAGTCCCACAAACACCGTCTCTCTCACTCCCACACGCGCACTCTCCCTCACTACCACACGCACCTTTTCTCTCATGCCCACACACATCTTGTCTCTCACTCCCACACACACCTTCTCTCACTCCCACACACACTTTCCCTCTCAATCCCACAAACATTTTTTTCACTCCCACACACACCTTCTCTCTCACTCCCTCACCAACTCTCTCACTGCCACACCCAAACACACACCCTCTCTCTCACGCCCACACGCACCCTCTCTCATGCCCACACGCACTCTCACTCTCACTCCCACACGCACCCTCTCTCTCACTCCCACATGCACCCTTTCTCTCACTCCGACATGCTCCCTCTTTCTCATTCCCACACGCACCCTCTCTCTCACTCCCACACGCACCCTCACTCTCACTCCCACACGCACCCTCTCTCACTCCCACACGCACCCTCTCTCTCACTCCCACATGCACATTCTCTCTCCTTCCCACACGCACCCTCTCTCACACTCCCAAAAGCACGCTCTCTCTCACTCCCACATGCAGCCTCTCTCTCACTCCCACACCCACCCTCTCTCTCATTCCCACACGCTTCCTCTCTCTCACTCTCACACCCACCCTCTCTCTCACTCCCACACGCACCCTCTCTCTCAATCCCAGACGCACCCTTTCTCTCACGCCTACACGCAAGCTCTCTCTCACTCCCACATGCTCCCTCTCTCTCACGCACACACGCACCGTCTCTCTCACTCATACACGCACCCTCTCTCTCACAACCACACGCACCCTCTCTCTCAAACCCACACGCACCCTCTCTCTCACTTCCAAATGCACCCTCTCTCTCTCTCCCTAACGCACCCTCTCTCTCACACCCACACACACTCACCCTCCCTCTCACTCCCACACGCACCATCTCTCTCACTCCCACACGCACACGCTCTCAGTCCCACACACACCCTCTCTCTCACTCCCACATGCGCCCTCTCCCTCACTGCCACACGCACCTTTTCTCTCATTCCCACACACATCTTGTCTCTCGCTCCCACACGCACCCTCACTCTCACTCCCACACTCAAACTCTCTCTCTCCCACACGCACCCTCTCTCTCACGCACACCCGCACCCTCTCTCTCACTCATACACGCACCCTCTCTCTCACACCCACATGCACCCTCTCTCTCAAACCCACATGCACCCTCTCTCTCACTCCCACACGCACCCTCACTCTCACTCCCACACGCACCCTCACTCTCACTCCCACCCGCACCCTCTCTCTCACTCCCACACGCACCCTCTCTCTCACTCCCACACGCACCCTGTTTCTCACTCCCACACGCACCCTCTCTCTCACACCCACATGCACATTCTCTCTATCTCCCACACGCACACTCTCTCTCACTTCCACATGCACCCTCTCTCTCACTCCCAAATGCACCCTCTCTCTCACTCCCACACCCACTTCACCCTCTCTCTCACTCCCATACGCACCCTCTCTCTCTCACTCCCACACGCACCCGCTCTCTCAGTCCCACAAACACCGTCTCTCTCACTCCCACACGCGCCCTCTCCCTCACTACCACACGCACCTTTTCTCTCATTCCCACACACATTTTGTCTCTCACTCCCACACACACCTTGTCTCACTCCCACACACACTTTCCCTCTCAATCCCACAAACATTTTTTTCACTCCCACACACACCTTCTCTCTCACTCCCTCACCAACTCTCTCACTCCCACACCCACACACACACCCTCTCTCTCACGCCCACACGCACCCTCTCTCACGCCCACAAGCACCATCACTCTCACTCCCACACGCACCGTCTCTCTCACTCCCACATGCACCTTCTCTCTCTCTCCCACACGCACCCTCTCTCTCACTCCGACACGCACCCTCTCTCTCACTCCCACATGCACCCTTTCTCTCACTCCCACATGCTCCCTCTTTCTCATTCCCACACGCACCCTCTCTCTCACTCCCACATGCACCCTCACTCTCACTCCCATACGCAACCTCTCTCACTCCCACACGCACCCTCTCTCTCACTCCCACATGCACATTCTCTCTCAATCCCACACGCACCCTCTCTCACACTCCCTAAAGCACTCTCTCTCTCACTCCCACATGCAGCCTCTCTCTCACTCCCACACGCACCCTCTCTCTCATTCCCACACCCACCCTCTCTCTCACTCCCAGATGCACCCTTTCTCTCACGCCCACACGCAAGCTCTCTCTAAGTCTTACACGCTCCCTCTCTCTCATTCCCACAGGCACCCTCTCTCTCATTCCCACACGCACCCTCTCTGTCACTCCCACACGCAACCTCTCTCAAACCCACACGCACTCTCTATCTCTCTCTCCCACAGGCACCCTCTCGCTCACGCACACATGCACCCTCTCTCTCACTCATACATGCACCCTCTCTCTCACACCCACACGCACCCTCTCTCTCAAACCAACACGCAACCTCTCTCTCACTCATAAATGCACCCTCTCTCTCACACCCACACGCACCCTCTCTCTCAAACCCACACGCACCCTCTCTCTCACTCCCACACGCACCCTCACTCTCACTCCAAAATGCACCCTCACTCTCACTCCCACATGCACCTTCTCTCTATCTCCCACACGCAACCTCTCTCCCACACCACACGCACCCTCACTCTCACAGACATAATCTCTCTCTCACTCCCGCATGCACCCTCTCTCTCACTCCCAAACGAACCCGCTCTCTCACTCCCACACGCACCCTCCCTCTCACTCCCACACGCTCCCTCGCTCTCATCCCCACAGGCACCCTCTCTCTCATTCCCACACGCACCCTCTCTCTCACTCCCACACGCAAACTCTCTCACTCCCACTCGCACCCTCTCTCTCAAACCCACACGCACCCTCTCTCTCACTCCCACACGCACCCTCACTCTCACTCCCAAGTGCACCCTCACTCTCACTCCCACATGCACCTTCTCTCTATCTCCCACACGCACCCTCTCTCCCACACCACACACACCCTCACTCTCACAGACATAATCTCTCTCTGTCTACCGCATGCACCCTCTCTCTCACTCCCAAACGAACCCGCTCTCTCACTCCCGCAAGCACCCTCTCTCACTCCCACATGCACCTTCTCTCTATCTCCCACACGCACCCTCTCTCTCACTTCCACATGCACCCTCTCTCTCTCCCCCAAACGCACCCTCTCTCTCACTCCCACACCCACTCACCCTCTCTCTCACTCCCACACGCACCCTCTCTCTCTCAATCCCACACGCACCCGCTCTCTCAGTCCCACACACACCCTCTCTCTCACTCCCACACGCGCCCTCTCCCTCACTACCACACGCACCTTTTCTCTCATTCCCACACACATCTTGTCTCTCACTCCCACATGCACATTCTCTCTCACTCCCACACACACCCTCTCTCACACTCCCAAAAGCACCCTCTCTCTCACTCCCACATGCAGCCTCTCTCTCACTCCCACACGCACCCTCTCTCTCAATCCCACACGCACCCTCTCTCTCACTCCCACACCCACCCTCTCTCTCACTCCCAGACGCACCCTTTCTCTCACACCCACACGCAAGCTCTCTCTCACTCTTACACGCTCCCTCTCTCTCATTCCCACAGGCACCCTCTCTCACATTCCCACACTCACCCTCTCTCTCACTCCCACACGCAACCTCTCTCACTCCCACACGCACTCTCTATCTCTCTCTCCCACACGCACCCTCTCGCTCACGCACACACGCACCCTCTCTCTCACTCATACACGCACACTCTCTCTCACACCCACACGCACCCTCTCTCTCACACCCACACGTACCCTCTCTCTCACTCCCACACGCACCCTCACTCTCACTCCCACACGCACCCTCTCTCTCACGCACACACGCACCCTCTCTCTCACTCATACACGCACCCTCTCTCTCACACCCACACGCACCCTCTCTCTCACTCCCAAGTGCACCCTCACTCTCACTCCCACATGCACCTTCTCTCTATCTCCCACACGCACCCTCTCTCCCACACCACACGCACCCTCACTCTCACAGTCATTACCTCTCTCTCACTCCCGCATGCACCCTCTCTCTCACTCCCAAACGAACCCGCTCTCTCACTCCCACACGCACCCACTCTCTCACTCCCACACGCACCCTCCCTCTCACTCCCACACGCTCCCTCTCTCTCATCCCCACAGGCACCCTCTCTCTCATTCCCACACGCACCCTCTCTCTCACTCCCACACGCAAACTCTCTCACTCCCACACCCACTCTCTCTCTCTCTCTCCCACAGGCTCCCTCTCTCTCACTCATACACGCACCCTCTCTCTCACACCCACACGCACCCTCTCTCTCAAACCCACTTGCACCCTCTCTCTCACTCCCACACGCACCCTCACTCTCACTCCCACACGCACCCTCTCTCTCACTCCCACATGCACCTTCTCGCTATCTCCCACACGCACCCTCTCTCTCACTTCCACATGCACCCTCTCTCTCACTCCCAAATGCACCCTCTCTCTCACTCCCACACCCACTTCACCCTCTCTCTCACTCCCATACGCACCCTCTCTCTCTCACTCCCACACGCACCCGCTCTCTCAGTCCCACAAACACCGTCTCTCTCACTCCCACACGCGCCCTCTCCCTCACTACCACACGCACCTTTTTTCTCATGCCCACACACATCTTGTCTCTCACTCCCACACACACCTTCTCTCACTCCCACACACACTTTCCCTCTCAATCCCACAAACATTTTTTTCACTCCCACACACACCTTCTCTCTCACTCCCTCACCAACTCTCTCACTGCCACACCCAAACACACACCCTCTCTCTCACGCCCACACGCACCCTCTCTCATGCCCACACGCACTCTCACTCTCACTCCCACATGCACCCTCTCTCTCACTCCCACATGCACCCTTTCTCTCACTCCGACATGCTCCCTCTTTCTCATTCCCACACGCACCCTCTCTCTCACTCCCACACGCACCCTCACTCTCACTCCCACACGCACCCTCTCTCACTCCCACACGCACCCTCTCTCTCACTCCCACATGCACATTCTATCTCCTTCCCACACGCACCCTCTCTCACACTCCCAAAAGCACCCTCTCTCTCACTCCCACATGCAGCCTCTCTCTCACTCCCACACGCACCCTCTCTCTCATTCCCACACGCATCCTCTCTCTCACTCTCACACCCACCCTCTCTCTCACTCCCACACGCACCCTCTCTCTCAATCCCAGACGCACCCTTTCTCTCACGCCTACACGCAAGCTCTCTCTCACTCCCACATGCTCCCTCTCTCTCACGCACACACGCACCGTCTCTCTCACTCATACACGCACCCTCTCTCTCACACCCACACGCACCCTCTCTCTCAAACCCACACGCACCCTCTCTCTCACTTCCAAATGCACCCTCTCTCTCTCTCCCTAACGCACCCTCTCTCTCACTCCCACACACACTCACCCTCTCTCTCACTCCCACACGCACCTTCTCTCTCACTCCCACACGCACACGCTCTCTCAGTCCCACACACACCCTCTCTCTCACTCCCACATGCGCCCTCTCCCTCACTGCCACACGCACCTTTTCTCTCATTCCCACACACATCTTGTCTCTCGCTCCCACACGCACCCTCACTCTCACTCCCACACTCAAACTCTCTCTCTCCCACACGCACCCTCTCTCTCACGCACACCCGCACCCTCTCTCTCACTCATACACGCACCCTCTCTCTCACACCCACACGCACCCTCTCTCTCAAACCCACATGCACCCTCTCTCTCACTCCCACACGCACCCTCACTCTCACTCCCACACGCAACCTCACTCTCACTCCCACCCGCACCCTCTCTCTCACTCCCACACGCACCCTCTCTCTCACTCCCACAGGCACCCTGTTTCTCACTCCCACACGCACCCTCTCTCTCACACCCACATGCACCTTCTCTCTATCTCCCACACGCACCCTCTCTCTCACTTCCACATGCACCCTCTCTCTCACTCCCAAATGCACCCTCTCTCTCACTCCCACACCCACTTCACCCTCTCTCTCACTCCCATACGCACCCTCTCTCTCTCACTCCCACACGCACCCGCTCTCTCAGTCCCACAAACACCCTCTCTCTCACTCCCACACGCGCCCTCTCCCTCACTACCACACGCACCTTTTCTCTCATTCCCACACACATCTTGTCTCTCACTCCCACACACACCTTCTCTCACTCCCACACACACTTTCCCTCTCAATCCCACAAACATTTTTTTCACTCCCACACAAACCTTCTCTCTCACTCCCTCACCAACTCTCTCACTCCCACACCCACACACACACCCTCTCTCTCACGCCCACACGCACCCTCTCTCACGCCCACAAGCACCATCACTCTCACTCCCACACGCACCGTCTCTCTCACTCCCACATGCACCTTCTCTCTCTCTCCCACACGCACCCTCTCTCTCACTCCGACACGCACCCTCTCTCTCACTCCCACATGCACCCTTTTTCTCACTCCCACATGCACCCTCTTTCTCACTCCCACATGCACCTTCTCTCTATCTCCCACACGCACCCTCTCTCCCACACCACACGCACCCTCACTCTCACAGTCATAATCTCTCTCTCACTCCCGCATGCACCCTCTCTCTCACTCCCAAACGAACCCGCTCTCTCACTCCCACACGCACCCTCTCTCTCACTCCCACACGCACCCTCTCTCTCACTCCCACACGCACCCTCCCTCTCACTCCCACACGCACCCTCTCTCTCACTCCCACACGCACCCTGTTTCTCACTCCCACACGCACCCTCTCTCTCACACCCACATGCACATTCTCTCTATCTCCCACACGCACACTCTCTCTCACTTCCACATGCACCCTCTCTCTCACTCCCAAATGCACCCTCTCTCTCACTCCCACACCCACTTCACCCTCTCTCTCACTCCCATACGCACCCTCTCTCTCTCACTCCCACACGCACCCGCTCTCTCAGTCCCACAAACACCGTCTCTCTCACTCCCACACGCGCCCTCTCCCTCACTACCACACGCACCTTTTCTCTCATTCCCACACACATCTTGTCTCTCACTCCCACACACACCTTGTCTCACTCCCACACACACTTTCCCTCTCAATCCCACAAACATTTTTTTCACTCCCACACACACCTTCTCTCTCACTCCCTCACCAACTCTCTCACTCCCACACCCACACACACACCCTCTCTCTCACGCCCACACGCACCCTCTCTCACGCCCACAAGCACCATCACTCTCACTCCCACACGCACCGTCTCTCTCATTCCCACATGCACCTTCTCTCTCTCTCCCACACGCACCCTCTCTCTCACTCCGACACGCACCCTCTCTCTCACTCCCACATGCACCCTTTCTCTCACTCCCACATGCTCCCTCTTTCTCACTCCCACATGCACCTTCTCTCTATCTCCCACACGCACCCTCTCTCCCACACCACACGCACCCTCACTATCACAGTCATTACCTCTCTCTCACTCCCGCATGCACCCTCTCTCTCACTCCCACACGCACCCTCTCTCTCACTCCCACACGCACCCTCCCTCTCACTCCCACACGCTCCCTCCCTCTCACTCCCACACGCTCCCTCTCTCTCATCCCCACAGGCACCCTCTCTCTCATTCCCACACGCACCCTCTCTCTCACTCCCACACGCAAACTCTCTCACTCCCACACCCACTCTCTCTCTCTCTCTCCCACAGGCTCCCTCTCTCTCACTCATACACGCACCCTCTCTCTCACACCCACACGCACCCTCTCTCTCAAAACCACTTGCACCCTCTCTCTCACTCCCACACGCACCCTCACTCTCACTCCCACACGCACCCTCTCTCTCACTCCCACATGCACCTTCTTGCTATCTCCCACACGCACCCTCTCTCTCACTTCCACATGCACCCTCTTTCTCACTCCCAAATGCACCCTCTCTCTCACTCCCACACCCACTTCACCCTCTCTCTCACTCCCATACGCACCCTCTCTCTCTCACTCCCACACGCACCCGCTCTCTCAGTCCCACAAACACCGTCTCTCTCACTCCCACACGCGCACTCTCCCTCACTACCACACGCACCTTTTCTCTCATGCCCACACACATCTTGTCTCTCACTCCCACACACACCTTCTCTCACTCCCACACACACTTTCCCTCTCAATCCCACAAACATTTTTTTCACTCCCACACACACCTTCTCTCTCACTCCCTCACCAACTCTCTCACTGCCACACCCAAACACACACCCTCTCTCTCACGCCCACACGCACCCTCTCTCATGCCCACACGCACTCTCACTCTCACTCCCACATGCACCCTCTCTCTCACTCCCACATGCACCCTTTCTCTCACTCCGACATGCTCCCTCTTTCTCATTCCCACACGCACCCTCTCTCTCACTCCCACACGCACCCTCACTCTCACTCCCACACGCACCCTCTCTCACTCCCACACGCACCCTCTCTCTCACTCCCACATGCACATTCTCTCTCCTTCCCACACGCACCCTCTCTCACACTCCCAAAAGCACCCTCTCTCTCACTCCCACATGCAGCCTCTCTCTCACTCCCACACCCACCCTCTCTCTCATTCCCACACGCTTCCTCTCTCTCACTCTCACACCCACCCTCTCTCTCACTCCCACACGCACCCTCTCTCTCAATCCCAGACGCACCCTTTCTCTCACGCCTACACGCAAGCTCTCTCTCACTCCCACATGCTCCCTCTCTCTCACGCACACACGCACCGTCTCTCTCACTCATACACGCACCCTCTCTCTCACAACCACACGCACCCTCTCTCTCAAACCCACACGCACCCTCTCTCTCACTTCCAAATGCACCCTCTCTCTCTCTCCCTAACGCACCCTCTCTCTCACTCCCACACACACTCACCCTCCCTCTCACTCCCACACGCACCATCTCTCTCACTCCCACACGCACACGCTCTCAGTCCCACACACACCCTCTCTCTCACTCCCACATGCGCCCTCTCCCTCACTGCCACACGCACCTTTTCTCTCATTCCCACACACATCTTGTCTCTCGCTCCCACACGCACCCTCACTCTCACTCCCACACTCAAACTCTCTCTCTCCCACACGCACCCTCTCTCTCACGCACACCCGCACCCTCTCTCTCACTCATACACGCACCCTCTCTCTCACACCCACATGCACCCTCTCTCTCAAACCCACATGCACCCTCTCTCTCACTCCCACACGCACCCTCACTCTCACTCCCACACGCACCCTCACTCTCACTCCCACCCGCACCCTCTCTCTCACTCCCACACGCACCCTCTCTCTCACTCCCACACGCACCCTGTTTCTCACTCCCACACGCACCCTCTCTCTCACACCCACATGCACATTCTCTCTATCTCCCACACGCACACTCTCTCTCACTTCCACATGCACCCTCTCTCTCACTCCCAAATGCACCCTCTCTCTCACTCCCACACCCACTTCACCCTCTCTCTCACTCCCATACGCACCCTCTCTCTCTCACTCCCACACGCACCCGCTCTCTCAGTCCCACAAACACCGTCTCTCTCACTCCCACACGCGCCCTCTCCCTCACTACCACACGCACCTTTTCTCTCATTCCCACACACATCTTGTCTCTCACTCCCACACACACCTTGTCTCACTCCCACACACACTTTCCCTCTCAATCCCACAAACATTTTTTTCACTCCCACACACACCTTCTCTCTCACTCCCTCACCAACTCTCTCACTCCCACACCCACACACACACCCTCTCTCTCACGCCCACACGCACCCTCTCTCACGCCCACAAGCACCATCACTCTCACTCCCACACGCACCGTCTCTCTCACTCCCACATGCACCTTCTCTCTCTCTCCCACACGCACCCTCTCTCTCACTCCGACACGCACCCTCTCTCTCACTCCCACATGCACCCTTTCTCTCACTCCCACATGCTCCCTCTTTCTCATTCCCACACGCACCCTCTCTCTCACTCCCACATGCACCCTCACTCTCACTCCCATACGCAACCTCTCTCACTCCCACACGCACCCTCTCTCTCACTCCCACATGCACATTCTCTCTCAATCCCACACGCACCCTCTCTCACACTCCCTAAAGCACCCTCTCTCTCACTCCCACATGCAGCCTCTCTCTCACTCCCACACGCACCCTCTCTCTCATTCCCACACCCACCCTCTCTCTCACTCCCAGATGCACCCTTTCTCTCACGCCCACACGCAAGCTCTCTCTAAGTCTTACACGCTCCCTCTCTCTCATTCCCACAGGCACCCTCTCTCTCATTCCCACACGCACCCTCTCTGTCACTCCCACACGCAACCTCTCTCAAACCCACACGCACTCTCTATCTCTCTCTCCCACAGGCACCCTCTCGCTCACGCACACACGCAACCTCTCTCTCACTCATACATGCACCCTCTCTCTCACACCCGCACGCACCCTCTCTCTCAAACCAACACGCAACCTCTCTCTCACTCATAAATGCACCCTCTCTCTCACACCCACACGCACCCTCTCTCTCAAACCCACACGCACCCTCTCTCTCACTCCCACACGCACCCTCACTCTCACTCCAAAATGCACCCTCACTCTCACTCCCACATGCACCTTCTCTCTATCTCCCACACGCAACATCTCTCCCACACCACACGCACCCTCACTCTCACAGACATAATCTCTCTCTCACTCCCGCATGCACCCTCTCTCTCACTCCCAAACGAACCCGCTCTCTCACTCCCACACGCACCCTCCCTCTCACTCCCACATGCTCCCTCGCTCTCATCCCCACAGGCACCCTCTCTCTCATTCCCACACGCACCCTCTCTCTCACTCCCACACGCAAACTCTCTCACTCCCACACGCACCCTCTCTCTCAAACCCACACGCACCCTCTCTCTCACTCCCACACGCACCCTCACTCTCACTCCCAAGTGCACCCTCACTCTCACTCCCACATGCACCTTCTCTCTATCTCCCACACGCACCCTCTCTCCCACACCACACACACCCTCACTCTCACAGACATAATCTCTCTCTGTCTACCGCATGCACCCTCTCTCTCACTCCCAAACGAACCCGCTCTCTCACTCCCGCAAGCACCCTCTCTCACTCCCACATGCACCTTCTCTCTATCTCCCACACGCACCCTCTCTCTCACTTCCACATGCACCCTCTCTCTCTCCCCCAAACGCACCCTCTCTCTCACTCCCACACCCACTCACCCTCTCTCTCACTCCCACACGCACCCTCTCTCTCTCAATCCCACACGCACCCGCTCTCTCAGTCCCACACACACCCTCTCTCTCACTCCCACACGCGCCCTCTCCCTCACTACCACACGCACCTTTTCTCTCATTCCCACACACATCTTGTCTCTCACTCCCACATGCACATTCTCTCTCACTCCCACACACACCCTCTCTCACACGCCCAAAAGCACCCTCTCTCTCACTCCCACATGCAGCCTCTCTCTCACTCCCACACGCACCCTGTCTCTCAATCCCACACGCACCCTCTCTCTCACTCCCACACCCACCCTCTCTCTCACTCCCAGACGCACCCTTTCTCTCACGCCCACACGCAAGCTCTCTCTCACTCTTACACGCTCCCTCTCTCTCATTCCCACAGGCACCCTCTCTCACATTCCCACACTCACCCTCTCTCTCACTCCCACACGCAACCTCTCTCACTCCCACACGCACTCTCTATCTCTCTCTCCCAAACGCACCCTCTCGCTCACGCACACACGCACCCTCTCTCTCACTCATACACGCACACTCTCTCTCACACCCACACGCACCCTCTCTCTCACACCCACACGCACCCTCTCTCTCACTCCCACACGCACCCTCACTCTCACTCCCACACGCACCCTCTCTCTCACGCACACACGCACCCTCTCTCTCACTCATACACGCACCCTCTCTCTCACACCCACACGCACCCTCTCTCTCACTCCCAAGTGCACCCTCACTCTCACTCCCACATGCACCTTCTCTCTATCTCCCACACGCACCCTCTCTCCCACACCACACGCACCCTCACTCTCACAGTCATAATCTCTCTCTCACTCCCGCATGCACCCTCTCTCTCACTCCCAAACGAACCCGCTCTCTCACTCCCACACGCACCCTCTCTCTCACTCCCACACGCACCCTCCCTCTCACTCCCACACGCTCCCTCTCTCTCATCCCCACAGGCACCCTCTCTCTCATTCCCACACGCACCCTCTCTCTCACTCCCACACGCAAACTCTCTCACTCCCACACCCACTCTCTCTCTCTCTCTCCCACAGGCACCCTCTCTCTCACTCATACACGCACCCTCTCTCTCACACCCACACTCACCCTCTCTTTCAAACCCACTTGCACCCTCTCTCTCACTCCCACACGCACCCTCACTCTCACTCCCACACGCACCCTCTCTCTCACTCCCACATGCACCTTCTCGCTATCTCCCACACGCACCCTCTCTCTCACTTCCACATGCACCCTCTCACTCCCAAATGCACCCTCTCTCTCACTCCCACACCCACTTCACCCTCTCTCTCACTCCCATACGCACCCTCTCTCTCTCACTCCCACACGCACCCGCTCTCTCAGTCCCACAAACACCGTCTCTCTCACTCCCACACGCGCCCTCTCCCTCACTACCACACGCACCTTTTCTCTCATGCCCACACACATCTTGTCTCTCACTCCCACACACACCTTCTCTCACTCCCACACACACTTTCCCTCTCAATCCCACAAACATTTTTTTCACTCCCACACACACCTCTCTCACTCCCTCACCAACTCTCTCACTGCCACACCCAAACACACACCCTCTCTCTCACGCCCACACGCACCCTCTCTCATGCCCACACGCACTCTCACTCTCACTCCCACACGCACCCTCTCTCTCACTCCCACACGCACCCTCACTCTCACTCCCACACGCACCCTCTCTCACTCCCGCATGCAGCCTCTCTCTCACTCCCACACGCACCCTCTCTCTCATTCCCACACGCATACTCTCTCTCACTCTAACACCCACCCTCTCTCTCACTCCCACACGCACCCTCTCTCTCAATCCCAGACGCACCCTTTCTCTCAAGCCTACACGCAAGCTCTCTCTCACTCCCACATGCTCCCTCTCTCTCACGCACACACGCACCGTCTCTCTCACTCATACACGCACCCTCTCTCTCACACCCACACGCACCCTCTCTCTCAAACCCACACGCACCCTCTCTCTCACTTCCAAATGCACCCTCTCTCTCTCTCCCTAACGCACCCTCTCTCTCACTCCCACACACACTCAACCTCTCTCTCACTCCCACACGCACCTTCTCTCTCACTCCCACACGCACACGCTCTCTCAGTCCCACACACACCCTCTCTCTCACTCCCACATGCGCCCTCTCCCTCACTGCCACACGCACCTTTTCTCTCATTCCCACACACATCTTGTCTCTCACTCCCACACGCACCCTCACTCTCACTCCCACACGCAAACTCTCTCACTCCCACACACACTCTCTCTCTCTCTCCCACACGCACCCTCTCTCTCACGCACACCCGCACCCTCTCTCTCACTCATACACGCACCCTCTCTCTCACACCCACACGCACCCTCTCTCTCAAACCCACATGCACCCTCTCTCTCACTCCCACACGCACCCTCACTCTCACTCCCACACGCACCCTCACTCTCACTCCCACCCGCACCCTCTCTCTCACTCCCACACGCACCCTCTCTCTCACTCCCACACGCACCCTGTTTCTCACTCCCAAACGCACCCTCTCTCTCACACCCACATGCACATTCTCTCTATCTCCCACACGCACCCTCTCTCTCACTTCCACATGCACCCTCTCTCTCACTCGCAAATGCACCCTCTCTCTCACTCCCACACCCACTTCACCCTCTCTCTCACTCCCATACGCACCCTCTCTCTCTCACTCCCACACGCACCCGCTCTCTCAGTCCCACAAACACCGTCTCTATCACTCCCACACGCGCCCTCTCCCTCACTACCACACGCACCTTTTCTCTCATTCCCACACACATCTTGTCTCTCACTCCCACACACACCTTGTCTCACTCCCACACACACATTCCCTCTCAATCCCAAAAACATTTTTTTCACTCCCACACACACCTTCTCTCTCACTCCCTCACCAACTCTCTCACTCCCACACCCACACACACACCCTCTATCTCACGCCCACACGCACCCTCTCTCACGCCCACACGCACCCTCACTCTCACTCCCACACGCACCGTCTCTCTCACTCCCACATGCACCTTCTCTCTCTCTCCCACACGCACCCTCTCTCTCACTCCGACACGCACCCTCTCTCTCACTCCCACATGCACCCTTTCTCTCACTCCCACATGCTCCCTCTTTCTCATTCCCACACGCACCCTCTCTCTCACTCCCACATGCACCCTCACTCTCACTCCCATACGCAACCTCTCTCACTCCCACACGCACCCTCTCTCTCACTCCCACATGCACATTCTCTCTCAATCCCACACGCACCCTCTCTCACACTCCCAAAAGCACCCTCTCTCTCACTCCCACATGCAGCCTCTCTCTCACTCCCACACGCACCCTCTCTCTCATTCCCACACCCACCCTCTCTCTCACTCCCAGACGCACCCTTTCTCTCACGCCCACACGCAAGCTCTCTCTCAGTCTTACACGCTCCCTCTCTCTCATTCCCACAGGCACCCTCTCTCTCATTCCCACACGCACCCTCTCTGTCACTCCCACACGCAACCTCTCTCAATCCCACACGCACTCTCTATCTCTCTCTCCCACAGGCACCCTCTCGCTCACGCACACACGCACCCTCTCTCTCACTCATACATGCACCCTCTCTCTCACACCCACACGCACCCTCTCTCTCAAACCCACAAGCACCCTCTCACTCACTCCCACACGCACCCTCACTCTCACTCCCACACGCACCCTCACTCTCACTCCCACACGCACCCTCTCTCTCACTCCCACACGCACCCTCTCTCTCACTCCCACACGCACCCTGTTTCTCACTCCCACACGCACCCTCCCTCTCACACCCACATGCACCTTCTCTCTATCTCCCACACGCACCCTCTCTCTCACTTCAACATGCACCCTCTCTCTCACTCCCAAATGCACCCTCTCTCTCACTCCCACACCCACTTCACCCTCTCTCTCACTCCCATACGCAACCTCTCTCTCTCACTCCCACACGCACCCGCTCTCTCAGTCCCACAAACACCGTCTCTCTCACTCCCACACGCGCCCTCTCCCTCACTACCACACGCACCGTCTCTCTCACTCCCCCATGCAACTTCTCTCTCTCTCCCACACGCACCCTCTCTCTCAATCCCACACGCACCCTCTCTCTCACTCCCACATGCACCTTTTCTCTCACTCCCACATGCTCCCTCTTTCTCATTCCCACACGCACCCTCTCTCTCACTCCCACACGCACCCTCACTCTCACTCCCACACGCAGCCTCTCTCACTTCCACACGCACCCTCTCTCTCACTCCCACATGCACATTCTCTCTCATTCCCACATGCACCCTCTCTCACACTCCCAAAAGCACCCTCTCTCTCACTCCCACATGCAGCCTCTCTCTCACTCCCACACGCACCCTCTCTCTCATTCCCACACGCACCCTCTCTCTCACTCTCACACCCACCCTCTCTCTCACTCCCACACGCACCCTCTCTCTCAATCCCAGACGCACCCTTTCTCTCACGCCCACACGCAAGCTCTCGCTCACTCCCACACGCTCCCTCTCTCTCACGCACACACGCACCGTCTCTCTCACTCATACACGCACCCTCTCTCTCACACCCACACGCACCCTCTCTCTCAAACCCACACGCACCCTCTCTCACTTCCACATGCACCCTCTCTCTCTCCCTAACGCACCCTCTCTCTCACTCCCACACACACTCACCCTCTCTCTCACTCCCACACGCACCCTCTCTCTCTCACTCCCACACGCACCCGCTCTCTCAGTCCCACACACACCCTCTCTCTTACTCCCACATGCGCCCTCTCCCTCACTACCACACGCAACTTTTCTCTCATTCCCACACACATCTTGTCTCTCACTCCCACACGCACCCTCACTCTCACTCCCACACGCAACCTCTCTCACTCCCACACGCACCCTCTCTCTCACTCCCACATGCACCTTCTCTCTGACTCCCACACGCACCCTCTCTCACACTCCCAAAAGCACCCTCTCTCTCACTCCCACATGCAGCCTCTCTCTCATTCCCACACCCACCCTCTCTCTCACTCCCAGACGCACCCTTTCTCTCACGCCCACACGCAAGCTCTCTCTCACTCTTACACGCTCCCTCTCTCTCATTCCCACACGCACCCTCTCTCTCATTCCCACACGCACCCTCTCTCTCACTCCCACATGCAACCTCTCTCACACCCACACGCAACCTCTCTATCTCTCTCTACCACATGCACACTCTCGCTCATGCACACACGCACCCTCTCTATCACTCATACACGCACCTTCTCTCTCACACCCACACGCACCCTCTCTCTCACACCCACACGCACCCTCTCTCTCACTCCCACACGCACCCTCACTCTCACTCCCACTCGCACCCTCTCTCTCACGCACACACGCACCCTCTCTCTCACTCATACACGCACCCTCTCTCTCACACCCACACGCACCCTCTCTCTCACTCATACACGCACCCTCTCTCTCACACCCACACGCACCCTCTCTCTCAAACCCACACGCACCCTCTCTCTCACTCCCACACGCACCCTCACTCTCACTCCCAAGTGCACCCTCACTCTCACTCCCACATGCACCTTCTCTCTATCTCCCACACGCACCCTCTCTCCCACACCACACGCACCCTCACTCTCACAGTCATAATCTCTCTCTCACTCCCGCCTGCACCCTCTCTCTCACTCCCAAATGAACCCGCTCTCTCACTCCCACACGCACCCTCTCTCTCACTCCCACACGCACCCTCCCTCTCACTCCCACACGCTCCCTCTCTCTCATCCCCACAGGCACCCTCTCTCTCATTCCCACACGCACCCTCTCTCTCAATCCCACACGCAAACTCTCTCACTCCCACACGCACTCTCTCTCTCTCTCTCCCACAGGCACCTTCTCTCTCACGCACACACGCACCCTCTCTCTCACTCATACACGCACCCTCTCTCTCACACCCACACGCACCCTCTCTCTCAAACCCACTTGCACCCTCTCTCTCACTCCCACACGCACCCACACTCTCACTCCCACACGAACCCTCACTCTCACTCCCACACGCACCCTCACTCTCACTGCCACATGCACCTTCTCGCTATCTCCCACACGCACCCTCTCTCTCACTTCCACATGCACCCTCTCTCTCACTCCCAAATGCATCCTCTCTCTCACTCCCACACGCACCTTTTCTCTCATGCCCACACACATCTTGTCTCTCACTCCCACACACACCTTCTCTCACTCCCACACACACTTTCCCTCTCAATCCCACAAACATTTTTTTCACTCCCACACACACCTTCTCTCTCACTCCCTCACCAGCTCTCTCACTGCCACACCCACACACACACCCTCTCTCTCACGCCCACACGCACCCTCTCTAATGCCCACACGCACTCTCACTCTCACTCCCACACGCACCCTCTCTCTCACTCCCACATGCACCCTTTCTCTCACTGCGACATGCTCCCTCTTTCTCATTCCCACACGCACCCTCTCTCTCACTCCCACTCGCACCCTCACTCTCACTCCCACACGCACACTCTCTCACTCCCACACGCACCCTCTCTCTCACTCCCACATGCACATTCTCTCTCATTCCCACACGCACCCTCTCTCACACTCCCAGAAGCACCCTCTCTCTCACTCCCACATGCAGCCTCTCTCTCACTCCCACACGCACCCTCTCTCTCATTCCCACACGCATCCTCTCTCTCACTCTCACACCCACCCTCTCTCTCACTCCCACACGCACCCTCTCTCTCAATCCCAGACGCACCCTTTCTCTCACGCCTACACGCAAGCTCTCTCTCACTCCCACATGCTCCCTCTCTCTCACGCACACACGCACCGTCTCTCGGAATCATACACGCACCCTCTCTCTCACACCCACACGCACCCTCTCTCTCAAACCCACACGCACCCTCTCTCTCACTTCCACATGCACCCTCTCTCTCCCTCCCTAACGCACCCTCTCTCTCACTCCCACACACACTCACTCTCTCTCTCAGTCCCACACGCACCCTCTCTCTCTCACTCCCACACGCACACGCTCTCTCGGTCCCACACACACCCTCTCTCTCACTCCCACACGGGCCCTCTCCCTCACTGCCACACGCACCTTTTCTCTCATTCCCACACACATCTTGTCTCTCACTCCCACACGCACCCTCACTCTCACTCCCACACGCAAACTCTCTCACTCCCACACGCACTCTCTCTCTCTCTCTCCCACAGGCACCCTCTCTCTCACGCACACCCGCAACCTCTCTCTCACTCATACACGCACCCTCTCTCTCACACCCACACGCACCCTCTCTCTCAAACCCACATGCACCCTCTCTCTCACTCCCACACGCACCCTCACTCTCACTCCCACACGCACCCTCACTCTCACTCCCACCCGCACCCTCTCTCTCACTCCCACACGCACCCTCTCTCTCACTCCCACACGCACCCTCTCTCTCACTCCCAAATGCACCCTCTCTCTCACTCCCACACCCACTTCACCCTCTCTCTCACTCCCATACGCACCCTCTCTCTCTCACTCCCACACCCACCCGCTCTCTCAGTCCCACAAACACCGTCTCTCTCACTCCCACACGCGCCCTCTCCCTCACTACCACACGCACCTTTTCTCTCATTCCCACACACATCTTGTCTCTCACTCCCACACGCACCCTCTCTCTCACTCCCACACGCAACCTCTCTCACACCCACATGCAAGCTCTCTATCTCTCTCTCCCACATGCACACTCTCGCTCACGCACACACGCACCCTCTATATCACTCATACACGCACCTTCTCTCTCACACCCACACGCACCCTCTCTCTCACGCACACATGCACCCTCTCTATCACTCCCACACGCACCCTCACTCTCACTCAAACACGCACCCTCTCTCTCACTCCCACACGCACCCTCTCTCTCACTCATACACGCACCTTCTCTCTCACTCCCACACGCACCCTCACTCTCACTCCCAAATGCACCCTCACTCTCATTCCCACATGCACCTTCTCTCTATCTCGCACACGCACCCTCTCTCCCACACCACACACACCCTCACTCTCACAGACATCATCTCACTCTCTCTACCGCATGCACCCTCTCTCTCACTCCCAAACAAACCCGCTCTCTCACTCCCACAAGCACCCTCTCTCACTCCCACATGCACCTTCTCTCTATCTCCCACACGCACCCTCTCTCTCACTTCCACATGCACCCTCTCTCTCTCTCCCAAATGCACCCTCTCTCTCACTCCCACACCCATTCACCCTCTCTCTCACTCCCACACGCACCCTCTCTCTCTCAATCCCACGCGCACCCGTTCTCTCAGTCCCACACACACCCTCTCTCTCACTCCCACACGCGCCCTCTCCCTCACTACCACACGCACCTTTTCTCTCATTCCCACACACATCTTGTCTCTCACTCCCACATGCACATTCTCTCTCACTCCCACACACACCCTCTCTCACACTCCCAAAAGCACCCTCTCTCTCACTCCCACATGCAGCCTCTCTCTCACTCCCACACGCACCCTCTCTCTCAATCCCACACGCACCCTCTCTCTCACTCCCACACCCACCCTCTCTCTCACTCCCAGACGCACCCTTTCTCTCACGCCCACACGCAAGCTCTCTCTCACTCTTACACGCTCCCTCTCTCTCATTCCCACAGGCACCCTCTCTCTCATTCCCACACGCACCCTCTCTCTCACTCCCACACGCAACCTCTCTCACTCCCACACGCACTCTCTATCTCTCTCTCCCACAAGCACCCTCTCGCTCACACCCACACGCACCCTCTCTCTCAAACCCACATGCACCCTCTCTCTCACTCCCACACGCACCCTCACTCTCACTCCCAAGTGCACCCTCACTCTCACTCCCACATGCACCTTCTCTCTATCTCCCACACGCACCCTCTCTCCCACACCACACGCACCCTCACTCTCACAGTCATAATCTCTCTCTCACTCCCGCATGCACCCTCTCTCTCACTCCCAAACGAACCCGCTCTCTCACTCCCACACGCACCCTCTCTCTCACTCCCACACGCACCCTCCCTCTCACTCCCACACGCTCCCTCTTTCTCATTCCCACACGCACCATCACTCTCACTCCCACACGCACCCTCTCTCTCACTCCCACACGCACCCTCTCTCTCACTTCCACATGCACCCTCTCTCTCTCTCCCTAACGCACCCTCTCTCTCACTCCCACACCCACTCACCCTCTCTCTCACTCCCACACGCACCCTCTCTCTCTCAATCCCACACGCACCCGCTCTCTCAGTCCCACTCAAACCCTCTCTCTCACTCCCACACGCGCCCTCTCCCTCACTACCACACGCACCTTTTCTCTCATTCCCACACACATCTTGTCTCTCACTCCCACACGCACCCTCACTCTCACTCCCATCTGCCACCTCTCTCACTCCCACACGCACCCTCTCTCTCACTCCCACATGCACATTCTCTCTCACTCTCACACGCACCCTCTCTCACACTCCCAAAAGCACGCTCTCTCTCACTCCCACATGCAGCCACACTCTCGCTCCCACACCCACCCTCTCTCTCACTCCCAGACGCACCCTTTCTCTCACACCCACACGCAAGCTCTCTCTCACTCTTACACGCTCCCTCTCTCTCATTCCCACAGGCACCCTCTCTCTCATTCCCACACGC
This sequence comes from Carcharodon carcharias, assembly GCF_017639515.1. NCBI lineage: Eukaryota > Metazoa > Chordata > Chondrichthyes > Lamniformes > Lamnidae > Carcharodon > Carcharodon carcharias. The sequence goes on along the minus strand of NC_054480.1, from coordinate 92,858,827 downwards.
ACCCTGTCTCTCACTCCCACACGCAACCTCTCTCACTACCACACGCACTCTCTATCTCTCTCTCCCACATGCACTCTCTCGCTGACGCCCACACGCACCCTCTCTCTCACTCATACACGCACCCTCTCTCTCACACCCACACGCACTCTCTCTCTCAAACCCACACGCACCCTCTCTCTCACTCCCACACGCACCCTCACTCTCACTCCACACGCATCCTCTCTCTCACTCCCACACGCACCATCTTTCTCACTCATACACGCACCCTCTCTCACATACCACACACGCCCTCACTCTCACAGACATAAGCTCTCTCTCACTCCCACACCCACTCACCCTCTCTCTCACTCCCACACGCACCCTCTCTCTCTCAATCCCACACGCACCCGCTCTCTCAGTCCCACACACACCCTCTCTCTCACTCCCACACGCGCCCTCTCCCTCACTACCACACGCACCTTATCTCTCATTCCCGCACACATCTTGTCTCTCACTCCCACACGCACCCTCACTCTCACTCCCACATGTAACCTCTCTCACTCCTTCATGGACCCTCGCTCTCACTCCCACATGCACATTCTCTCTCACTCCCACACGCACCCTCTCTCACACTCCCAAAAGCACGCTCTCTCTCACTCCCACATGCAGCCACTCTCTCACTCCCACACCCACCCTCTCTCTCACTCCCAGACGCACCCTTTCTCTCACGCCCACACGCAAGCTCTCTCTCACTCTTACACGCTCCCTCTCTCTCATTCCCACAGGCACCCTCTCTCTCATTCCCACACGCACCCTCTCTCTCACTCCCTCACGCAACCTCTCTCACTATCACACGCACTCTCTATCTCTCACTCCCACATGCAATCTCTCGCTCACGCACACACGCACCCTCTCTCTCACTCATACACGCACCCTCTCTCTCACACCCACACGCACCCTCTCTCTCAAACCCACACGCACCCTCTCTCTCACTCAAACACGCACCCTCACTCTCACTCCCACACGCACCCTCACTCTCACTCCCACACGCACCCTCTCTCTCACTCCCACACGCACCCTCTTTCTCACTCATACACGCACCCTCTCTCTCACACCCACACGCACCCTCTCTCACAAACCCACACGCACCCTCTCTCTCACTCCCACACGCACCCTCACTCTCACCCCCAAATGCACGCTCACTCTCACTCCCACATGCACCTTCTCTCTTCTCCCACAGGCACCCTCTCTCCCACACCACACACACCCTCACTCTCACAGACATAATCTCTCTCTCACTCCCGCTTGCACCCTCTCTCTCACTCCCAAACGAACCCGCTCTCTCACTCCCACACGCACCCTCTCTCTCACTCCCACACGCACCCTCCCTCTCACTCCCACATGCTCCCTCTTTCTCATCCCCACAGGCACCCTCTCTCTCATTCCCACACGCACCCTCTCTCTCACTCCCACACGCAAACTCTCTCACTCCCAAACGCACTCTCTCTCTCTCTCCCACACGCACCCTCTCTCTCACGCACACACGCACCCTCTCTCTCGCTCATACACGCACCCTCTCTATCACAGCCTCACGCACCCTCTCTCTCAAACCCACACGCACCCTCTCTCTCACTCCCACACGCACCCTCACTCTCACTCCCACACGCACCCTCACTCTCACTCCCACACGCACCCTCTCTCTCACTCCCACACGCACCCTGTTTCTCACTCCCACATGCACCCTCTCTCTCACACCCACATGCACCTTCTCTCTATCTCCCACACGCACCCTCTCTCTCACTTCCACATGCACCCTCTCTCTCACTCCCAAATGCACCCTCTGTCTCACTCCCACACCCACTTCACCCTCTCTCTCACTCCCATACGCACCCTCTCTCTCTCACTCCCACTCTCACCTGCTCTCTCAGTTCCACAAATACCCTCTCTCTCACTCACACACGCGCCCTCTCCCTCACTACCACACACACCTTTTCTCTCATTCCCACACACATCTTGTCTCTCACTCCCACACACACCTTCTCTCACTCCCACACACACTTTCCCTCTCAATCCCACAAACATTTTTTTCACTCCCACACACACCTTCTCTCTCACTCCCTCACCAACTCTCTCACTCCCACACGCACACACACACCCTCTCTCTCACGCCCACACGCACCCTCACTCTCACTCCCACACGCACCGTCTCTCTCACTCCCCCATGCACCTTCTCTCTCTCTCCCACACGCACCCTCTCTCTCACTCCCACATGCACCCTTTCTTACACTCCCACATGCTCCCTATTTCTCATTCCCACACGCACCCTCTCTCTCACTCCCACACGCACCCTCACTCTCACTCCCACACGCAACCTCTCTCACTCCCACACGCACCCTCTCTCTCACTCCCACATGCACATTCTCTCTCATTCCCACACGCACCCTCTCTCACACTCCCAAAAGCACCCTCTCTCTCCCTCCCACATGCAGCCTCTCTCTCACTCCCACACGCACCCTCTCTCTCATTCCCACATGCACCCTCTCTCTCACTCCCACACCCACCCTCTCTCTCATTCCCAGATGCACCCTTTCTCTCACGCCCACACCCAAGCTCTCTCTCACTCTTACACGGACCCTCTCTCTCATTCCCACAGGCACCCTACCTCTCATTCCCACACGCACCCTCTCTCTCACTCCCACACGCAACCTCTCTCTCTCTCCCACACGCAAACTCTCTCACTCCCACACGCACTCTCTATCTCTCTCTCCCACACGCACCCTCTCGCTCACGCACACACGCACCCTCTCTCTCACTCATACACGCAACCTCTCTCTCACACCCACATGCACCCTGTCTCTCAAACCCACACGCACCCTCTCTCTCACCCCCACACGCACCCTCACTCTCACTCCCACACGCACCCTCTCTCTCACTCCCACATGCACCCTCTCTCTCACTCCCACAAGCACCCTCTCTCTCATTGCCAAACGCAACCTCTCTCTCACTCCCACACGCACCCGCTCTCTCACTCCCACACACAGCCTCTCTCTCACGCCCACACGCACCCTCTCTCACGCCCACAAGCACCCTCACTCTCACTCCCACATGCTCCGTCTCTCTCACTCCTCCATGCACCTTCTCTCTCTCTCCCACACGCACCATCTCTCTCACTCAGACACGCACCCTCTCTCTCACTCCCACACGCGCAATCTCTCTCTCACTCCCACACACACCCTCTCTCTCACTCCCACACGCATACGCTCCCTCACTCCCACAAGCATCCTCTCTCTCAAGCCCACACACACCCTCTCTCTTACTCCCACACGCACCCTCACTCTCACTCCCACACACACCCTCTCTCTCACGCCCACACGCACCCTCTCTCACGCCCACAAGCACCCTCACTGTCACTCCCACAAGCTCCGTCTCTCTCACTCCACCATGCACCTTCTCTCTCTCTCCCACACGCACCCTCTCTCTCACTCAGACACGCACCCTCTCTCTCACTCCCACATGCACCCTCTCTCTCACTCCCACACGCACCCTCTCTCTCTCAATCCCACACGCACTCTCTCTCTCACTCCCACACACACCCTCTCTCTCACTCCCACACGCATACGCTCCCTCACTCCCACAAGCATCCTCTATCTCAAGCCCAAACGCAGCCTCTCTCACGCCCACAAGCACCCTCACTCTCACTCCCACACGCTCCGTCTCTCTCACTCCCCCATGCACCTTCTCTCTCTCTCCCACACGCACCCTCTCTCTCACTCAGACACGCACCCTCTCTCACTCCCACACGCACCCTCTCTCTAACTCCCACATGCACTTTCTCTCTCATTCCCACACGCACCCTCTCTCTCACTCCCAGACGCGCACTCTCTCTCTCACTCCCACACGCACCCTCTCTCTCACTCCCACACGCATACGCTCCCTCACTCCCACAAGCATCCTCTCTCTCAAGCCCACACGCACCCTCTCTCTTACTCCCACACGCACCCTCCCTCTCACTCCCACATGCTCCCAATCTCTTATTCCCACAGGCACCCTCTCTCTTAGTCCCACACGCATCCTCACTCTCACTCCCACACGCAACCTCTCTCACTACCACACGCACCCTCTCTCTCACTCCCACATGCACATTCTCTCTCATTCCCACACGCACCCTCTCTCACACTCCCAAAAGCACCCACTCTCTCACTCCCACATGCAGCCTCTCTCTCACTCCCACACGCACCCTCTCTCTCATTCCCACACGCACCCTCTCTCTCACTCTCACACCCACCCTCTCTCTCACACCCACACACACCCTCTCTCTCACTCCCAGACGCACCCTTTCTCTCACGTCCACACGCAAGATCTCTCTCACACCCGCACGCTCCCTCTCTCTCATTCCCACAGGCACCCTCTCTCTCATTCCCACACGCACCCTCTCTCTCACTCCCACACGCAACCTCTCTCACTCCCACACGCACTCTCTCTCTCCCACATGCACCCTCTCTCTCACGCACACACGCACCCTCTCTCTCACTAATACACGCACCCTCTCTCTCACACCCACACGCACCCTCTCTCTCAAACCCACACGCACCCTCTCTCTCACTCCCACACGCACCCTCTCTCTCACTCCCACACGCACCCTCACTCTCACTCGCACACGCATCCTCACTCTCACTCCCACACGCACCCTCTCTCTCACTCATACACGCACCCTCTCTGTCACACCCACACGCACCCTCTCTCTCAAACCCACACGCACCCTCTCTCTCACTCCCATACGCACCCTCACTCTCACTTCCACATGCACCCTCACTCTCACTCCCACATGCACCTTCTCTCTATCTCCCACACGCACCCTCTCTCCAACACCACACACACCCTAACTCTCACAGACATAAGCTCTCTCTAACTCCCGCATGCACCCTCTCTCTCACTCCCACACGCACCTTCTCTCACTCCCACACACACTTTCCCTCTCAATCCCAAAAACATTTTTTTCACTCCCACACACACCTTCTCTCTCACTCCCTCACCAACTCTCTCACTCCCACACGCACACACACACCCTCTCTCTCACGCCCACACGCAACCTCACTTTCACTCCCACACGCACCGTCTCTCTCACTCCCCCATGCAGCTTCTCTCTCTCTCCCACACGCACCCTCTCTCTCACTCCCACATGCACCCTTTCTTACACTCCCACATGCTCCCTATTTCTCATTCCCACACGCACCCTCTCTCTCACTCCCACACGCACCCTCACTCTCACTCCCACACGCAACCTCTCTCACTCCCACACGCACCCTCTCTCTCACTCCCACATGCACATTCTCTCTCATTCCCAAACGCACCCTCTCTCACACTCCCAAAAGCACCCTCTCTCTCACTCCCACATGCAGCCTCTCTCTCACTCCCACACGCACCCTCTCTCTCATTCCCACATGCACCCTCTCTCTCACTCCCACACCCACCCTCTCTCTCACTCCCAGATGCACCCTTTCTCTCACGCCCACACGCAAGCTCTCTCTCACTCTTACACGCACTCTCTCTCTCATTCCCACAGGCACCCTACCTCTCATTCCCACACGCACCCTCTCTCTCACTCCCACACGCAACCTCTCTCTCACTCCCACACACAAACTCTCTCACTCCCACACGCACTCTCTATCTCTCTCTCCCACACACACCCTCTCGCTCACACACACACGCACCCTCTCTCTCACTCTTTCACGCACCCTCTCTCTCACCCCCACACGCACCCTCACTCTCACTCCCACATGCACCCTCTCTCTCACGCACACACGCACCCTCTCTCTCACTCATACACGCACCCACTCTCTCACACCCACACGCACCCTCTCTCTCAATGCCACACGCACCCTCTCTCTCACTCCCACACGCACCCTCACTCCCACTCCCAACGCACCCTCACTCCCACTCCCACACGCACCCTCCCTCTCACTCCCACACGCACCCCGTCTCTCACTCCCACACGCACCCTCTCTCTGACTCCCACATGCACCTTCACTCTATCTTCCACAAGCACCCTCTCTCTCACTTCCACATGCACCCTCTCTCTCACTCCCACATACAGCCTCTCTCTCACTCCCACACCCACGCACCCTCTCTCTCAATCCCACATGCACCCAGTCTCTCTCACTCCCACACATAACCGCTCTCTCAGTCCCACACACACCCTCTCTCTCACTCCCACACGCGCCCTCTCCCTCACTACCGCATGCACCTTTTCTCTCATTCCATCACGCATCTTGTCTCTCACTCCCACACACATCTTGTCTCTCACTCCCACACACACCTTCTCTCACTCCCACACACACTTTCTCTCTCAATCCCACAAACATTTTTTTCACTCCCACACACACTTTCTCTCTCACTCCCACACCAACTCTCTCTCTCCCACACCCACACCCTCTTTCTCACTCAAATTCACAAACATACCCTCTCCCTCACTCCAACATGCACACACACCTTCTCTCTCACTCCCCCTCACACACCTTTTCTCACTCTCACTCCACACACCATCTTTCTCATTCCCCACACGCACCCGCTTTTTGATTCAACACACGCGCACCCGCTTTCTCACTTCCACACACACCTTCTCTCTCATTCCCACACAGGCACCCATTTCTCACTCCCACACACACCTTCTCTCACATCCAACATAGACCTCTCACTCCCACACACACCTTCTCTCTCACTCCCACACGCACCCCCTCTCTCACTCCCACATGCACATTCTCTCTCACTCCCACACGCACCTTCTCTCACACTCCCAAATGCACCCTCTCTCTCACTCCCACATGCAGCCTCTCTCTCACTCCCACACGCACCCTCTCTCTCATTCCCACACGCACCCTCTCTCTGACTCCCACAACCACCCTCTCTCTCATTCCCAAACGCACCCTCTCTCTCACTCCCAGACGCACCCTCTCTCTCACGCCCACAAGCACGCTCTCTCTCACTCCCAAACGCATCCTCTCTCTCACTCCCACACGCACACTCTCCCTCACTCCCACACGCACCCTCCCTCTCAAACCCACACGCACCCTCTCTCTCATTCCCTCAGGCACCCTCTCTCTAACTCCCACACGCACCCTCTCTCTCACTCCCACACGCAACCTCTCTCACTCCCACAAGCACCCTCTCTCTCATGCCCACACGCAACCTCTCTCTCACTCCCACACAAACACGCTGTCTCACTCACACACTCACCCTCTCTCTCACTCCCTCACAAACACATCCTCTCTCTCACTCCCACACACAACATATCCCTCACTCCCAAACACAACTTACCTTTCACTCCCCCACACACCTTCTCTCTCACTCCCACACACACCTTCTCTCTCACTCCCACACACACCTTCTCTCTCACTCCCACACACACCTTCTCTCTCACTCCGACAGACACCTTCTCTCTCACTCCCACACACACGTTCTCTCTCACTCCCACAAGCACCTTCTCTCTCACTCCCACTCACACCTTCTCTCTCACTCCCACACAAACCTTCTCTCTCACTCCCACACAAACCTTCTCTCTCACTCCCACTCACACTTTCTCTCTCACTCCCACACACACCTTCTCTCACTCACACACCCACCTTCTCTCTCACTCCCACACCCACTCTCTCTCTCCCACACCCGCACATACACCCTCTCTCTCAGTCCACTTGACAAACAAACCTTCTCCCTCACTGCCGCACACACAGACACACAACCTCTCTATCACTCCCACACGCACCCCCTCTCTCACTTACACAGGCACCCTCCCTTTCATTCCCACACGCAACCTCTCTCTCACTCCCACATGCACCCTCTCTCTCACTCCCACAAGCACCCTCTCTCTCATTGCCAAACGCAACCTCTCTCTCACTCCCACACGCACCCGCTCTCTCACTCCCACACACACCCTCTCTCACGCCCACAAGCACCCTCACTCTCACTCCCACACGCTCCGTCTCTCTCACTCCCCCATGCACCTTCTCTCTCTCTCCCACACGCACCATCTCTCTCACTCAGACACGCACCCTCTCTCTCACTCCCACACGCGCAATCTCTCTCTCACTCCCACACACACCCTCTCTCTCACTCCCACACGCATACGCTCCCTCACTCCCACAAGCATCCTCTCTCTCAAGCCCACACGCACCCTCTCTCTTACTCCCACACGCACCCTCCCTCTCACTCCCACATGCTCCCTCTCTCTTATTCCCACAGGCACCCTCTCTCTTAGTCCCACACGCACCCTCACTCTCACTCCCACACACAACCTCTCTCTCACGCCCACACGCACCCTCTCTCACGCCCACAAGCACCCTCACTGTCACTCCCACATGCTCCGTCTCTCTCACTCCACCATGCACCTTCTCTCTCTCTCCCACACGCACCCTCTCTCTCACTCAGACAAGCACCCTCTCTCTCACTCCCACACGCACCCTCTCTCTCACTCCCACACGCACCCTCTCTCTCTCAATCCCACACGCACCCTCTCTCTCACTCCCACACGCACCCTCTCTCTCACTCCCACACGCATACGCTCCCTCACTCCCACAAGCATCCTCTATCTCAAGCCCGCACGCACCCTCTCTCACGCCCACAAGCACCCTCACTCTCACTCCCAAACGCTCCGTCTCTCTCACTCCCCCATGCACCTTCTCTCTCTCTCCCACACGCACCCTCTCTCTCACTCAGACACGCACCCTCTCTCACTCCCATTCGCACCCTCTCTCTAACTCCCACATGCACATTCTCTCTCATTCCCACATGCACCCTCTCTCTCACTCCCACACGCGCACTCTCTCTCTCACTCCCACACGCACCCTCTCTCTCACTCCCACACGCATACGCTCCCTCACTCCCACAAGCATCCTCTCTCTCAAGCCCACACGCACCCTCTCTCTTACTCCCACACGCACCCTCCCTCTCACTCCCACATGCTCCCAATCTCTTATTCCCACAGGCACCCTCTCTCTTAGTCCCACACGCATCCTCACTCTCACTCCAACACGCAACCTCTCTCACTACCACACGCACCCTCTCACTCACTCCCACATGCACATTCTCTCTCATTCCCACACGCACCCTCTCTCACACTCCCAAAAGCACCCTCTCACTCACTCCCACATGCAGCCTCTCTCTCACTCCCACACGCACCCTCTCTCTCATTCCCACACGCACCCTCTCTCTCACTCTCACACCCACCCTCTCTCTCACACCCACACGCACCCTCTCTCTCACTCCCAGACGCACCCTTTCTCTCACGTCCACACGCAAGATGTCTCTCACACCCGCACGCTCCCTCTCTCTCATTCCCACAGGCACCCTCTCTCTCATTCCCACACGCACCCTCTCTCTCACTCCCACACGCAACCTCTCTCACACCCACACGCACTCTCTCTCTCCCACATGCACCCTCTCTCTCACGCACACACGCACCCTCTCTCTCACTAATACACGCACCCTCTCTCTCACACCCACACGCACCCTCTCTCTCAAACCCACACGCACCCTCTCTCTCACTCCCACACGCACCCTCACTCTCACTCGCACACGCATCCTCACTCTCACTCCCACACGCACCCTCTCTCTCACTCATACACGCACCCTCTCTGTCACACCCACACGCACCCTCTCTCTCAAACCCACACGCACCCTCTCTCTCACTCCCATACGCACCCTCACTCTCACTTCCACACGCACCCTCACTCTCACTCCCACATGCACCTTCTCTCTATCTCCCACACGCACCCTCTCTCCCACACCACACACACCCTAACTCTCACAGACATAAGCTCTCTCTAACTCCCTAATGCACCCTCTCTCTCACTCCCACATGCACCCTCCCTCTCACTCCCACACGCTCCCTCTCTCTCATCCCCACAGGCACCCTCTCTCTCATTCCCACACGCACCCTCTCTCTCACTCCCACACACAACCTCTCTCACTCCCACACACACTCTCTCTCTCTCTCTCTCCCACACGCACCCTCTCTCTCACGCACACACGCACCGTCTCTCTCACTCATACACGCTCCCTCTCTCTCACACCCACACGCACCCTTTCTCTCAAACCCACACGCACCCTCTCTCTCACTCCCACACGCACCCTCTCTCTCACTCATACACGCACCCTCTCTGTCACACCCACACGCACCCTCTCTCTCAAACCCACACGCACCCTCTCTCTCACTCCCATACGCACCCTCACTCTCACTTCCACATGCACCCTCACTCTCACTCCCACATGCACCTTCTCTCTATCTCCCACACGCACCCTCTCTCCCACACCACACACACCCTAACTCTCACAGACATAAGCTCTCTCTAACTCCCGCTTGCACCCTCTCTCTCACTCCAACACGCACCTTCTCTCACTCCCACACACACTTTCCCTCTCAATCCCACAAACATTTTTTTCACTCCCACACACACCTTCTCTCTCACTCCCTCACCAACTCTCTCACTCCCACACGCACACATACACCCTCTCTCTCACGCCCACACGCAACCTCACTCTCACTCCCACACGCACCGTCTCTCTCACTCCCCCATGCAGCTTCTCTCTCTCTCCCACACGCACCCTCTCTCTCACTCCCACATGCACCCTTTCTTACACTCCCACATGCTCCCTATTTCTCATTCCCACACGCACCCTCTCTCTCACTCCCACACGCACCCTCACTCTCACTCCCACACGCAACCTCTCTCACACTCCCAAAAGCACCCTCTCTCTCACTCCCACATGCAGCCTATCTCTCACTCCCACACGCACCCTCTCTCTCATTCCCACATGCACCCTCTCTCTCACTCCCACACCCACCCTCTCTCTCACTCCCAGATGCACCCTTTCTCTCACGCCCACACGCAAGCTCTCTCTCACTCTTACACGCACCCTCTCTCTCATTCCCACAGGCACCCTACCTCTCATTCCCACACGCACCCTCTCTCTCACACCCACACGCAACCTCTCTCTCACTCCCACACGCAAACTCTCTCACTCCAACACGCACTCTCTATCTCTCTCTCCCACACACACCTTCTCGCTCACACACACACGCACCCTCTCTCTCACTCATTCACGCACCCTCTCTCTCACCCCTACACGCACCCTCACTCTCACTCCCACATGCACCCTCTCTCTCACGCACACACGCACCCTCTCTCTCACTCATACACGCACCCACTCTCTCACACCCACACGCACCCTCTCTCTCAATCCCACACGCACCCTCTCTCTCACTCCCACACGCACCCTCACTCCCACTCCCACACGCACCCTCCCTCTCACTCCCACACGCACCCCGTCTCTCACTCCCACACGCACCCTCTCTCTGACTCCCACATGCACCTTCACTCTATCTTCCACAAGCACCCTCTCTCTCACTTCCACATGCACCCTCTCTCTCACTCCCACATACAGCCTCTCTCTCACTCCCACACCCACGCACCCTCTCTCTCAATCCCACATGCACCCAGTCTCTCTCACTCCCACACATAACCGCTCTCTCAGTCCCACACACACCCTCTCTCTCACTCCCACACGCGCCCTCTCCCTCACTACCGCACGCACCTTTTCTCTCATTCCCTCACGCATCTTGTCTCTCACTCCCACACACATCTTGTCTCTCACTCCCACACACACCTTCTCTCACTCCCACACACACTTTCTCTCTCAATCCCACAAACATTTTTTTCACTCCCACACACACTTTCTCTCTCACTCCCACACCAACTCTCTCTCTCCCACACCCACACCCTCTTTCTCACTCAAATTCACAAACATACCCTCTCCCTCACTCCAACATGCACACACACCTTCTCTCTCACTCCCCCTCACACACCTTTTCTCACTCTCACTCCACACACCATCTTTCTCATTCCCCACACGCACCCGCTTTTTGATTCAACACACACGCACCCGCTTTCTCACTTCCACACACACCTTCTCTCTCATTCCCACACAGGCACCCATTTCTCACTCCCACACACACCTTCTCTCACATCCAACATAGACCTCTCACTCCCACACACACCTTCTCTCTCACTCCCACACGCACCCCCTCTCTCACTCCCACATGCACATTCTCTCTCACTCCCACACGCACCTTCTCTCACACTCCCAAATGCACCCTCTCTTTCACTCCCACATGCAGCCTCTCTCTCACTCCCACACGCACCATCTCTCTCATTCCCACACGCACCCTCTCTCTGACTCCCAGAACCACCCTCTCTCTCACTCCCAAACGCACCCTCTCTCTCACTCCCAGACGCACCCTCTCTCTCACGCCCACAAGCACGCTCTCTCTCACTCCCAAACGCACCCTCTCTCTCACTCCCACACGCACACTCTCCCTCACTCCCACACGCACCCTCCCTCTCAAACCCACACGCACCCTCTCTCTCATTCCCTCAGGCACCCTCTCTCTAACTCCCACACGCACCCTCTCTCTCACTCCCACACGCAACCTCTCTCACTCCCACAAGCACCCTCTCTCTCATGCCCACACGCAACCTCTCTCTCACTCCCACACAAACACGCTGTCTCACTCACACACTCACCCTCTCTCTCACTCCCTCACAAACACATCCTCTCTCTCACTCCCACACACAACATATCCCTCACTCCCAAACACAACTTACCTTTCACTCCCCCACACACCTTCTCTCTCACTCCCACACACACCTTCTCTCTCACTCCCACACACACCTTCTCTCTCACTCCCACACCCACCTTCTCTCTCACTCCGACAGACACCTTCTCTCTCACTCCCACACACACGTTCTCTCTCACTCCCACAAGCACCTTCTCTCTCACTCCCACTCACACCTTCTCTCTCACTCCCACACAAACCTTCTCTCTCACTCCCACACAAACCTTCTCTCTCACTCCCACTCACACTTTCTCTCTCACTCCCACACACACCTTCTCTCACTCACACACCCACCTTCTCTCTCACTCCCACACCCACTCTCTCTCTCCCACACCCGCACATACACCCTCTCTCTCAGTCCACTTGACAAACAAACCTTCTCCCTCACTGCCGCACACACAGACACACAACCTCTCTATCACTCCCACACGCACCCCCTCTCTCACTTACACAGGCACCCTCCCTTTCATTCCCACACGCAACCTCTCTCTCACTCCCACATGCACCCTCTCTCTCACTCCCACAGCACCCTCTCTCTCATTGCCAAACGCAACCTCTCTCTCACTCCCACACGCACCCGCTCTCTCACTCCCACACACACCCTCTCTCTCACGCCCACACGCACCCTCTCTCACGCCCACAAGC